>NC_143016.1:149620776-149920776 GCF_055824585.1 Amblyomma mixtum | reverse complement strand
TGCTTTGATTAATCAGCGATGACGTCCGTTGTGCCTGTTATATTTCGATGGTCAACGTCATCGATGTCTGTCAGCAATCAGCACAGCCGCGCAGCATACCTGTAGCCGGCAGGGATGTTGGGAGTGGCCCACCCATAGCGCGTACGCTTATAATTTATGTATGGCACTCCGGGGGCGTGACCAATGGTTTTGATTGACAGGTGAACTCGGAGCTAAACTCGTGAACGGTGAAGTGCCCCGAATTCACCTCGGGACTGTCACGGCGGCAGCAGCAGCAGCCTGGGTCATCGTTTCCTCGCACGGCAAATATCAGTACGGCCGGCTGGACCCGTTTACTGCCATGACCGACGACGAATTCCAGCGACATTTTCGCCTCTCCAGAATATTGGTACGATGGTTGTGTAAAGACTTAGGCGACGACCCACGCCTGCGGAGAGTGCGTACGGGGCCTCATTCGCTTTCGGTCGAAGAGCAAGTACTCTGCGCCCTCCGGTTCTTCGCGACCGGGAGCTTCCAGGGGAGCGTCGGCGCAGACCGCTTTATTGGACGCCACCAAAGCACTGTGAGCCGCTGTTTGAGGGACGTCTCCGACGCGCTTATCGACGCGGCTGTGCAGAAGCAGTGGCTGGCTTTCGCCACGACTGCGGCCAAGCGTGCGTATGTTAAGGGGCGTTTCCTTCTGCGCGGCGGCATCGCAGACGTCGTAGGATGCGTCGACGGGACCTACATTGGCTTAAAAGCCCCTTCGAAGTTCAGCCCTGACGTGGTGAAGGCCAACTATTTCACGAGGAAGGCGCATTATGCACTGAACACAATGGTTGTAAGAATGATCTGTTTTTGCTTTCATGCATGTCATGGTTAATGGAATGTTCTCCCATTTATTAGTGATAGTGGTCCGTGTACTGTGCAGTGTCAGTGGATGTTAAGGAACCCCAAATGGTCGAAGTTATTGGCAGCCCTTCACCGTGGCATACCTCATCGCTTGAGTTACTTTGGGGCATTAAACCTCAAAAACCGCTTCCGTTTATCAGTAATTGAGCTGTTTTACACACAGATAAGATAATTTTTTGTTTTACCTCATGTTTGAGCATGTGATAAGTGCATGGATTTCTCCAGCTATTTCATGCATGCATTTTAATGGGTCTTTAAACGGTAGCATTGGTGTCACTTGGCAGATTGCATTCTTATGCAATATTCATAGCCGCAATAAATGTTTCACTTTCGCTGAAGTGGAAAAGCTCCTGCCGGAAGCACTGTTGTCTGTAAGCCAGGAAAACTGGCAAAACTGTTGTGTTTATGTGGAGCAAGTTGAGGCTGAAGCATGGACGCGATGTGATTGTTGACGCTGAAATTGAACCGGTTGTCTTCAGCATTTCTGACTCGTGCAACTCCTCCTCTGATGAGTCGAGCAATGATTCCAGTGGTGAAGATTTGAGTGGCATCGAGGACCTTGTCTCACTTCGAATTGATGTGTAATACACATGCTACCGAGAAAAGAGAGAGGACTCATCGGCTTGCTGGGATCACCTTTGTGCGTGTTTGGGTGGAAATGTGAAATATGTGCGCATGTGGGTGTGTGTGTTGATCTGTCTATCGAGGAAACTGTAACATTTCCATCAAATCACTGCATCATTGCAATTAATTGCATCAAATTGTATCGGGCAGTAACTTGTAGTGTAGGTGGTGAGGTGGTCGTGTTAATAGTGTCTGTATAGAAGTAGAATTTGTAAGGGAGTGAAAATAGTACTTTTTTCCAATTAGAATACGGATACAGGTACACGTAGTCAATGTGTGCAGTTTTTGGAAGATTAATTGCAGAAAAATACAGTGGAGTTTAATCAAGCATTGTGTCAATGATTCGAAAAGCATCGGAAAAATTTGAGAGCATAATGGATTCATTTAAAATAATTTGGAACATATACTGTTTGATTCGTTGGACTAACTGCGCAGAAATTTATTCAATTATGCTGTCCAAAAAGTTGCACCATTCACAAACCCCTAGGCATTGTCCTCATTTGTGTGCGAGGGTTGGGAATGGTATGTATGGGTGTCTGATCTTCATGTCCTGAAAAGGATTCCTGGTTTGGTGTTGTCTTGCATTACTGTCAATCTCTGGTCGTTTTGACATGTTATGCAGTCGCAGTGTTGAGCTAGCCAGTACTGTATGTTTTGTCCTTATTTTTTCGGAGGTGTGAATGATTTCAAGCTGGCTCTTGATCAGTTCAGTGTGAATTTGTTTCGAGTCACGTCTTTGTTAGTACAATGGTCAGGTTTTAGTTTTATCAAATAGTGTTGTTCGATGGCTCCACATTTTTTTTCAATTTTGGAGCACTTGACTTATTGTGTGTTGGTGTACATCCACTGCACGTGTCCTTTAATTTGTATGCACTGTGATCCAAGCCACTGGCTGTTTCCAGAATAAACCATTTCTCGCGAACACTGCGGGGTCAGCATTCTTTACTGTCCTGTCTCATTTATTGTTTGCTCTTTCGAAATATTTTTTCCAAGCGGTGTACAACTTTTTCTGAATTCTTACTTGATGCTCCCACAGCTTGGAACTCTTTTTACCTGGCTGCATGAAAATCCTGCCTGAGCAGCTTCTGCTCTTCTAAGAGAGCAGGGAAATCGAGCCAAGCTGACTCTTGAGGCAGTACTATTTTATGTCGCTGTGAATCAACACTATGTTCAAAATGCAACACTTAACACAGGAAAACAGGCCATATCGAGGTGGTGGGTGTAAAAATAATTTGGCCAATCAGTTTAGCTATTCTGCTCTTTTGCCGCATATAATAGCCAAGTTATACAGCTCTCTTCAATGACAAAGGAAAATGCGCTTTGCTTAAGAACGAAAGATATCTGAACAAAAACAAAAGAATTGCAGATATGCACAAGAATGTGACACATACAGTCAGAAAATAGGCGATTAAGAAGTCTGAACATGTTTTCTGTGCTCTTGCATGAGAAACTAGCATTCTAAATTAACAGACATCTTCCTTCTGAACTTTGCGATCAGTAAAAAACAATTGTTCTCGCCAAGTCCTTTGGGCTACTCTACAGCACAGTGCCAAAGCAGGTCCCAGATTCTTTTGGCGAAGACTGGATCAGCCGTTAACCGGTTGCACAGAACAATTCATAACATGTCAGGTACCTTAAGAGAAGCCCACAAAAAAGTGTGCTTCTCGGCAACGGTGAAATCGAAAGTTGCAGACGGCCACTTGTTAATCGGGCCACTGCAGAGCACTCACCACTGTGCTAATTAATTAAACCCAACGAATGAATGTCATCTTTCGCACAAACCTCTCGCTTGCATCTAAAAAGTATAGTCACAATGCTGCAGAATCGGAAAGAAAACCGCCACTGCTGACCAAAAGCCGGTGCGTGCTCATTGACAACGAATTTCGGACAGCTCACATTAACGCGGTATGCATCAAATGAAAAGGTGCATGCAATTCATTTCAGAACACGGCATAATAATCAAGCGATTCTGAAGAAAACGAGTTTTCTCATTCAAGTTACGCGAAATTCAACTTGCGGCTAAGGAAATAAATCGAAACAAACACAAAAAACGAAGGAGATGCCTGTCGCAGGTTTAACAGAAACCATGTATCTTTATCTGAAAGCGCCACAGAAGGCTGACTAACACACATATCGAGCCCAAGCTTGTGCATTTGTGCCGCTTCTAAAATCTCCCTTTCAAGCCTTGACCTGCCCCTTCCGATGATAGTGGCTTTGTTTAACAGTGGGTAGCAGCCATCGCATTCCATGCAGTGTCTCGGCATATTGGCGCCATTGCCGGGTTTCAAGGACCGGAAGTGCTGTCGCAGCCTATCGTTGACACACTGACCCGTCTGGCCAACGTATACTCAGCCGCATCGCAGCGGGAACTGATATACCACATCAGTGGCACAGTTAACATATCGATGTTCATGCTTGGTCGTGCACGCGACACTGTGCCTACCTTCCGCCACGCGCCTGCAGAGTTGAGATAGCTTGCAAGGGGCTTAAAAAACAACTCGAATGTCTTGTCTACCCGCCACCCTCTTGAGGTTATGGGTCATCTTGTCCACATAGGGCACAACTTCAAGCGTGCCTTTGTTCAGAGGGATCGCCTCCTCTTGACCACGCACCTTGTTCCGCATGCAGATTCCACATCAGAGATTCCGCCACTGCTTGGAGAACGGGTGGTGGAAAGCCTGACTACAGCAACTTCCAGAAGAGATGAGGCTTGGGCATGTTGGTAAGAAATACTTAAGGGAAAAAAAATAGCGCACACGAGAAGATGGGACAAGCGAGGAGACACAGACAAGCGCTAACTTTCAACAGACGGGTTATTGCAAAGGCTACAAAGAACAGGAACGAAGATAACATCAACAAGACACACACCCCCTCGGCAGCCATCTGCTTATCGTGCCAGATATGCAAGCTCTTTTTTTGACAAATTAACGGAAGGTTCACTGACACAATCCGGTCCAGAACGCACGATGTTCGACGCTTCAACAATCTCCCTGGTAAGTTGGTCGCGGTGATGGTACAAGATTACAGTTCCCTTAAGCAATTTATCCACTTGGCCCTGAAAACTACCAGCAGCTTTGTGCTGGCATGACTTCAAGAGAGCTGACCTCATACAGGTCATGGCTATGCCTCTCTTAATTAGTTTGGAGTGGCAGGAAGAGAAGGGCAACACGGCCTTTTTTGAATGTGGCATGTAGGTCCAGCACACAAGGTCATTGGCGCTAAAAGAAACCTGCAAGCCTAAAACCTGAATGCACTGTTCTTGCTGCTTTTGAAGGGTGAAGTGTAAGGATTGGGAACAATGCTTGAAAACCGTATGTCCCCCGCGACTGTGTCACGACGGGCTTCGTGGTCAACTTTTAAAAGTACTAAGAAATCATCCACATATCTGAAAACTTTTTTAACACCAAGGTGGGCAGCGTCGCTGAAGCTGGAGCTTGCGGTCAAACTTAGCAAGATAAATTTCGCACAGGACCAGCGCAACACAGGATCCAATGCACATGCTCCGCTTCCGGGAGCACAGGTTCCCATGCAGGAGGCAATCATTTCTGTCATGCTTGCCGCCTGAAGAGAAATGCGGCCGCCTAGGCTAGAAGCAAACCCTGGCTCCTCGGCTCAGTAATCAAGCGCTTTGACCACTAAGCCACCCGACGTGGAAATAAGGAACTAAATAAGTCAATGAGTAAAGCTTAGTTTTTATGCGAAGCATATTACTAGAGCTACACTAAAGCCCGTCGAGCGCGGCGGTGGAGCTACCATTGACCTTTAGCGTGACCACGTGACACCACGTGACAACATGACGTCACAGCAGAGGAGAGATGGGCTGCCGGCTCGCGTCTGGCCAGCCCGGGCTTTCGGGCCGGCCCGAGCCCATGCAGTGTACTACTCCAGAGGAAAGGTAGGTTCACACTGACGAGTGGCGGAGGTCGCGCGACAGCTTTAAGTCGATTTGTTACGCTCCCTTTCCTTTTTCCTAGTACTTTGGAAACCGCAAATAAGTGACCGAATTCAGTCGCGCTACGTTTACGACTTGCCAGTGTGAACCCGCTTTAAGAGTGTCCATGCCTAAATTTAGCAGTACATTTTTACTGGTAGCCAGTGGCAATTTTTGCTATTAAAGGATCCATTCTATGCAGTTCCTATATTTAGCTAGGCAGCAGGAAGGAGGTTTCTTTCAAGCTATAGTTGTCCCGCCCTACAAGGCCACTAATATGGGGTTACCAAACTCGTGATATTAAGCACTAAACATTGTGTTTCATCTAAGATTACACAATTCTACCAGTATCCATCTAGAGGAAACTTTACTCGGTGATTTTTTTTTATCGTAAACAGATTTTTATTTTACAGGCTATGAGATACTTCGGTACAGTCTGCGCATGATGACTGTATAGTAAGGGCACACTGTGTACCTAATATGTATCGTTAAATAAACGATTTTTTAATTAAAAACAAGTAATCAAAGGTTTAATGATTCCTTCTAGGGGTCAAGTTTATATTGCGAAATTGAGACCGTCAGCAACAGGGGTGCACCCTGTTTTATTTTTTTAATTTGCTAAATCGGGAATGTGGCTCAATATAATAGATATCAGAAAAACGCAATTGAAAACTTTTTTAATTGGCCTTCTCACATTGCATTCTTATAAAATGATGTTGCCTGCATTTCTCATGGAGGAAATACTGAGGCCGCAAGTATACTTGATAATATAGAAGTTTACTTCAGTGGCCGTATCACGAGTAGGAACGCCATTTTATCTATATAAAAGTCAATAAAGCGAAACTTCCGAGCTTCCAAATGAGTATTTTTGACGCTCGATATTGGAAAGCAGACTACCTATTAAGAAAATTTCAGAACTGGGCTCAGCTTCAATGTCAACGACCTCCAATTTCATAACTTATTCATGCCTCTAAAATGTAATACAAAAAGTTCATTATTTTTAGTTAAACAATCACCTGATTATGAAGTTCTATGACGTACATACATAACGTCAGCCTTGGCGTAAAATTCACGTGCACAGTAGCTACCGACGAATAGCTTGCAGTTTATAAATGAAAATCTTTAAACAGTAAAAAAAATCACACTGACTTAGAACTGTGCTGCCTTAACAAAAGTAATCTGTAGGGCAGAAGCACAATGCTAACGAAAGGGTTTAACTTAAACTGGGACAGCGCAACGAACTATGGCAAGGAAAATGACTGATGCAACTTCAAAGTACATGAAGAGAGGAGAGTGGGATATCATGTTTTTTTTTATTGCGCGAATTCAGCTGTTAGGATAAATGAAAGGAAAAAAATGCAGGCTGGTTTCACTGATGAATGCTATCAGGGCTCGCGTGGGTGGACTGGCTTGTGACTCTGGAACGCTAGATTCGGTGACCTAATTGTTAAATTGCGAGTTTTTCACTTTCCCTTTTTTTCACTTAAACAGCCCGGAAGAGTCGAAACCAGTCTTGTCCTCTTTCTAGGAGCCGGAGCAAATTGATCGAAGAGAACATACTTCAAAAATGGTTTGTTTTTTATCGTCTTAATTAGCTTTTCACTCTGGGAGCGTCTGTCGGCTGCGATTGCCAAAATTATGAACGATTTTTCCATTCCAAATGCCGCCGCCCTTCCTCTTTTTCTCAGTTTATCATTTTAGCAAAATCTATAATTTATCACCTGTGAACACTCCAGAAATTACAACACCACCCATCGCTGCGTCGAAAAGCGCTCAGCAGGCAGGCGATTACCAGTAAGCAGCTGCTACCGTCCATAAAAGCGAATGCACTTCTGCATGACAACACGCTGATATCAGTAGCTGTTGTGGGAGAGAAAAATAAGAGCTGTTGCCTCTTTTTCGTTCATTAGAAATGCAGTATGAAGGTGCGCTTATCCGCTATTTAGTCTCCTCTAACAAGTTCCAACAACTGACCTCAGGTGAAGTTTGAGAAGTCTCCCAATATGTAATGTAATGATTTTGGAGTGCAGAATCACTGATTTTGAAAACCTATTGGCGGTGTTCATTCAGTGCAGCGCTATCTGTGCCCGTCTACAGCAGTTAGTTCTGTAATGTTATTTAAGAGCGGGAATACGATGAAGACTACATTAGCGAATTTCTGGTTTTTTATTTTGTTTTTCGTTTAGTGTGCTCTGAACACTAATTATGTTGTTAGAATTACCTCTGCGTATCTGTTTATTCTCAAAATTTTACAGCCTCAATGTCTCCCTCTCTCACTCTTTCTAGTGCCTCGCTTTCTGGCCCAAGTACTTAAAGAACGAGGGTCGTTTTATAACCTCGTTAACAATATTAGTTGGCGAATGACTCGTTGTCAGTTTCGGCGTGTTCTGAAAAGCGTACTCGATGTACTTTGCCAGCATGAGGCGTTGGAGCGCGCGCGGCATCAAGTGGTAATAATGAATAAAAGCAGGCTTCTCTGCCTCTTCAAAATGTTTTTACAATTCATGAGGTAATATCGTCTCATTCCTCCATAACGATGAAGCGAATTTCTTCGTAATGAGCGTGGAGGCTTTTGAATTTTGATATGGATATATGAACTCCTGTGAAGGCCGACTGTTTTTACGCTCAGAACACTTGAACAGGGAACTTTTAACCATGGTATCAGTGCATTAAACTGCAGTGTCTTTTTCTGATTGTGATACGTTGCATGAACACAGCGGCGATATAAACATCGAGAGCTTATTAGAATGAAAGGGGAATAACTGAAGATATTGATACGTGGCGGCTAGAAGCAGTAATAGAAACAGCAGACGTAATCTGCTACGCAAGGGACCGACGGCTTGGAGTAGTCTCACAGCACACAAGCTTGCACCTCAGCGTCGTCTTCTTAACAAAACCACTTCGTCGTCCTCCCAGCGTCCGTAGCATGACCCCCCTCGCGGCAAAAGCACCGTCCCGGTGCGCACTACACAGGCCAGCTAGACGGCGAGTTGTAAGGTTTGAGGCGGGACACATGGACGATGTCGGTGCGGGGAGCAGCGGCCGAGGATGGCGGATGTAGCGGGGTGATCTCGTACGTCACCGCCTTTCAGCCATCCTTGCCGTCTTCCGCCGCGCTGGTCTTCAGCTGAACTCGAAGAAATGTACCTTCGGCCGCCGACAGCTCAAGGTCCTTGGCCACTTGGTCGATTCTGCTGGGATCCAACCCGACCCCGACAAGGTCCGCGCCGTGCGTTCATTTCCCACTCCGCGCTCCTCCGGTGATGTGCGCAGCTTTCTCGGCCTATGTTCCTATTTCCGCCGGTTCATCCAGAACTTTGCGGAAATAGCCCGACCTCTTACCACGCTCCTCAAGAAGGACATCCCGTTCTCTTGGGGACCCCCCCAAGCTGACGCCTTCAGAGCCCTTATCAGTGCCCTCACTGCTCCGCCTGTGTTGGCTCACTTTGATCCTTCAGCCCCTACGGAACTTCGGACCGATGCGAGCGGCCATGGCATTGGTGCCCTACTTGCTCAGCGGCAACGCAACAAGCTTCGCGTTATTGCGTACGCCAGCCGTCTCCTTTCTGTGTCAGAGCGCAACTATTCTATCACCGAGCGGGAATGCCTCGCCTTGGTTTGGGCTATTGCAAAATTCCGCCCTTACTTGTTTGGGCACCCTTTCTCTGTTATCACGGATCACCACGCCTTATGCTGGCTTTCTTCGCTCAAAGACCCTACAGGCCGGCTGGGGCGCTGGGCTCTTCGCCTTCAAGAGTACACATTTTGTGTCGTCCACAAGTCCGGCCGCTTGCACCAGGACGCGGATTGCTTGTCCCGTTACCCTGTCGATGCGCCTACCTCCAACGAATGCGAGGCTGACGCCTGCGTCTTATCCATCTCAGCCTTCCGCAACATTGCGCAAGAACAGCGCTTGGATTCTTCTCTATGTTCCCTCATCGACCGCCTCACTGCCAACCGCTGTGATGCGTCCCTTGCCCCGTTTGTGCTCCATGAGAACGTCCTCTACCGGCGCAATATGCGGCCTGACGGCGCTGACCTCTTGCTCGTGGTCCCGCAACACCTGCGCCGCAGCGTCCTTGAGCAGCTTCATGACGTTCCCACGGCCGGTCATCTTGGAGTCTCCCGCACCTACGACAGCGTGCGCCGCCGCTTCTTTTGGCCCGGTCTATACCGTTCTGTCCGCCGTTATGTGGCCGCTTGCGAGCTGTGCCAACGACGGAAGACGCCCTCGGTTCTCCCTCCCGGACACCTTCAGCCGATTCCCATCCCCGAAGACCCGTTTTCCCGTGTCGGTCTCGACCTGCTCGGCCCTTTTCCGGTGTCTGCTATGGGAAACAAATGGATCGCGGTCGCGACGGACTACTCCACGCGCTACGCTATTACCCGAGCGATCCCAACCAGCTGCGCAACTGATGTCGCTGACTTTCTCCTGCACGACGTCATACTCCACCACGGTGCTCCCCGTCACCTACTCACCGATCGCGGCCGCTGCTTTCTTTCCAAAGTGGTCGCCGAACTGCTCCGCTTCTGCTCCGTCCGTCATCAATTCGCCACGGCCTACCATCCGCAGACGAACGGGCTCACTGAACGTCTGAACCGTACCCTCACCAACATGATTTCCATGTACGTCTCCGACCATCACCGCGACTGGGATATTAGCCTCCCATTTGTTACATTCGCCTACAATTCTACGCGTCACGATACAGCCGGTTTCTCCCCTTTTTATCTTCTCTTTGGCCGCGATCCTTTGCTGCCCTTCGACAGTGTGCTGCCCGCCACCGCCTCCACGAGTCCTTACGCTCGGGACGCCATCGCTCGCGCCGACGCTGCCCGTCTTGTCGCCCGCCAGCGGCTGTCAGCCTCCCAAGTCAATCAGAAACGACGTCATGACTGTCGCCGTCGTGAAGTCACCTACTCTCCTGGCTCTCTTGTTTTACTCTGGGTCCCTTCCCGCCGTGTGGGCCTTTGTGAAAAACTGCTTCCCCGATATACAGGCCCTTATCGGGTCGTACGTCCGGTGACCGCGGTGACGTACGAGATCACCCCGCTACATCCGCCATCCTCGGCCGCTGCTCCCCGCACCGACATCGTCCATGTGTCCCGCCTCAAACCTTACAACTCGCCGTCTAGCTGGCCTGTGTAGTGCGCACCGGGACGGTGCTTTTGCCGCGAGGGGGGTCATGCTACGGACGCTGGGAGGACGACGAAGTGGTTTTGTTAAGAAGACGACGCTGAGGTGCAAGCTTGTGTGCTGTGAGACTACTCCAAGCCGTCGGTCCCTTGCGTAGCAATATCTTCCTTTTCCAAAATTTCCAGTCGGGCCAGCTAGCTGCTGGGTCATATAGTGAAATTCTAGTAACTTCTTTGTAGTTCAAAGTTCTTAAAGTGTGAAGGAAAGCTGCCTTCAGAAAGGTAAAGTTTCGCGCCAGTGCTAAGACTACTTGAGGCTGCGTGACATGCACTGCAGCGGTGACAACATATGTAGCATTTCTCTGTGGCTTTATTCCCGCAAAAACTTCTGCTGCGTACACAATTTCCATGGAAAAATTTTAACCCGAGCCATAAAGGGCACGGTGCCTCATGGCTCATTGCGTTCTTTTGGCACCTGAAATACTTCAGAATATCAACTTGCATCCGAGATAAGCACATTACAGTCAGGTAAAGTATGCGACGCCTTCCATGCCCTCTCAAACGCTCAGCTTGCAGTCAAGGGAGAATAAACAAAGCAAAATACACGTCTTGTAGGTTACTGTTTTTTCAAGAAGAATTGTATTCTTCGTGTCAGACGTAAATTTAGAGAACTTGTTTGGTCCCTTAGCCTCACTGGCTGTTAGCGGGACGAAACTGTCGATTTACAGTTAGGATGGAATGTAACGCAAACACGCATGTGCTGTACGTTTTTTCTTTGCAGCGGGATATTTTTCAGAACCTATTTTTGAATATGCACTTCGGTAGAGCGTCTACCCAAAAACATAATCGAGGAGTTGTGTACTACAGCTGAAAGAGCGATGGTAAAATTTTTTTCTTCACAGGCGCTCTTTGAGTTTCATTCCTGCCTCACTGTACCTCCATCCGTCTCACTTAACACGAGGGCGGCTATAACAAAGTGGCATAAAAAATATCAGTACTTCCAATAAAGAGAAGACAACAGCTGCTCGTCGATTTTCGTTGGTTCGTTTTTTACGGCGTATACATTGAATAAAACTTGCTTAATGAACAACGAAAAATTACGTGCTGCTTCCAGGTCTGCTGATATCGAATATAAAATGAAAGCACCTTGAAATTCGGCTCAGATTGGGCCGTTTCCGGCAGCCACTAAATTAAACCAGTTACCTGCAGCGTTTGTGCACCATGCAGGTGGCTTAAACGAACTCATCGGGAGCGGATCTTTGTATACTCCTACTGT
Source organism: Amblyomma mixtum (assembly GCF_055824585.1). NCBI lineage: Eukaryota > Metazoa > Arthropoda > Arachnida > Ixodida > Ixodidae > Amblyomma > Amblyomma mixtum. The sequence continues at coordinate 149,908,921 of NC_143016.1, read as the reverse complement.
GTGCATAAGGTCAGCTACACAATACATCAAGAGCGTCTTGAGAAAGTACATACATCAGTTGCAATTTGGGCTCAGTATATTCGTTCATTTTGTCCTTATTGGTCTCTTTAGTTGCCCACTGAAAGAGCTAAATGCGCTTGATATGGGACGCCCCATAAAACGTTGTAGTAGCCCAAGTAACTATGCACAAATGTTAAATATATAACACGAAATATTGCACCAATATCTTTACAGGAGTTTAGTAACATGTGGCAAGCATTATCTGACTTAGAATGTGTGTTATTCACCTTGGACAATACTTGCACATAGCAGCGAAATCAGGACTCCTCGTGCCGGCTTCATGCTGTGCTGTTCTAGGTGTGCACTTCTTTGACGAATGGGTTCGAAAAAGTTTTGCCGACATTAAGTGCACTCGAGGGAAAAGAACTGCATAATTAAAACAGTTCCGACATACTCACCTTTATTAACTGCTCCGCTGACTTTTGTATAGCGCCATTTTAGGCAAGATAGTTTAGGTGTCTTTGACTCACCTTTCCTTAGCCTAAACATCAAGAAGGTCACCGTGCTGCTACAAAAAACAAGGTTTTGAGTGCATTAACCCTGCAGAAGGGCTTTGTCGGCCGTTCTCTAGGGCGTTTAAAGGTGGCTATTCTCAGATAGAATGGAATGCATTCCAACTCCACAGATACAATAAGACAGGGAATGAAAATTGTCATGTTGTGGACTATAACTAACTTCAGTGGAGTCTGCTATCTGAAAAGGCCCTCGGTGCATGAAGATAAGCCTGTAAATGAGACCTATTTTAAACTTTGGCTATATGCTGTTGTGTTCCTGTTTCGAAGGAGAGTGCCCAGTATGCCGGTCCTGTCTAAGCTCATACCTGCTACACGTGGTTCCTGCTTTATTCTCCAATGGGATAGCAAACTGCTATCTCAACAGTTTGAAAGTTATGAGAACGAGTTCGTCCGGCCTGCAAACAAGAGAAAAAGGGGAAGAGAAGCAATAATAGTATCAAGAATGCTTTATTTGCATTTAGTCAGGCAGAACGTTCGGGGCATGCACAGGGCGCAAAAAATAATTACTCCCCATTCAAAGAAAGCTTCCATAGCGGACCAGCGGTCCACAAAGCCCGGAGATGTGCACAGCTACTTTTTGTAAGGACTCAGGTGGCTTGACCTCTGACTACGTTCTTCCTCGTGCTGTGCCGGTTCCACAAAACATAAGAAATATATTTTGTGCGAAGGGTACATGCGATTTCTTTCTCATTTTCTGCGCAGCCGAAATTATAGTGGAGGCCCAGAACCTTCGTTTATTATCGGTATGGTGAGATCTGTTAGGTAAATTCCTGATAATAAAAAGGAAAGGTAGGTTAAATACACTTACAAGAAGAAATTTCAGGTCACAAGTATTCTGAATGAAGGACAACACACCAATGACGAAAACGTCACGATTTTCAGCTGCTTCAGCTTCAGAAATCACTTCTCTGAGCACGTTCCTCTGAAGGAAGAGGTATCTTTGTAAAGTACACCACTGTCACAGTAAAGCTTTAAAAATATTTCCCTCAATTTGGCATTGTCTTCATTACAGCGGAGTATAGCAGGTCTAAAAGCTCCGATTTATACATTCACATGTGAAAAGAGGATGGCATTTTAGTTAGTACGCCCAACAGTCATCGTTCCACTACAGGAGCTGAAACTAAAATAACTCACTTTGTACTGAAATGAGACACATACTGTGTTCCATTCTATTACGCGGAAATACACATCCGGGGAACTTCTACAGCGCAGGCATTGGATTGAAGCTTTCAGCAGGTAGTGACGAAAAAACCCTCCGCTCTGGATATTATTTAATCTCGTTCAATAAGTCGCCAAACTCTTTCCACAGTTGCACAGAGCACATTTTGTTCTTGATGTATTGAAATCGGTAAATTTCTTCGGATATATTGAGGAACAGATCGCAGGTGGTTTGAAGACACTCCGAATTGAATTCGCAGACAGGTGAACAGGCTGACGTGGCACTCACAGGAATTGTTTATTGGGCGCACCTGGGCCAACAAACATTTGAAGAACCGCTTGCTGGTGATACGAGTTGCAGTCGGTGAAGTCGAATCTGAAAATTACGATTGACCTTTGCAGCGCTTGATTTGAAAACACCGAACTTCCGAGCTAAAAGGCATAAAATTGCGCCAGTCATCTCGAACATCGGGGAAGCAAATTCGCGGCGTGATGATTTTTGAAGAGTGCTTTGGTCGCGTGTTGAGTGCAAGCAAAATGATAACTCTGCGTGGCACCCATCTTATCAATCAAAAACAAAAAAGGGAACGATGCACGGCATTTTGCCAATTAGATATTCAAAGTTACAAATAAAATGTCCGACAACACTGTTTTAATGGGTGTAGGAGGTGTTCAATGCATGACACGCGCTTCTGGGCGAGCGCGGCGCCGCTGGCATACCGATGGTTCATTAGGCATGACCTCGTTGTTCGGGATTACGGATTGATGTCCGTATCCTACACACAATCACCGTGCTCGCACTGCATGCCCAACCTTTGCAGACGGTAGAGTCGGGTTTCTGCGCCTAGCTGCTTTCTGTCGAGTAACCTGACAAGTTATTAAGCAAACAAGGGAAGGGGAATGAGGGGCTCGTTATAAATATGACAGAAGCCAACAGCCACAGAAACCAAGGGGCACAGGGGATTTTTAATTAATTTATTTTATTTTGTGATATTGATCACTTTAGAATATTAGTGAATATGTTATCGCTCAAAGCTAACTGATTAGAAAAGCAGAAGAAAAACAGCCACATGCCGCCGGTGGGATCCGAACCCACGACCTCCGAATTACGCGTCCGGTGCTCTACCTCTGAGCTACGGCGACGGTTGTCAAATCTTCTACTTTCGGGGGTATTTATGTTTACAAGTAACCTAACCTTGAGAGTGTTCATCAGCACCACCCACGTTCATAAGCGGCAGACGTAGAACGTCCTGAGTTACCGCAGGTGTGACCTAGAACGTCATCGAACGGAGAGGATGGAAGCTGCGTGAGAACCCTATTATGCTTCCCATGGCGTCAAGGCTGCCAGAGCCGAGGCCCTCGCTAAGCAATTAAGCAAACAGGGGAAGGGGAATGAGGGGCTCGTTATAAATATGACAGAAGCCAACAGCCACAGAAACCAAGGGGCACAGGGGATATTTAATTAATTAATTTTATTTTGTGGTGTTGATCACTTTAGAATATTAGTGAATATGTTATCGCTTCAAGCTAACTGAATAGAAAAGCAGAAAAAAAAACAACCACATGCCGCCGGTGGGATCCGAACCCAGGACCTCCGAATTACGCGTCCGGTGCTCGACCTCTGAGCTATGGCGACGGCTGTCAAATCTTCTGCTTTCGGGGGTATTTATGTTTACAAGTAACCTAACCTTGAGAGTGTTCATCAGCGCCACCCACGTTCATAAGCGGGTGGACGTAGAACGTCCTGAGTTACCGCAGGTGTGACCTAGAATGTCATCGAACGGAGAGGGTGGAAGCTGCGTGAGAACCCTCCTATGCTTCCTATGGCGTCAAGGCTGCCAGAACCGAGGCCCTCGCTAAGCAATTGATTCTAAGCAATTGTGATTCTTCTGCGTGGTGCAGGCACGCACCACGCATGCCTTTATATATGGCGCCTGGTGCAATGCATGGTGTATTGTTTCCTGAATCGCAGTTTAGCAGGACAGGACAACGTATGGCTAAATGAAATCTCACGGCTTGCCCTCGGCGTTCAGTTACCTGACAAGCAAGTCTACAGTGGTCTTGTTTCAGCGTTCCTTTAGGCGACCTGCCTGCGGATGGTATGCAGACATTATCGGATGGCTTGCGTGAGTGCAGCGCACGACTTCAGATCACGACAAGGTGACCGAGTTCCCACATCCGTGATAAGCCCTTCTGGTGCTACCTGCCTGAATAGGATGTGTTCGAATAAATGTTTTGTGGCTGCGGTCGCATTGCCATTCTGCGGAGATTTTGGTGCGGCGTCACGGGGCTAGATCCACTGGTTCCTAGATCTCGCTGTCGTAAGGGGACCGAACTGATCCAATTCAGTTTTCTGAATATTTTGTCAGCCGTAGTTTCTGATTAAAAGTCCTTGTAGACTGACCGGCGGTGTCGTTTCTCCGTGACAGCCTCGTCAGGACTTAATATTGTAACTTGCCTGTGACGACGCCGTAGCTAGCAGACAAGAAGAGCAACGTGGCACTAAAATGAACTCATTACTGACCTGACTTGGACCCGCGTGGCCGTTAGCAACTCGGTGGCAGCCATTGCAATAAGCGCACTCAGCGATCGCTGAAATACAGAATCTCCTCCGCTCAATGACGTGCTTAATTTAGAACACACGACGAACATTCGAGGCAACGCTGGGAAAGCGCCTTATAGAATATCCAATTTACTAGAACAAATTTTATGCGACGTCAATATTGTGAGATAAAACTAGGCGCCTTTCGGGACGCAGCACATTGATAACGCCGCTTGGTGGCGGATTCGAGCATTAATAAACAAAAAGTACAAAGCCTCGAGGCATTACTTTGTTCTTGAGCGAAGCATTCTTGCAATACTTAAACACGGAGGGAGCGGGCGAAAAAAAAAACTTAAATTGCACAATAATCACTTGGGGTCGGATTCTAAAACGCTCCAAGACCATTTTCTTACCTTATCTAAGGAGGCCCTCATGCTCCCTAAACATAAGGGGCTCTACAAGGGCCACCCCCCAATTCTGAAAGTTCGGTTCACACTCCCTCACAAAAGGAGCGCATCGCCTAAGGGGTACGCATGACCCATTCGAGGTTATATGCAATAAATTTGAAGAATGTGCCACTCCCTGAGAAAAATAACTGACGGCGTTTATGAACCTACATTTATATAGATATATCCGGGCGTAATACGAATTTTATTGTTCATGTCCTTGCTAAAAGTTTTGAAAATGCTGCATTCGGCAGAGAAACATGCTCCTCTGGCAATAAGTCCTTGCTGTGTGCGCCATGTGCGGTCGGAAGTCGGCGGCTATGTGCGGCAAACTTTCTCCTCTTCGGTGAAGAGGAGAAAGACCTTCTTATCGAGCTTATCAGGAAACTGATGCCGTTTCGCTCAAAGCGAAATCGAGAGCGTGGGAGCGCTTATACGCGGACTACAACAGTTTGCTCAACGTTCGCCCACGTGAAGTCAAACAGCTGAAGAAGTTGTGGGACAGTTTCAAACAAAAGCTTAAAAGGAGAAGGCAAGGCATACCAGAAAGTGATGCGACAGGTATGTTTCCATTTTTTTTTCCGTAAGTGATAACATTCTGTTCTCTCAGTGTTGCGGTCGCTGGCGCCGACCTCGCAACTTCGAGACCAAAATACTACAATATTTTGCAAGCTACTTTGCAAGCAAGGAGAGTTCGGTGCAATTTTTCAATGCTACTGTCACCGTACCACGTTTTTCGCTTTTTAGTAGTAGAACCTGTGTATTGGACACAAAAGCGGAAGTGATTACTAACAAGCTTACCACAGTACTACAGTTACGATGAGGATGAACTGCGACGCTCTGCCGGCCACCTTTCATCGTTTGCGTTCGATAGAGAATAAAAACTCTGTGCTGCACAGAACCAGGCACGCTGGTACGCTACTCGGCAGCTATATACAGAACTTTGCAGCAGCACCCGACTCGCATCGATTCGTGACGAGAGCTCGTGCCACCTGATGTGTGTTGCGAGTCATACTAAGCGCTACAGTACATCGTATTTACGCTAAATGAAAATCATTTTGCCGCTTTCCGCAACTTGCGGATACTACTAATGGTTTAATGTTCAGTTGCCCCGGAATGCAGGGAATGCAGGCACTTCTTCTGGAATGTGGAACGGCATGTGCTAGATTCTACAGCCCATTTGTAAAGTCACAGTATTCAAGCTCACACGGTAACACAGCTGAAGAAGCTGGTTTGTTTGAAAAGGTAGTTGTAATGTTTTTTTCGTCTTATTTGCTGTCTGATGCTGTATGTTAGATCACAACCGCAAATACCTGCCTTGCACAGCGATGTGCTGTCAGTTTTTGTGCTTAAGACACCAAGGAAGGAGGTCTGCTTGTGTTCAGTGACAATTATTGGCCTGTTTTTTTGTTTTTTTTTTCAAGAACGCATTGAAACGATTTAGTAAAATTTCATGCAGAATACACACAAGAGAGCCAAACTAATGGCAGCCAAACGGTGGAAAATGTGCCCCACAGCTCGCCAGCACCTTCTGTCAGCAATGCCGGGCTGACAGCCGAAGAGGAAGAGGCAACCCCTAGCCCTACACACTGCGACGATACAGGAACCGAGTCACTGGCTGATCGTAGGCAGTGGCCGGGTTGCCATAAATCAAGGCTGCAAATGATTGCAGACGAGCATGCCCTAAAAGAGCAGCAATACGCTGATCAGAGGCACAAAAGATATGCAGTTTTTAAGATGAAGATGCGTGTGCTGCAAGAAAAGGAAAAAAATGCAGAAACTTAAGCAAACTGCACTTGCCAGTCAATTCGAGGCTTTCTCTGCAAAACAGCACTGAATAAAGTCATTGTACCTTGTATTGTGCCACTGTCTTTCAACCCTTTATCAACGGTTAACGTCATTTTATCATTCCTGCAGCACTCTCACTTCACTTCATGCTGATATTCACTTTCAAGTGCCTTTGCCCCTCTACTCTGGTTATTTGTGAAGCACCGGTGAATAAGCCGCGCTCTCAGGAAGGAGCGCATAAGGGCGTCAGGGCGGCGAGTTCCTGCGTCAGATTCTTGGGGCTCGGGCTCCTCGTCATTTGGAACTGGGTCCCTCAGAGAACACGCAATGTTATGTAATACTGCGCATGTCGTGATCATGGCAGCTAATCGCTCCGTCTTCGTTTCAAACTTCTTTCTTATTCATAAGAACCTTCTCTCCCGCACTCCAAATGTTCGCTCTACTGAGTTCCGCGTCTTAATATGGCTCCTGTTGTATCTGCCGGGAGCAAGAAAATTAACTAAAACATGCATATCATACATCGGTGCGGCAAATTGTTTCTCCTGCCTTAATTTGCGCGTGTTTGCGGGCTCCTGAGTGGCGTCATCAAGAAGGGAAAACATGCGTGTCCTTGATCTCGAAAGACGCCAAGTACTGGCTTTTGTTGGTTGCTTACCATCTCTCGGCTGTTACAGAAGATGTTGTCATCGTGAACAGAACCGAGCCAACAACGTCATAAAACTGCCGTTTTAGGCCTGTGACAGCCTGTAAAGGAAACGCGAAAAGGAAGTTCAGACCACTGTGGCATGTGGGAGAGACAAACACTTTATTTAGCGACAAAGTAAGCATTCCCTAGCTCCTCGGCCTGTCGTACCAAGGATAATTGGCAAGCCAGGCATACCAGCCCGAGAGCGGCACGCTAGGTTGGAGGAAAAGGGCTGCGGTAAGTAGGCCCAGTGAAAGACTTGGCATGTGCATAACGCCATGTATACATGCAGTTGTAGTGTGCCCTATCGCGTTGTAAACTACTCTGCATATAGTGAACCTACACCAGGCTCACATAATTTTTGTGTACGATGTTCTGTTTATGCATCCGTGTACTGCATGTGATAGCTCGCGTGGAAAGAAATAGGCTGTCAAAGCCAGATAGCTATACGCCTTTTCATAGATTCCCATCTGCCTGCTGTAGAATGGCAAATCACGCTACCGCAAATAACACGACATGCACATCCTTGAGTAATATGTACCATTGGTCACTGCCGTCACACACTAACAGGCACTTTTCTAGAGACGCATTCGCTTTTGCTGCCAACGACAAGAATGATACTAGAAGCGAAATATCAAAGAAAGCAAATGTTACATACCTGCACATTTAATGAGAAGAAACCTTCCCTGTTCCTGTACACTTCAGCGCTGTCTCCACCGGGACTTTCTATGGGCACATACGTACAGTCAATGCACGCAGTAACACCGGGCCAAACATCTGAGGCCATAAAACCTTCTTATCGTCGCCTTTGCTTCAGAAGCACTCGGCAGGCCGACATACTGAGAAAAGGGACACACACAGATCATTGGCCTCACTTCCCAAATGTCCCTGCTGACAGCAGGCTCTGAAACATCCTTCAGGTCTCCTATCATAGTCTGCATCGCGCCACTTCCGTAAACCGAAAGGTGATTAGAAGCTGCAGTGTGGGCGGAAGCGGGATCCTCTGCTGTCGGCACTCTCATGCAGCTGCAGCTCTTGCAGAATAGCCAGCACAGCTTGGTTGTAAAAGCGATATCGGGCCAAGAATTCCTCGTCGTTGTAGAGCTCCAGTGGGTTGATCCTATCCACCAGATCTACGCTTTTGTCGTGGCAACCGCAGCAGCTCGGAAACATGGCCACGCGAATGTTCACTTGCGTGGCGAAAAAATCTGACGTAGCTTTTAGAGCTGCCGTCCTGGGTGACGAACGGCATTGCGTGTATTATTTCCTACTTCCAGCGGCAGAAGGATGTAGTACCTGGATATATTCGGGAACACCGTGTACGGGAAGGCTGAAGAGCCGCGGCTCAGCGTACCCACACGAGCATCAATCAGAGAAAGAAACACGGCGCACGCCCTCACTGCGCACGGGCGCGCCATAGGCGGGCGCATGGGCGCGTCATGGGCGGGCGCATGGGCGCGTCATAGGCGTGCGCTAAGCAGCGTGCCGTGCGCAGAGTTTTGCAGTGAAGTTTGCCTTCAGTTAGAAGAGCGGGGTTAGGAAGCATGACGATAACATGCCGGCTCCTTTTAAGCGTGGGGAAGCAGCAAGGAGTCCCTATATTAGGGCCGCTTATTAAGGAACGTTTCATAATTGACATCAGGTTGCCTTACGGTGTGTAAGGCACCCTTAGTAGGGTAAAAAGCGGTTTTGAATACGGGCCTCATAAAGCAAAAGGAAAGCGTCAGTACCATGTATACTGTCGTTAAGCTCATGACATCGCAGGACCGTCAGGTAAGAGTTCACAGTCAAGTTCTCCGACTCGATGAAGGATCTTGTACGGGCCAAAGTAGCGTGCAAGAGCTTTTCACGTAGTCTACAGCACTGATTGGGAGTTCAAAGCCATCCACACAGCGGCAGCATAGGTGGTACTGTCAGGCGTCGGTGCGCTGTTGCTGGGCAAGGCTCGGGGCTGCTTCTGCGTGATGCAGGTAACGCCGAGGATGCTTTCGTGAATGGCATTCAATCGCGGCGTTGATTGTGGCCGTAGCTTTTTTTAATCTACAATCCGATATGGCGTCATCTGGGTGATTCCTGTACTGCAGTGTTGTTGGCTAGGACGTAACGGTTGATGACATCTTGTAGGGCTTGCTTTTTGTATCGCCATATTGCTACGGGCTTGAAGAAGAGCTAGGAAGAGCAACTTGGAGAAAGGAAGAAGAGACAGTTGGAGTGTTTTGCTCGCTGGACACTGCTTTCCACTCGGCGACTGAACCGCTCGCCGCTGGCCTGTTGAACCGGCGAGAACGCCCCCCGGCTGTGAGATTACAGCCGTAGCATTGTTGGGGAGGTGCTCGGTAACCACCCCTGCTACAAACAGTGCAGCTGATTTCGAAACCTCGCTAGAGTCATCGCCTTGCCGGCCTAGAAGCGCTGACCGGCACTATCCGAGCTGCCGAAGAGCCATCCGCAGCACTAAGTGACGCTGCGATCCAAGCTGGACAACGGCCCTTGGGCACAGTGACCAGTTCCTCGCAGCGCTATCGGGAGCCTCGAAGTTTCGCCGGAGCAACAGTCGAGGACGTCGATGAGTGGGGGACCCATTATCAAAGGGTAAACCGCTATAACCGGTGGAACGCCGCCGCTCAGCTTTCTGGGCCATGCTTCTTCGGTCTGATTTGAGAACAAAGAGGACTCCCTCGCGCCCTGGGACCGCTTCGTTACCGAATTGAAACAAACGCTTGCACACAGGGTTCAGTTACCGGGAGAAACTTAGACAACCTACATTGAGGAACTCCTCAACTTATGCAAAAGAACTAACGCTCATATGACCGAGGACGATAAAGTAGGACATGTTCTGAAGGGCATTACAGAAGACGTTTACAATTTTCTGATCGTAAAAGATGACCCGGGAGCCGTCTCACAAGCAATTCGGTATTGAGGACTCGTCGTAGTACGCCCAAAATTTGGGTGCCTGTCCAATGTACCAACTGTGGCTAGCATTGAAGAACGCTTTACGGATCTTTCTTTCATCGATTATCCGACAGATCCGACGTCTGCTATGGGGTCATTAAGATGGCCAACCAAGAGACGTCTGAGTCTCTCCAACCTTGCGTGCAGTGGAGGAGCGGCACTTTACTCGATATCCGCAAGTTCGGCACCTCAAACAAGGCTCGGCTCACCTTTGCCGGCACGGTGAGGCCTCGATACGTACACTACAACTCTGATATTGTCAAAGTGCAGCCATATTTGCGCACTATTCCGGCCTGCAGTTTGTGTGGAACTGTCGGCCATCGGGCGGACTCCTGTGACAACCCAACCCAAGACAAGTGTGGCCTGTGTGGACAGCAGGCACCCATACAAGAGGGGGTGCGGGCCCCTCACCAGTGTATGCCAAAATGTGCGGTTGGTGGTGGTGGCCATGCCACGAACTCGCGGGACTGCAGTGCTAAATATCGGCATACCAAGCCAGCCGTCCCTAAGGGCGGGAAATCCAGCGGGACGGACAGGCAGCCACGTCACCCAAGCAGCTTCGGCAGCGATGCTTCAAAACGACAGACGCCTACTAGCGGGAAGGACGTCAAGAGCTGTCCAGTGCAACCACCGCCCCCACACGGCGGCCAGGAGAAGCAAGCCCGCTCCCAAGACAACAATGGCGCGGCGGGTTCTTGGGCCAACGCCGTCAAAAATGGCAAGCAGGTGCGCGGTTCAGGCAGGGTTGCCTCCTCCTCCCACCCCCTCTCCCCTCCCTCTCGCTCGGCGGCTGACGCTGAGCTCCACAACCTTGTAGCTTCTCTCCTGGCACAAAACGAGATGCTACTTGCCAAAATTGAAGCAGGCTAAAACAACTCCCCCACCCCCTAGTACCTCCGATATGGACGCTATGGAGAGCGAGACGGCGGTGATGCCGACTATGGAACCTTCCCTTGTCGAACACGAAGCTCGTCTTAATGCCAAATTTGACACCCTCTTGGAAACAGCGATGGAACACCTCATCGCTAGAGTCATGGAGGCCATCCCCTCTATGATCGCTCAACACGTCGCGACTAACACCCGTCTTTCTCGCAGAACCGGTCCTCTTAAGGACGTATCTGGTCGGCCCTCCAGATTGTCCCGCCGAGTAAATGACCTTGACGATGACGAAAACAGCTGTCCCCTTCTAGGTGCTGAGCTTCAGCCCCTGGTATGTGGCTCGGGGGCAGCCTCACTTCCACCTCTCACCTCTAAATCTGAGCATGGCGGGACACCCCCGGTTTAGGCGCTCCCGCCTTAACAAATCGGCTTCCCCCATTACGATTACTGAATGGAACTTTCGGGGGCTCCGGTCCCGTTCCAAGCGGGCCGACCTCCGACTTTTCCTTTCGACCTTTGAGCATTTGTCAGCCGTAGTTGCCCTCCAAGAGCCAGGGAAAGGCACCGTACTAACAAATTATACGACGTTCCAGCAGGACCCCTCGTCTTGTCTATTAGTCCATAGAAATTATACAGCCAACCAGGTCAACTTACACATTCAACTTGAATACTCCTATGTAATGGTGACCCTCCTCCCACTCCGCAAACAGGACCCAATGCTACACATACTCAATGTATACTGCCATCCGAAATTGCCGAATGTATCATTCACGGACCTCTTTAGCCGCGCGCTGAGAGTTGCGGGTCGAGACCCCCTCCTGACTGTGGGCGATTTCAACGCTCCCACTCGGATGTGGGGTTACTGCCGTGAAGAGAAGCGGAGAAGCAAGTTGGCAGAGCTTGCGTCAACGCTGGGCCTCACTCTTCACACTGACCCAGTCCACCCAACTCGTATAGGCAACTCCGTGACTAGGGATATATGTCCGGACTTGACCTTCACCCGCAACATTCAATATGCCGACTTCGCCAACACCGAGGAAACCCTCGGCAGCGACCACTGCCTCCTGAATGCTACGATTAGGACCCATGCTTTCGCGCGACCAACAACACAAGCCCGACTTCCAGATTGGACCAAGTTCAGGCATAATTATAGCAGTGCCATACGCATGCATGAGCAGGGCTACCAGTCTCGGTCACAACAATTAGTCTCTGGCCTTCGCTCTTTCTAAACTCAAATTCAGCTCTCAGAGGCGGCTGCACGGCAAATGTCAAGCCGGAACACGTGGCGACTCTTTCGCGCCCTAATTGACCCAACGCAAACACGCACGGAAACACAAAAACACCTCCAAAGAGCAACACACAGCTTTCAGGGCAACACAACTCAATTGGCGCACAAGCTCCGGGACCAGTACTTGTGCACCACCCAGGACCCCCGCGGGCCGCCGTACTCTTATGGAGGTTCTGAGAACGTTGAGCTGGATCAACCGTTCCAGCTCCACGACCTGAAGGCGGCCCTGGTAAAAATGAAACGCGGCACCGCTCCGGGTCGGGACCAAATTGCAGTCAAATTGTTAGCCAACCTCCCCGACCCAGCATACCTGTCTTTATTGAATTACATTAACTCAATCTGGCTTGGGGAAGTGCCACTCCCCATCGACTGGAATACCGCCCTGATCACCTTCATTCCTAAAGCTTGCAAGGCAATCAACACGGACAACCTCCGCCCCATCTCTCTGACTTCCTGTGTGGGCAAACTCATGGAGACGATGGTACGTGACAGGTTGTCCGAGTTCATGGAATCCAAACACCCTTTCGCAGACGCCATGTTCGGGTTTCGCCCACACAGATCTGCACAAGATGTCCTGCTACAACTTAATCGGGCTGTCCTCGACCCCGTCGAATGCCCTCTCAATGACAAGGTCGTACTCGCCTTGGATTTGAAGGGTGCATTCGACAACGTTACCCACGGGATCATTCTCACCCACCTCTCTCAAACTAACTGCGGCAGAAAGGCCTTTCAATACATTCGGCAATTTTTAACTGACAGAAAATCTTACATTCGAATCCCGGATAAAGAACATGGCCCTTTTCATTTAGGAAGCAGGGGTACACCCCAGGGCGCGGTGCTCTCACCCCTCTTTTCAACTTGGCCATGATGCACCTACCGGCCCAGCTGGGCGCTGTCGCCGGCGTGCAGCATGCGCTGTACGCCGATGACATCACCCTGTGGGCCACGCAGGGTTCCCTTGGAGACATTGAGGCTAACCTGCAGGAGGCGGCGACCATAGTGGACCGTTATGCTCGCCGCTGCGGCCTCCAATGCTCGACCCAAAAGTCTGAATTTGTGTACATACGCCCCTCACGAAAGTGTACAGGCAAAATTTCATTGTCTCTCGAGACAGGTCCAATCTCTGAAAATATCGAAGTCCGGGTACTGGGGTTCTTTATACATCAAGACAGACGGTCAGAAACAACATTTGCCAAACTCCGTCAGGTGGGGGACCAGGTGGGCCGCTTGGTCCGCCGGGTTTCTAACAAGCGCGGGGGGTTACGATGTAAGGAGGCCTTGCGGCTTGCGCATGCATTTATAACCAGTCGAATTCTATATTCGACTCCATACCTCCACCTGCGGAAGCAAGACGGGGATTCACTAGAAGTCATCCTCCGCAAAATTATTAAGCGGGCTCTAGGCCTACCCATGAGCACCTCCAACAAGCGCCTCTTGGGGCTGGGCATGGTGAACACATTTCGGGAGCTCCGGGAAGCCGACTTGACTAACCAATACACATGTCTCTCGAAGACATCGTCGGGTCGCCGCCTCCTTGCCCTACTACATATCCAACACACCACTCTCATGGAAGAGCGCGTACGTATTCCATCCCAGTGGAGATGCGCCCTCCACGTGCGCCCTCTTCCCGCGAACATGAACCGTGAGGACCATAATTTCCGGCGCCTCGCGCGGGCGGAAGCCCTGACCCGCCACTATGAATCGAAACCCGGCGTATTCTACGTGGATGCCTCCGGCCCCCACCATGGGGGATGGTACACAGCCGCAGTCGTCCACCAATCCAAAACAGTGAACGGCCTTACTATCCGAGCCCGTCACATAACACACGCGGAGGAGGTCGCCATTGCGTTGGCTGCATCTGATTCCAATTCAAAAACAATTATTTCCGACTCGCGAGGGGCATGTCGGAACGTCGAGCAGGGCTGGGTACCGTATATAGCCCGCCGCATTCTCCAAAACAGCCTCTACACCGGTGACCCCGCGCACCGGCGTATCGTTTGGGCTCCCACTCACATGGGCCTTGAGGGAAATGAGGCAGCTGACGCCGCCGCCCGTGCGCTCTCTCACCGGACATTCCCAGCCGACCCTGACGATCAGGAACTCGAATTTATTCCAGCTTACACCTTCAAAGACATTGTTTTACTCTATCAATCTGGCCATGGTCTTTATCCCCGCCCGTGTAAAGGTCTCTCAAAGGCGGAGGAGCGGCTTCTGCTTCGCCTCTATACTAATACTTTGCTGTGCCCGGCAGCTCTCAAACACTTCGACCCTTCTTTCTCGGGCAGCTGTCCGCACTGTGCGGAGAAGTCTTCGGACATCTACCACATGGTGTGGGCCTGCCCCTCCAACCCTGCTATCCCCCCTCACCCCAACCCAACCCGGGAGGACTGGGAGGCGACCCTGCTCGGCTGCTCTGACCTGAAGGCCCAACGGACTTTGTTCGCGCGAGCCCCGGCGGCGGCCGATGCCACTGGGGTCCCGAACTAGGGACCTCCACCTAGTATTTGTAAGGGCTGGCCCCCTCTGGGTCAGCTCATGCATAACCTCCTGTAGTATACCTGTACATAAATGTTTTTCCACCACCACCAGAAGAGACGCTGACGCAGCGCCGAAGAAACGCTGCCTTGTTTTTCGGCCTTTACGGTGACTGCCCTGAACACATGCTGAAGCGAACTTGATTGCGGTTTTATCTTGCCTGGTTTTCTTCACGCAAATTTTTTAATTTTGCACAATTTTATTGGCTCCTGGTTGTGCACGTCGCAGCAGCATCAGCCGCAGCATCAGCTGCTTCGTCGTGCATTTGCGATTGGAACGATAGTAGCGGCAGGCTGCCATGGACAGAGAAAAATCCCTACCTAGTTGTCGTAACAATTACAGCTTATCCTGCAAGAGAAGAGCTATGACTAGAAAGCTATTGCTAAATGGTAGTTTCAAAACATTCTCTCTCGGAAAGTTATCATGCCTTCTTTATTTCATAACTAAATCGCGAGCCAAAATTGCATATCACTGACTACATTTGTCATATGATTTTATATTTCCACCCAGTGGTTTTAGTGCCTCTCCCAGAATGTTTCAGCGTTGTAGCTAAAAGGCCAACGTCATTCGAACAAGCCGCCACAGCCTTTCATCGAATTGCAAACGCCGCTGCACTGCATTTTCTGTGGCTCCTTTTAAAACGAGCGCCTGCACCAATTTCATGGTGAGCAGCGACACGTTCATCAGCACCACGAACGGCGCGTACGACGCGTCGATACCTGACAGGCAGTCTGATCATCATGAGAGATGCAGAGCGCCACCTCACGAAGAGGGAACGTTTCAAAAATTGTCTTAGTCCACTTTTCGTCGCCAGGCGCCACTCAGATGGCACCTTCCTAACCGGAGTACAGCAGGCGCGAAGACTATACGATGGAAAGGAGGATAGAAGATCGCCTGGGACGGTCGGATCGGCCGTACTCGGCAGGCATTGTAAAAATAGAGGAGGCGCTGTCCGGAGCAACCTTTCGTGACCAATCATTCATTTAACAGCCGCTTGCCGCGCTGGTGAGTTTTCTCACACTCCAGTGGACAGGTTGGGGTAACGCCGAAGGTCATGTGACCAAGGTTGTCCACCTAGGTTGCTTCTCCGACGGGTGGCCACCTTGGCCACAGTAAATATAGGAGGTTCTTCCTTTTTCCCACCATGTTTCCTTGAGGCGCTCGTGTACTTGGCGTTGGACTCGTAGCAGACAGCCAGACGATGGACGAACGATGACACACGGATGAACAGAAGAACTGGACTTTTATGGCACTTAAAAAGAAATTGTACAGAAACTAAAACTCAGAGGAAAACAGAGGTTCACACTAAGCGACCAAAGCTGGCACAAAAACACGCTCGAGGTGCTAGTTCGCTCCCATGGGTTGCTGAAAGCCGGGGCCTGTCTACGTCGCTGCGTGGAGACTGACAGAACCCCTCAGCTGCCAAACTTGACGCAAAAGTACACTAGAGCTTCAACGCACTACAGCATCCTACGCCATCCCATCTTTGTCTTATAACGCCAGATTTTCCGGGCAACGGGGTAGTTAACGCTCTTGAGTTAAAATCCACCAATAATCCCCAGAGAAGCCACCTAGAAAGCAGGTGGGCCATCTAGGTCACATGACCTTGCGGCGTCCTCACAACCTGCCCAACGGATTGTGAGCAAACTGACCACCGTGGCAGGTGGCAGTTAAACTAACTATTGGTGACTTGAAATTGCTCGTTAAGAGCAACATGTGCGGCACAAGCCCCACCGGGGGCACCACCTGTCATCGCGGAGGACTATCAGGACTCCCATGCATCTATCATGGTTAAGTAGGGCGTGATCAATTCTGCATATATGGGCGTGAACGCAATAAAGCTATCGCATCATACACTTAAGGAGAAGCTGAAATGTCTCTTCAAATTTTTGTCGTTGCGAATAACATACGGGGACGTTCTCTTGTGATCGAGTCTAGTTACTGCATCTTCAGGTGCAAGATTGAGTGTCGCTCACTGGGTAGCCTCTCGAGTGTGAATAGCGCAGGTAAGATTCTATGCGGTACGATGGGTCGCCCCCTTTCTTTCGAGAAGCTTCATCCATTGACTTGGGCAGTACATGTTCTCGACAAATATAGAGGGGAGGATAGCAAAGTACAAACGGTGTCATTCTCAACGAAGCCGGGCCTAATGGACAGCCATGAAGCGAGTGAACTAGATAGAAAGTGGAGAAGAATATTTGAAAATAAATATCAAAACTTGCAACCTTTCCAGCTCGAACATTGTATGACTAAATATGAAGTTAGTGTTGCTGTAGTGCAGAATATGGCACTACTGCGTGCCTGCAGCATATCATGAAAATGTCTGCGCAGGATACTTTTCCCGGAGCTCTCGGAATTTGCATGTGAACGGTGCATGCGAAATGAGGGCTCCGTATTTCACAGCTACCGTTACGATTATTTCGCATGCGGTCGGCGGCCGCGTCAGTAATGCTGCTAACTCTCAATGACATCTGTCTCGAGCGTGCACGGCTAAGGGCGACACCATTATTTCCATGAACGACACGACACGCTAGCTGTACCAGCAGCAGCGGGGAACGGGGATAAAGACAATTTCTGCTCGTCGTGGAGGGCAAAGAAAGATGGTTTGAAGGGAGGGTTTTGAGCTGTTTCTCGATAGTACCACAGCTTTAGCAAAGTGCCGCGAGAAATGTTCTATACATATTTGTATGCATACACTGGCTTTCGTCGCTTACATAACGCGCCAAACAACAGTCCTATTTACACTTGTAAGAGGTGAAGGACACCGGAATGAACAAGTCTTTTCCATAAGATTTTTACGCATTACATCTCTATTGTGGCGAAGCCAGCTTAAAACTCGGCTTTTAGGCTCTTTGGAGCATGAACGTCGCGCAGGCTATTGAGGCAATTACGAAGAACAAGAGCTGTAGAAATAACTTGAGCGCATTAAAAGAACCACTAGTTTTCGATCGAAACTTCTTGAAACACTCTTGTCTTCATCTATTACGGCCCTCGCTGCGTACTACTGCTTAAAACAACACAAAAAATCTCAAGGATTCCAGTTTCCAGTATGCATGTCAATACCACCGTGTTACGCACCGCAAACCGAGGCCTTCGCTTCATCTGAATAATATGCGGGTCGTCGACCAGCCCCTTTCCAGTACAGATGCCATCGCGGCTACCGCAGCGATGGCATACATGCTTTGATTTTCAGCAACCTTTCCGTAACGAGATCAAAACATTCTCGGGAAGTCGCACTTAACTCCAGGGTAGGATAAATATTTTTTCGCCTTTCAAGTGCTTAATTACGAAGATATTTCTGAGTATGGCAGCTTTCACTGCGTGAACTATAAAATAAACTGCGATATTTCACAGCACCGCCGTACCATGATGACGGCTGAAGTGCGTTTTTTTATGGTTATGTTGTATTTCAGGATCTTTATTTCTAATCTGCCCACCGCAGTGGCTCAGCTGCTTACGGCGCTCGGCTGCTGACCCGAAAGACGCGGGTTCGATCCCGGCCGCGGCGTCTAAATTTCGATGGAGGCGAAATTCTAGAAGCCCGTGTACTGTGCGATGTCAGTGAACGTTAAAGAACCCCAGGTGGTCGAAATTTCCGGAGCCCTTCACTGCGGCGTCCCTCATAGCCTCAGTCGCTTTGGGACGTTAAATCCCAATAAACCAAACCATCTTTATTTCTAATCGCATCAAGTTCTGTCGTACACTTTGTGTTTTTCTGGACCACAGACGACTTTATGTGAAGAATCAAAGGGGTGGCATCTTAACCTCTTTTACGCAGAGTTTTAGTTCGCAAATTGGAAGAGAGAAATTCTCAAAGAAATCAAACGCACTTCTCAAGCAGAGAATCTGCCGACGCCAGTATGCAAATGCAGCTGAGCGTTCATCCTATGCAATGCAGGACTCTCATGATTTCGCATTTATCGTACTCGATGAAAGCCAATGCGTATCTAAAAGTGATCTTCAGTTTTTATCCCTTGACACCAGGCGCTGTATTTTCAGACTTCATCCCCCTTATTGTTTTTGTTGGTCGTGTTTTTTAGGGTTATTGTTGGTCATCTATTTTTCATTTTTCACGCGGTTTGTCAAATAGTCTTTCGATTTCTGCTCTTTTCACTTTCGCCACGCGTTTCATAAATTGTTAGTGTAGACTTGTCATGCCCCAGTGTCTTGTTGTTTGCTTTTGTTGATGTTGTTATTGTTTCTGCTGGCCAGAAAAGTAGTTGGCATCCCAGGCTCCGTTTAGGGTAGATTCTGTAGTGATCACCCATGCTTTGTTGCCAGTGTTCGCATGAATTGCCGATTGATATATGCAACGTTGACGGATTTGTTGATACGGCGTGGTTGTAGTACAAAAGGCAGGCTAGGTGCAATAAACCCCAGTTGGAAGTTGGCGTCAGTCCTGTCTCTTGAGTGCCTTCCGTGTCCTCGTTTCTTGCGCCATTACCAGATTGTTTTCTTTTATTCATTGCCCGTATTATCACCGAATGGAATAGTTTGCCATCAGCCATCGCCACAGAAACTGACAATAAAAAATTCCAAGAGCTTCTTCGCTGTGACAGAAATGTGTAAAAGTTTGCTGTTTTGGTTAGTGTTCATTTTTGTTTTGTGTTATGCCTTATGTTTTAATTAACGTTTTTTGCTCCACTTATTTGTTAAAATGTATCGCGATTACTAATATGATTGTACCCCTTCCCCTAAGTAATACCCTTTTCTCGAGGGCCTTTAGGGGTAACTTGAATAAGTAAATGAATAAATAAACACTAGCGGAGATCGATCACATAGACCTGTAAGAAAAAAGTTACAACTGCAATGACTACTTAAGAACACCACTGCACTCATCCAAAGGAGCTGTGCACGGGATTGACCGCAATGCAACGAAAAGAGGACAAGAGAATTACTTTTGTTCGGAAACCACACAAATCCTAGGCGTCCGAAGGCTCGGCAGATCAAACTCGGCAGAGACACTCTTCAGTGATTACGAAGAACTGTTCTTTGTAACCTAGCGGTGGATCGAACGTAAATGTTTTCTTTACTGGAAAACTACACCGTCTTCCGTACTCCGTTGCAGGGAGCCTCCCCCTCCCCTCTGTGTTTTATGCTGTGCTTCCCAAACACTAGGGAATATGCAGTTAGCACATACTAAACGTGTATAGTCATAACTCGGACTCATGCAGTCATGTAGCAACGCTCTTTAAGAATTTGATCAAGATGGCAGGTGACGGCCCTCTCGTCATAGCCGGTGATTTAAATGCTCCCCATCAAGCATGGGCTATCGCTTCTACTCCCCTAAAAGTAAGATATCGCTAAAAAGAAGGGCCCACAATCTTAACGGGCCCGCTGCAGCCCACCAGAGCGGACAATAGCGTAAGCAGAGATACCTGTCCAGATCTCACGCTTGTGAAAAACTGTGTGCAGGCCACGTTGTCTAACACTGGCGAGGCCCTGGACAGCGATCACTTGTGGGTACTATCAGCATACAGTGCGCTAATCCATTCATCTTCTTTGTGCAGCTCACCCTCAAACTGCTTCATCATGGTATCACCAGCGGAATTGAACCTTCTATGATAGCCATGGCCTCACCGGTGAACGGAACGAGCTTTCACGCGTGGGATCCCCTGACGGCAATAGAATTTCATCGAGCACACCACCCGGAAACGGCAACGTGCGCACATAATTCTACGGATGTTGTGCTGCAAGCGCCGCTGCATCAACAGGCTATAAATATCCTCCCCAGGAAAAGCATCGGCAGTACGAAAAGCGGCACTACCAGCATGAGGTGCGCTAATGCATTCTTTATTGTGCAGGTGAAGCGACGTTTGGCAAACGCTTCTGCTCTAGCGACTGTTTCCTGGTGATGCTGCCGTGCACGTGGCTATGTCATGAAGTTCTTGATGTTTCCGTATTTCTATAGAAGCTCCTATTGTTCTGGGTGGACGTCGAAACAAATTCTCACCCTTAATTATAACAAATCTCTAAACTGAAAGATATTACTGGTGACATTTATTAAATAAAAAAAAAACGTCTCACAGACATCGAAAATAAGTTAGATGCCATGACACTTTTACGAACTGAAAGTCCAGTCTTGTCAAAATGACATTTCTTGCATGAGCTGCGTAATAAACCAAGGAAAAAAATTGATGACAGCAGATCAAATTTAATTGCTTATGGCCTACCGGAAGTAGAGGGAGCAAAACTCTGCAGCAGACAATCTGCTTTGGTTTATTTCGGTTTAACGTCTTCAAAATACCAGAGTCACCTCATTTAAATATGTATGTGAATGACACTAATATTTTCTTTCCTGCTACTTCCATGTCGGAGTTGGTAAAAAGTGTGAATTCTTATCTGAAGAAACTTCATTTGTGGCTACAAAATTAAACCTAGGTTTAAACCTGACAAAACAAACTACATCATTTTCAGTCCTATTAAGGCACTCATATCGCAACTCATCAATATACAATATGCAAACACTATAATCAGTCGCGTTACTAATCAAAAATTTCTTGGCGTTTGGTTTAATCAAACTCTCGCCTGGAATGTTCACGTTTCAAATCTAAGCACAGAATTAAGTAAAGCTGCTGGATGCCCATATAAAATTGCACCTTTAGTATCTGTTTGGCTTAAGCTAGCAATACGAGGTCTGTTAGAAAAGTATCCGACTTTATTTTTTTTTTTGCGAACACCTGATGGATATGAAACAAGCGCGCTTACAGCAGCCGACCTTGAACCCTCGTGCGCATGCACGAATTTTTTCCCGCCTGCCGATAGCGTCAGTCGCTGGGAAGCAGCGTTTGAGTGAGGCAGTGCGCAGCGCTCTCGTCGGTTTTTTGTTGCAAGGAAAACGGCGGAGCGAGAAGCGCAGCGCTACTACCTCAAATTTTGCCAGAAACTTGGCGATAGCCAAATGGAAACCATTCGAAATGTTCAGGCGGCTTTCGGTGATGATGTTATGAGCAACACACAGATTAAGCAGTGGTGCAACTGGTTTAAACACAGCCGCACATCCGTGGAGAGAGAGCCACGCTCCGGTCGGCCATCAACATGCCGAAATGACCAGGTAGTTGCCGAAGTGAACGCTGTGGTGATGCGGGACTGTTGTGTGACTATCCGAGAAATTGCGGGAGAGGTGGACATCAGCAATTTTTCTGCACATTACATTATCACCGAAGATTTGGCCATGGAGAGAGTGGCAGCGAAATTCGTGCCGAAGCTGCTGACGATAGAGAAAAAGCAGCTTCGTGTTGAAGTCTCACAGGAGATGCTGGATTCCACAATCAGTTACCCTGACTTCACCGACGCCGTAATCACTAATGACGAGTCTTGGGTGTACGGGTACGACCTGGAAACCAAATCCCAGTCGTCACAGAGGACGCATTCCACGTCACCAAGACCAAAGAAGGCCCGCCAAGTGCGCAGCAATGTCAAAGTGATGCTGACTGCTTTTTTGACTCCCTCTGTGTGGCACACCACGAGTACGCACCCCACAGGGTCAAAGAATGACTAAATAGTACTACAGGGATGTCCTCCATCGCCTACGTGATGCTATGCGGCGCAAGAGACCGGAATTGAGGTCAACAAGAAATTGGCGCATCCCTCGTGGCATTGCTCCTGCTCATTCCTCTCATTTGATTCAGACTTTTCTGGCGAAAAACCAGACTCCTGTAGTTCAACAGCTCCTTACTCTCCTGATATGTCCCCCTACGACTTCTGGCTGTTTCCTAAAATGAAGAGGCCATTGAAAGGAGCGCCATTTCAGAAAAGAAAGGACATTATGGCTGCAACGACAGCAGAGCTAAATTCCATTCCGAAAAGGGCCTTTTCGGAATACTTCCAACAATAGCAGCACCGCTGGGAGATGTATATGGAGCCCCAAGGAGACTACTTTGAAGGTTATCAGGTTTCTAACGCTCCAGTTATGCCAGTTTTTTTTCTTCGGCCAAAGGTCGGATACTTTTCTAACAGACCTCGTATATTAAGCCTTTTTCTATTCCAGGCTATCGTACTGTATTTAGTCTGCGGAATCAAGTCATCTGGTAACATTGAAAAACTTCACACACTCCAAAAAAGAGCCTTGCGGGTATTAGAAGGACTTTATGGCTTACCGTTAAATTTGCCAACTGCTCCACTCATTAGAAAATATAGTCTACTAAACACTAAGTAGATTTATAACTTTCGCCTGCTGCAGCATATACACAAACATCGATTATATGATTCCAACAATGATACCTCGAGAATGAGGTACCTTTTCCGTAAAATAATGAAAGTAGTACCGAGAATCCGTACAAACTACGGCAAACAAAGTTATCAGGTACCAACTATTCAGTGTGTTTATCCTTAAAACTGAATTTACCATCTCTTAAAAATGAAGTAGGTTTCGTTAGAAACTGACCCCCTATGAACATGAAAATTTCTTAAGGTTGTCTCGCTTTTGGCACTTAATTGTTATATTTACTTTTTTCCTGCATATCATGTTTAGCCGCCGCGTTGGCTCAGGGGTTATGGTGCTCGGCTGCTGACCCAAAAAACGCGGGTTCGATCCCGGCCGCGGCGGCTAGAATTGGGAAATTCTAGAGGCCCGTGTACTGTGCGATGTCAGTGCACGTTAAAGAATCCCAAGTGGTCGAAATTTCCGGAGCCCTTCACTACGGCGTCTCTCATAGCCTCAGTCGCTTTGGGACGTTAAACCCCATAAACCAAACCATATCATGTTACTTTTTTAAATTACTACGCTTTAAGTCATTGATAAATATTCAATATTTGCATGGTTTATTTTTTCCGCGGAGTGCCTGTGCACCTCTTTTGTATAATTATTGTTTGTCTTGTGTTCCATTAGCGTTGTCTCTAATGCATGCAGTGCTTCTTTACTTGCATTTATAGATAAATAGGTTATATCTCCTGTGTGTTATATACCGCGGCCTCTCTTTTTAATACAGTGCTTTTTCATCTCCTTTTGTGTATATAATGTCACCAATTCTTTGTATTTTGTTGGCATAATGTTAACATCCTTGTATATTTTTTCTCGTATGTGCTGAGCACCGTCGCCCCTACTTCAGGTGCCGGGACCCCGTCAGGCCCATTGGCCTTTTGCCTCGGCTTCCTCTTTCTGTTGAAAAGAAAGAAAATAAACTTCAAACTCAAACGTCCCAAAGAGACTCAGGCTGTGAAGGACGCCGTAGTGAAGGGCTCTGGAAATTTCGACCACCTGGTATTATTACAGTACGCGGGCCTCTAGAATTTCGCCTACATCGAAATTCAGCCGCCGAGGCCGGGATCGAACCCGCGTCATTCTGGTCGGCAGCCGAGCGTCGTAACCGCAAAGCCACCGAGGCAGACAGTCAACAAAAAAAAAAACGTTCAAGATACCATAGAGCTCTACCCAGTTGACGTTGAATGTATTCACCAGTTAGGTAGACCGTTAGTTATAAAGAATAGGCCGGTAGTTTTTAAACGTCTTCATTTTTGTGGCAATTCGACAGTACTGAATCAAGGTTTTAGCCCTAAATACACGAAGTGTGCCATTGGAGAATATTTACCTCCAAAAACTCGAGAAGAAACGCCTGTCGAACAGTGCCTAGGAAAATCGAGAAAATAAGGCAGTTCCACTTGCCTTGGGCAAATTATTGATAAACAGCTACGCCTTTGTTTTGGATGACGAAGTCAACAAAAAGTTTCGCTGAAATAAAAAAAAACGAAGTGAAGGAGCCCACAGACGACTTGGAAAAGAGCGCGATCAAAGAACTTACCATCATACGTGTAAATGCGAGCAGCATCTAAACAATATAGGATATTTAGAAAACCTATTAATTGATTAGGAACCTGATATAGTGGCCGTCACGGAAACTTGGCTTTCACTCGATACTTCAAGGAAAGAATTTGTACGACCCAACTACTCTGTCTTTCAGAAAGATCGAGGTTTTCTTGGCGGTGGTTTGTCTTTACTAACAAAGAGTAGCCTACCGTTTATTACGTTTCCAGATGCGTCGGGTGATAAAAGCGTTCTTTGCAGACTTTTTTGCAACAATACTAACTTCACTGTTGGTTGTTTCTGTAGGAGCACCATCTTCAGGAGAGGAGTGCATTTCTGTCACTTATGACTTCCTCCAACCATAAGGTTGCAACTTTAGAATCATCCTGATGGGTGACTTTGACCTTTCTGACGTACACGGGATAACTATGCAACACACATCACCATCTTCAGAAGTTCTTTTTGCCCGAATGATGTCCTTTAATCTTCAACCAATGATAATAAAACCAAAGCGCAAGCAAAGTTCGGCAAATAACATCCGTGATCTTATACTAATAAGTTATCATTTTCCAGTAGAAGCAGCACAGGTAAAAGTTATTGAAGGTCCCTATGCTCATAACATACCGCTTTGCTTCTTACCTTTCGACTGCTTAATACAAAAATGCGATGCGACACAACTACAGTACTGAGGTTCGAAAAGGCAGATGACGCCAGCATTGTAACCAACCATGTAAATAATCTTGAAGCCTTTGCAGCAACGACCTCTGATTCTTCATTGGATATGAATACAGTTGGGCTTCATTTTAGATTATGGTTTCATGCTTTGTAACTGGTTATGCTCCATTAAAAAACAAGTTTTCGCAAGGAAAGAGTCGATGGGTAACCAAGGATGGTATCCACGCAAAACGATGTCTGAAAAGAATGCGTAATTTTGTCAAAAAACCATGGTTCATGCACTCCTGAAACTACGCAGCTAGTGGGCAATCGCGAAATTTTTTGACGTAAGAAAACAGGTCTAGGAATTTTTATGTAACGCTACCTAACTTTATGACAAACAGCCCTCATATATTTTAGAACAATTAGTTCCACCTAACTAAACATATGTTGTCAGACTAGCCGCCTGAGGATAGAGCTAAGAATGTTAATGCTCACAATGAATTTTTTTTCGTTTTCATTTGATTTTGATTTTTGCTTTGATAATTTACCTGGCCAGTGGTTTAATTTCTAGAATGGCTTGTGTTTGATGCAGCCCCTGGTAGCCACTTGGCTCTGCATGGTCTCTGATGGCAATACATGTTTTCTTGCCCATAGTGTTGAATTTTTATTTTCTAAAAGGGAAGTGCAGGTGATCGTTTGAGAGTTAGTGAGTAATATCGCCAGCTGTAATTTTCAGTATGTTCTGCATTCCCCGCATATATACTATCCGTGAATTCATTTATTATTAGTAATCAGCAGGAAACTTGTGCCTGAGGTGGCAACTTCTAGTAGATCCCTGTGTCGCCGCCTTTGGATACAGTTTAAACTCCTGGAGAAAGGCTTGGAAATGACACAAAGGCTATGTGCTATAAATTTATGGTGCCGCTCCTGGAAAATAACGAACTGGTTCGAGCTAAACGTCAAATGATGAGCTTACACCTATAAAGAGTCCGTCTCCACTTATGTGACAAAGCCGCCGCGGTGGCTTAGTGGTTACGGTGCTCGGCTGCTGACCCGGAAGACGCGGGTTCGATCCCGGCCGCGGCGGTTGAATTTCTTTGGAGGAGAAATTCTAGAGGCCCGTGTACTGTGCGATGTCAGTGCACGTTAAAGAACCCCAGGTGGTCGAAATTTCCGGAGCCCTGCACTACGGCGTCTCTCATAGCCTTAGTCGCTTTGGGGCGTTAAACTCCATAAACCAACCAACCAACTTATGTCACAATGAGGCGACGTCATACATGAGCAGTTGAACGGGCCATAATAGGTAGCTAATATTCAGGTTCGATCATAACCTGTTTAATACTACACCTCTGCATTATGTCTGTAAAGAGAGCTTTGGTTACTGGACCGGTCTTCGCTGAAAGACTACATCGACAACATAAGCAGCATAAAATAATCTCCTTTTAAGGCACTATGTTGGCCAAATTAAAAACTCCACTTTTTATATACATAGTTCTGCTTCATCCAGTGCTTGCCGCATATGCAAAAGCAGGAATTTTCATGGATTACAATTTGCTGGAACAAGAATGCAACCTCTATATGACATCTTTTCTGATGCTTAGCATAATTAAATTGTAAATACTGGCTGACAACAGTTCACTCCATTGTGAAAATCCAAAATAATATGGCCGCCGCGGTGGCTCAGCGGTTATGGTGCTCGGCTGCTGACCCGAAAGACGCGGGTTCGATCCCGGCCGCGGCGGCTGGAATTTCTTCGGAGGAGAAATTCTAGAGGCTCGTGTACTGTGCGATGTCAGTGCACGTTAGAACCCCAGGTGGTCGAAATTTCCGGAGCCCTCCACTACGGCGTCTCTCATAGCCTTAGTCACTTTGGGACGTTAAACCCAATAAAACCAAACCAACCAAAATAATATGGGTTCATGTGGGCTGTTGGAAATTATTCACATCAGTGAGAATTACCTTCATGCTGAAAAAGTAGGTGTGAAAAGTGTAAAGAAGGTTAACTGCCTCACAAAGCTGCTTAAGCGCGGCGGATCCGTCAAGGCACGCTTGCTTTGCGGTAAAGCTGACTTCGCTCTTGATATGAGCATGAAAATCGAGAGCCCGGCATGATTCCCGAAAGGCGCAGCAACTACGCTTGGTTCTGTGCAGCACGTGGTATATCGGTGGCTGTTACATCTCGTGTTTGCTTTTTTTTTCATGCGATCACAAAAGTAAGCGCTGTCACGGGCAAAACTTGCTCGATGCCTGACTCCAAGCTGTGGTGACATTTAAACCAACCTTACTAAACTTAACTAAACATTCAATTAGAACGTTTTTTAATCTGTTCTGCATGACTAACACGAAGAAAATTGTTGCAAATGAGCATCAGTTGAAGGCGGCGAATAGGCGAGTTAAATTCCCTAGCGCATGAAGGCTGTGTGGTGCGAGTAACACCCGTATGCTATGAGACTTTTTCACTGAAATTCCTAACTTCTTCGCATTTTGGCTGTCAAGTTAGTAATGAGTCGAACGTTTTGCGAATGGAAAGCTCTAAAGTTAGGCCGCATCATAAATTCATCGCTGACTTTGCGGCGCCCGACTGAGCTGATGAAAGTGATAGTGCGATTAGCGGGCATATTCTAGCTGCTCGGCACGAAGCAGCTGAGTAACTAAGTTGTGCAAGTGTCACCACAGCTTCGAGGCTTGGCTCAGGCATCGAGCAAGTTTTGAGCGTGCCAGATTTTACTTTCGTAATACGGGGTGCAACTCCCACCGATATACCACTTGCTGCACAGAACCAAGCGCAGTTGCTGCGCCTCTCGGGAATCATGCCAGACTCTCGATTTTCGGGTGCATAGCAAGAGCAAAGTTAGCCTTACTGCAAAGCAGGCGCGCTTTGGCGGAGCCGCCGTGGTTAAGCAGACGACGCAGCGGAGGCCCCACCTACAGCTGTCACTGCGCTTGCGCGCTAGTTCCCCAGGCGCCCGCGAGAGGCGCTTCGCGCAGAGCAGGCCACGCAGAACGGTGCTCAAAGTAGAAGTGGACGACCGTGCACATGTGAGTGGCCAAACGAAAAGGTCACTTATATGCACGTTTGAAATTTGGCGCAAAAATCCGCACGATTAGCTACGCCGCGACGATATGGCGTACGCTGTTCCTTCAGGCGTTGACTCCTTCGCGAAGATGTCGATCACTGCAGTGTCACGCATCGATGAAGCGTGCACGATCAAGAAATCGCTGAGCACAACTGAACTAAAAACACACACCGGCCCGTACAACACTAAAAGAGGAACGCGCGCCGTAACTTGCACTCATGTCACCTTGCAACAACTACGGCCAGTGTCGTATATTCCCTTCGGGAGAGTTCAGTGGTGGGGCGGGGCCATCAGCCATCTAAATTAAACGGCGGCGCTGTTTGTCATTTTGTGCCGAGGCGTCAAAGGCAGGGTTGCATGGGCGAGTGCCAACGCACCGTGTGTTGCGGTTTTTGTTCGCGCTAGATTTGAAGTTGCACGCGGTGTTCTCTGTGTGTTAGCTTTGTGTACTGCAACAGTTTATATTATTTTAACCGCGTAAACCAAATAAGAATTGTCTATCAGGGGCTGAGGTATCGTACACGCGGCATTTCGTTATGTAGGACGTTTATATAACTCTGGTGTTAAATTGTTTTGATGGAACTATTTATTCGATCAGCTTAACTGTCCTCTCATTTCTCACATGTCTCGCTTGGCAGCGTGGGGAAGTACGGCAGCGAGCTGTTTTGTTATTTATTGAAAGCTTTCACTGCTGGCCAAAAAAAAAAGTGAACTGGCGCTACTCACTGTTGGCCAGTGAAGAAGTGAAGTGGTGTTGCTTACTGAAAAAAATATAACTAATTTACTTCGGCGAGCGTCAGCCCTCAAGTTTTTGCTAGTGTGCAGTCAGACGGTGATTTGCCGCTTTAACTGAAGATGACGACCGTAATGTTGAAACAATGAACGATCGTCTCACAGATATCATTACGGAGTGCGCTGTAGAAGTAGACGGTTGGATTGTTCGACAGGATACCGGGCAGCTATCTCAGGAGACTAAAGATCTGATTACGAAACGGCAAAGCATGAGGACATTTAACCCCATAGACTGAATAGAACTCGTAGACCTGTCGAAGTTAATAAATAAGCGCTAGGTAGCCGACTTCAGGAAGCTTAACATGCAGAAAATCGAGCATGCTCTAAAGAGCGGAGGTAGCCCAAAAACAGTGCAGAGAAAACTTGGCATAGGTAAAAACCAGACGTATGCGATAAGAGACTAACACGGTAATGTCATTAGCAATATGGATAAGATAGTTAAAGTACCCGAAGGGTTGTACACAAATCTATACAGTAGTGATTGCAGTCAGAATGTCACTCAGAGAGGTAGCAGAGCACAGCAATGGGACATCCCGCCAGTAAAGAAGGAGAAAGTAAAGAAAGCCTTAGGAGGAAGGGGAAAGGAGAAAGCAGCTAGTGAAGATCAGATAACAGCAGATTTGTTGAAGGGTGGAGGAAAGATTGTGCTCGGAAAACTAGCCACCCTCAGTACGCAATCCCTTGTTTCCTCTAGAGAACGTAGAGCTTGGAAAAACGGTAACATTATCTTAATTCATAAGAAAGGAGACGTCATGGATTTGAAGAGTTACAGACCGATCAGCTTATTGTCCGTTGCCTACAAGATAATTACTAAGGTGATCGCTAATTGGGTCAGGACAACCTTAGACTTCAATCAACCAAATGACCAGGCACGCTTTCGTAAAGGATACTCGACAATAGACCATATTCACGCTATCAAACAGTTGATAAAGAAATGCGCAGAATACAACTAGCCCCTATCTATAGCGTTCATTGATTACGAGAAAGCATTCGACTCAGCAGAAACCTAAGCAGTCATGCAGGCATTGCGGAATCAGGGTGTAGAAGAGTGTTATGTGAAATTATTGGAAGATATTTATAACGATTGCACCGCTACTATAGTTCTCCATAAAGTCAGCAATAAAATTCCAATAAAGACAGGTGTCCGGCAGGGAGACACGCTCTCGCCTATGCTATTCACTGCCTGTTTACAGAAGGTATTCAGGGGCCTGAAATGGGAACAGTTGGAGATAAGAGTTAATGGAGAATACCTAAGTAATCTGCGATTCGCTGATGACATTGCCTTGTCAAGCAAAGCATGAACTGCAAAGCATGATCAATCAGTTAGACAGGCAGAGCAGAACGGTGGGGCTAAGAATTAACATGCAGAAAACCAAAGTAATGTTCAACAGCCCAGCAAGGGAACAGCAGTTCGCAATTGATGGCATGGTGCTGGAACTAGTAAAAGAATATGTCTATTTAGGGCAGATACGACAGCTGATCCGGATCATGAGAGGGAAATAGCTAGAAGAATAAAAATGGGGTGAAGCGCATATGGCAGGTTCTCTCAGATCATCAATGGCAGTTTGCCAATATCCCTGAAGAGAAAAGTATACAACGGCTGTATCTTACCGGCACTCACCTATGGGGAAGAAACGTGGAAGCTAACAAAGAGGGTTCAGCTTAAGTTAAGGACTACCCAGCGAGCTATGGAAAAAAAATGGCATGTGTAACGTTAAGAGATCGGAAGCGAGCGCAGTGGGGGAGAGAACAAACGCTGGTTAATGACATCCTATTTGAAATCAAGAGGAAGAAGTGGTCTTGCGTGGGGCATGTAATGCGAAGGCAAGATAACCGCTGGTCCTTAAGGGTTACGGAGTGGATTCCAAGAGAAGACAAGCGTAGCAGGAGGCGGCAGAAAGTTAGGTGGGCAGATGAGATTAAGAAATTGGCGGTAATACGGTGGCCGCAACTGGCGAAGGACAGGGTTCATTGTAGAGACATAGGAGAGGCCTTTGCCGTGCAGTGGGTGTAGTCAGGCTGATGATGATGATGATGATAGTCTTGGTGGCCAAAGCAGAGAGGTATGCACTTAATTCATTATATAAACGCTGCAGGCTCAGTTAAGGGTCCTGGCAAAAGACGTCGTCAAAAAGGTGAAAGTGGCGAAAAAATGCAAATCAGATAAACTGACTCATCTTAATAGTGCCAGTAAGGAATCATGGCCAACGGAAGAAGAGGACAAACACAGCGCTGAAAATATGAAAATATGTCAGACCAACTCGCCCATCAGTTCATGTTGTACAAGGAATCATGATTTTGGCTGGTTTGATTGGGAGCCACATGGTTCTACTCGGTTAGGGCTCGTGTAAAAAGAAATGATTTGCAATTTTTTCTCAACATGTATTTCGTGTTAGATGTGGTTGTTGTATCACTCACTTGGCCATTTTTGTCGAATTCATGGCTTATGCGTAACCTAGAATGACTTGTTCATTAGTGGAATGATATCTTTAAACCCCTTGAGGGTCTTTTCGACAGATGGGCGAAAGGAGGAACGAGGGGCCAATTGCAAGGGGTAAAAAAGAGACGATTCGATGGCTGCCTCCATATCAACTGTGCTTGAGTGGAAGGCGGCACTTCTGAGAAGAATTGTTTGTACAAATCCTATCGTTCAACACCGGGCTGCATTTTGGACTCTGGACTCTGGACAGGCTTGTAGCTTTAAAGTCCAGCTGGTGAGTAAGTTAAGATGAGCTTGGAGACATTTCTTTTCTTTTAAATGCCTCTATGTACACAACTTTTCAAAGCATTGCCTCGTATCAAAATCATAACTGCTCAACTAGGGTATACTGCAATGAAGGAATAAAGTCACATAAAAACATTTCATTGCAACATTTGGTTAAGCATCATCTGAAGGTGTAAGAGACATTTAAAAAATTACAAAAGCGACCGACCGTGGCTAATAATCAAAGCGAAATACAAAAAGAGCTCAAACAATAAAAAGGATAGACACATGCTGTGAAAGCCGTGAATGCCTGTGAAAGCCTGCCGGGATGTAACAGATAACAAGAAACATGACCGCCAGACTCCAGATTTCAAAGCGTGGCAGCTGATGTATATTCCAATGAGACTTCACGTCCGCTTATCAGCGTTAAAGTTAATTTCTCAAATGTAGGCATTCCCCTTGTTCATAAGTTGCAGCCGCAAGCTCAATATTTCCTGTACGAGTTTTCTCCATCATCTACATTACTCTACATACCTGGCCAACTGCGTTTTTAAACATCATTACACATAATATCATGGTAAATTACAAAACTTTTAACTATTTAACTGTAAAATCTATTGCCCAGTGCTTTGAGCATCCGCCTCAACTGCAAGAGGTGCAGGGTTCGCTCCGCAGTGCTACTTGGTAGGCACTGGTGATACAAGGGCCCAAGCTTTCCCCTGGTGTGGTGCTAGGCCTCTTAAGGGTGAAATGCTTGGGAAATAGGTCTTTGACCCCACCTTGAGTAGAAGAAAAAAACCTTGTGTCATATAGCGTTGTTTGTACCGAGAGGCCATTGCGCCTAAAAACTTCATAATCATCGTAAATTCCTTTGGCACTGGTAACGGGAAGCTTATTTACACAAGCCAGTTTGTAAGACTACTGAAAGTGCCCATGTTGTCGCACAGTTCTTCAAAAGCTGGCGCATTGGCCCTTGAAGTGGTGTGTTTGATAATTCTCCAAAACACAGCTGCGAGTTACGTATGCAGGGCTTAATAGAGTTGGAAATGAATTGTATAGAAAAACACAAAAAATGAACAGAAGTAACAGAATTTCACACAAATTTTGCAGCTAAAAAGTTTGTTCATTGACTGAAATGCTCACAATGTGGCTATTCTCCTTATTGTGAGCATTTCAGGCAGGACGTCTCGAGAGCATTTCAGGCGGCACGGCGTTCATTTAGTAGCGTTGATCGTCATTCATATCTGTCCCATTTACGTTGCTTTTGGAAAATAACGCCTCATAGCAATTTTGTGCCACTTAGGTTCGTTTACGAACTGTCAGCATAAAAAAAATGGAAGTATTACTAATGATCGAAAAAGTGCAAGACAGTGCTTTACTTTACTACAACAGGGCTTTACTACAGCAGTGCTTTACTACAACAAACGAGTAAACGCAATCACCAAATTTATAGCTGATGAATAAAATAAATAAATACAAAAACAGGCATCAAAAACGGGCGGAAATGTAAAAGGAATGTCTAAATACGTAGAGTGCAGAGTGCACAAAAGGATCCCCTGTCTCTGGCGAAGGTTTAACGAAAATGACCTGGCTTAACCTTTGTCAGTGAAAACAAATGCCGAATGAGGACGAGTCCTCTAGTTTCACTAAATGATCATCAGAGTGAGTGCCAAAAAACAGCAATGAAAATCCTAGTATCAAATATCAGTGAAACGACTACTACATGAAAAAATATAACATCATTCTTAGCAACTCATACAATTCGGCTCCAAACACAATTGCTACACACAAAATTACCTAAACCAACCTCTAGGACCGTAATTCGCGTGTGGTGCAAAAAATTTCATACGCAAGACGTAATGCGGGGTATTAAACAACCTAACAGGTTAAACACGAGGCGTACTGGATTGAAATTAAATAAAACACTAAAACGCAGCCTCTGTAATGACCAAAAGGGTGGCAGGACTGCACCTTTTCTAAATGCCTCCTCAGAGACAGCCGTACACTCCCCTTGTGAAGACATCACACCACTCATAATTGGTCTTCAGTAACACTATTTATATAGGACAAGCGAAATTAGTGCACTTCCAATAACAACTAAAATTCTGCCATTAGCCTTAGAGGGAAGACTGAGACATCTGTATTGTAATGGGGCGACACGAACAGTCCGTATAGACGGCCACAGTCCTCCTTCTAGCGGTGCTGCTCAGCAGGCCAGCGTTCGGAAGCGCAAAACCCGAACTTCGTCTCCATCGGCTTCCTCCTTCCTCTTCCTTATCGGCGCTAGCTGCTGGGGCATCAAACCCCAACTCTCTTGCTTACAATACCCCTGGGGTGAAAAGACGACATCCTGGAGGCCTAAGGGCTCGAGACGATAGCTGGATCATAGTAGGGCTTCAGGCGGTCTAAGTGCACAATTTGACGGCCGCGGCGGCGATGATCAGACGAAGGCGTGATGAGCTCGACGAGATAATTAACTGGGGATGTCTGCTGAAAACTCGATAGGGGCCTTGGTATTTGCTCAGCAGTTTTGTAGACAGTCCTGAGCTTGAGGAGGGCACCCAAAGCCAAACCAAGGATTCAGGAAGATAGGACGGCGGCAGACCGGGAGAAGTGGCGCGGGCGCTTTTCTGACGGTGCTGGTCGTGAGAAGCAAAGGAACGGGTGAGTTGACGGCATTCTTCGGCATGCGCAGCGGCCCGAGAGACGGTTGTAAATTCGGACGAATCGGACAGTAAGGGAGTATGGTGTCCATCATTGGGGAAGGCTCGCGTCCGTGGAGAATAAAATACGGGGAAAAACCAGTAGTAGCTTGCGTTGCAGAGTTGTAAGCGTAGGTAACGAAAGGAAGAACGCGGTTCCAGTGGGAGTGATCGGCAAAAATGTACTTGGCCATCATACCGCCGGGGGTCCGGTTAAGGCGCTCGATCATGCCGTTCGTCTGCGGATGGTACCAAGACGTCGTGCGATGAACGATACGACACTCCCGAAGAAGGGCTTCCACGACGCCGTAGAAGAAGACGCGATCCCGATCGCTGATCAATTCTTTAGGCACACCGTGACGAAGAATGATGTCCTCAAGTATGAAACCGGCTACGTCAGTGGCGGTCGCAGCTCGTAACGGGACAGTTTCCGCATAGCGCGTGAGATGATCAATGGCGACGATGATCCAGCGGTGCCCTGTGGCAGTGCTGGGAAGAGGGCCATAAAGGGCCATAAAGGTCAATTCCAACACGATAGAATGGCCGGGCTGGACAGGGCAACGGTTGCAGAGGAGCAGGTGAGAGCGGTGGTGGGTTTTTGCGACGCTGGCATGCCAGGCAAGAGCATATGTACTGGCGTACAAAACGGTACATACTCCGCCAATAATACCGAAGGCGCAGGCGCGTAAAAGTAAAAGGCGGGTAAAAGGCGGGTAAAAGGCGCAGGCGGGTAAAACCGGAGAAGCCCACGGGCTGTGAGAGGGCTGGATCACGCCGCGGTGCAGCATGTCGTTCACCTGTTCATCTATGATGCGGCGCTCGGCGGAGGAGACGCGCTAGGGGCGTTGGCGCAAAAGTCCATGGGTGCCAGTGTCTATATGGTGGCGAACCGCTGTTGCACAACCCAACGGTGCTTGAGGAGAGTCGAAGGATGCGCGGAAGAGCTACAGCACAGCGATGATCTGGGCGCGGTGGTGAGGCGGTAAAGCGGCATCGACAGAATGGGGAAACATATACGGGAAGGACGGGTCGGCGACGTCGGCGGGAGGAGTTAGGGCGTTGATGTCATGGGCTTCAGGGTCATCAAGGACAGGAGAAGCGTCGTCGAGATCGATGACATCAACTGTGCCAAGAGATTCTCTCCGAAGTAAAGTGGTGGGGAAAGGCAACGGGTTCGCGACGTACAGGGCGCCACAAAAACCAGAAAGTGTGAGCACGGCATGAGGCAGCATGACAGATTTGCGGTGCGCGCAAAGAGGAGAGGGTGAATAAAGAAGAGTAGCGTCAGAGAGGGCAGCACAAGTCAGCGGCACGAGAACAGAAGAGAAAGCTGGCACGTCGACGTCGTCAGCGTCGAGAATCGGCGCGGCGGTAACAGGGAAGGCGTCCAGGAGAGCATCACACAGCGGCGACAAATCAATTTGAGCACGTGCACAGTCAATGATGGCGTGATGCGCGGACAGAAAGTCCCACCCGAGGATGATGTCATGAGAGGAGCGGGTGAGAACGAAGAACTCAATGGTGTAGGAGAGGCCTTGGATGACGCGGCGGGCAGTGCACGCTGCCAGAGGGCGAATGGGGTCAGCGCTGGCGGTGCGAAGCGAAATGTTAGAAAGCAGCGTCATCAATTTTTTTAGTTTGCGGCAGAAGTTGCGACTAATGATGAACACGGCAGCACCAGTGTCAATAAGCGCGTGAACAGTAACACCTTCAACGATAACTTCAATAACGTTCATAGGAGCGGTGATAGCGCTTGAGACGGTCGTTGACGGCGCAGTTCTTGCCTCCGGAACTGCGGCGCCTAGTTTTCCGCTTGGAGGGGTGGTGACCGGTGGCGCATAGGAGAGAGCGAACGGCGTCGAGGAGACGGTGACCGGTGGCTTCGGTTGTAGGAGTCGTAGCGAGACGGAGAGGGAGTCTGAGACGGCAGAGTAGAAGAGACCGGGACGGAGGGCAATGGAGCGTCGTACGACGGCGAGCGCCCGTAGACGTGAGGACCGGATCCGCGCGTGCGGCATCAGCGGGCCACATGACCAGCGAGACCACAAGCATAGCATATCGGCCGGTTATCTGGGGTACGCCACGGGTTCATAGGGCGGGGACCGGTACGAGGCAAAGGACGGTGAGTGAGTAGCAGTGCCTGCGCGAGCTGCTGCTAAGGGTACACTGTGACAGGTAGCGCATCAGTCGGAACAACCGGCTGGGGGCGTGGCCGGATGACTGCTTCAGTATATGTCAACGGTGCAGTGATCAGAGGAGGTGGATTAGTGGGCGGCAGGACCTCAGCTACCTGCTCCTGAATGATACGCTGAATAGAATGCGACAGCGATGGCGTTGGTGCGGGTTGGCTGGTTACCAGCGATAATTGACGGGCGAACTCCTTCCGCACAAACTGCTTGATGTGCTGAAGAAGGGTCGGCTGATCGTTAGCAGGACCGCCTACCGCCAAGCTCGAAAGGTTGTCGTCCGGGCATGTGGCACGCCGGGTGACATGACGCTGTTTGCAGAGCTCGTAGTAGCTCTGACACAAAGAGACGACGTCGGAGACGGTTTGAGGGTCTTTTGACACCGACATTTGAAATGCGTCGTCTTCAATCCCTTTCAGGATGTGTCGGATTTTGTCAGCCTCGCTCATAGGCGGATTGAGCAGCTTACACAAGTCAACGACGTCATCGATATAACTTGTGAAATTCTCGCCGTTCTGCTGGGCATGAGTGCGGAACTGTTGTTCGGCACGAAGTTTTCGGACAGCGGGGCGGCCGAAGACGTCAGTCAGACTGGTCTTGAGAGCCGCCCAGGTAGTAAAGTCCGCTTCGTGGTTGCGAAACCATAAGTTGGCGACGTCGATCAAGTAGAAGATGACGCTCGTGAGCTTAATGACGTCATCCCATTTGTTGTAAGAGCTCACGCGTTCGTAGGAGGCCAGCCAGTCGTCGACGTCTGTGTCGTCAGTGCCGCTCAAGATCGGCGGGTAGCGCTGACGGACGGCACCGGAATAGATGACAGCGGGCTGGGAAGGTTGGGTCCGGGTGTCGGACGTCGTGGTAGAGCCTTGTAGCCTGGGCATCGTGGCGTAGCTCCAGGGGAAGAGCAGGCAGCACCTCCACCAAGTGTAATGGGGCGAAATGCACAGTCCGTATAGACGGCCACAGTCCTTGTTCTAGCGGTGCTGCTCAGCAGGCCAGCGTTCATCATCATCATCGTAAGCGCAAAACCCGAACTTCGTCTCCGTCGGCTTCCTTCTTCGTCTTCTTCGTCGGCGCTAGCTGCTGGGGCATCAAACCCTAACTCTCTTGCTTACATTATATATCGTCTCTGTGCCTCTAAGCCAAACAGCTCGACGAAACATATAGATATCAGTATATTGCATTCTCGTCATGGGTGCCACTTTATTAAAGTGAAGCACCAATAAGCTCACATTCCAAGTACACTTCTGAAAATTATGCAGAACCTCGTGGACTATGGCATGCAGCTGTCAGCTGCTGTTTTTCGCCTACCATAACGCTTCATATCTGAAGGATGCAGCCAGAAGGTCCCTCTTGTGCTGCCTTACGGGCTGTTGACGTAGTTTCCAGTTTTCTAGCTTCTTAAGCCTTCCGGCTTTCACATTCTCTCTAACAGATCTTTTAAATGAATGCGGACACGAAAGAAGTGAAAAGATGTATTATGCGAGCCTTAATGCTGCTCCACTGTGGAAAGTGTACACCACTTAAGAGCTCATCATTATGTCTTGCAACCGCTTTGCAATGTTAGTTTGCTTGTGCAAAGTATATGCGTGTTTGCAAATTATGCTTTCACACATCTGCAGCAGCTACACAAAGCTCTGACTTGGAAGATGAGAGAAGCCAACAGCCACAGAAACAAAGGGGCACAGGGGATTTTTAATCTATTTATTTATTTTGTCGTGTTGATCAATTTATAATATTACTGAATATGTCATAGCTTAAAGTTAATTGATTAGAAAAGCAGAAGAAAAAACAACCACATGCCACCGGTGGGATCCGAACCCACGACCTCCGAATTACGCGTCTTACAACCATCTTGATAACACTTGGACCGAATGAATTATACGCACTTAGCGTCATTTTGTGTATCTACAATAGACTGCTTACGCAGGTTTCATGTTGCGTTGTTTTTCAGCACAGATGAAGCAAGGTACTCTGCCATGTACGCAATTGCACACTTTTCTGCACTGCTCATCTCGGATAAAATGTCGTCAAGCTCATATGTACCTTCAATGTCTTTAGTGACACTGTCTGGAAACTTGGAGCGATAATCAGCCAACAAAAGGCCCCGTCATTAATGTCGTCGCTTCCCTTTTTTGCGGGCTTCAAACACTTAAAAGCACTAATGATACTAGGGGCCATCTTGTACTGAAAGGGTGCAGGAATTGGATTCCTTGCGCCAATCATTGAGAAGAGGTTATCAGGTTGTCTTGTGGGAATCGATCGGTTGGGAAAAATGTGTAGCTCTGTTTAATAAGGCCATTTTGAGGTGACAAAATGCTGGTGGTGCTAAGGAGCACAGCAGTTTGCACAGGCTTCCATAAGCCATGAGCTACTATAGTATTCCGAAAGACGTTTATCAAGAACTTCATGAAGCTTACAGCCTTCTCATATTTTTTATCTTTACCCATGTCGAGTGCATTTCCAATGTGCCGACTTTTTTATGTAGGCACAGATACTCGGCATGAAAGAAACAACAGCGAGATCGGCCTCAAGACAAGTGATGATAGGCCGGTACTCAATCACCGCTGTAGTATGACGCACATGAAGTTCGCGCTGAGCACACAACAGAGATGTTTTGTTGTTTCCCTGGGTTTCGTGACGCATAAGCAAGCAAGGCTACCATAAACCTTGCACTTAATACAAGTTGAGAAACAGGTGAAATACAGAGAGAAAGGTCGCGCCGTCGGTGAGTTTGCAGTGTCTCAAAAATAACGCCAGCTGCAGCATTTCAAAATTTGGTGTGTGGTGTCTGTGCTGGCAAAGAAGCCATTTGATGTGGAAGAATGAAATAAAATATGCCGGACATGGATTCTGATGTTATGGACGGCTATGCAGTACACTGAGACCGGGTGGTCTTTGGCTGTAGCGATTTTTTTAACTTTTCAGGCGTTCCGAATTTACCGCTACCGCAGGAATTTATGGCAGCTGTCAGCCAAAGCACTGGAGTTCAAACAAGTCTTTGAATCATTGGGAGGAAAACCGTTAGCCACTTGGTTCTAGTACCAGCATATTTTTTCGTACACGACTTATATCATGGTTAACAACGGAGCGATATTTCCGTCGTTTCCTAAGTTTTAAATTCATTCACACTCGCAGTCACCGCTTAACGATGTTTACTGCCTACATAGCCAGCCTGCAAAAATTTGTCTGTTTTGAGCGCAGATCCAACGCAAACAGTTCATGTCAACCCAGTGGTCGCGCAACAGATGAGTTCATCTCCTGCAGCCGACATACAAATTCCAAACCCCCGCTCATCCATGAAGAACGCAAAAAGAAAATTGGCTTCTCGCAGCGATTTCACATTTGGGGTACGCATCGCAGACGGACCTGACTGATAGAGGGAAGAAGTAGACGACGTAGCTTAGTCGTACAGTGCTGATGCGTTGCAAGTAGAAGTGCAGATCAAACGAGAGAAAAGGTCAGGTTAGGTCAGCGTTCAAGCAGATTATCAGGGTGGTGCTTTCATGAAAACCCCATACGGCTTCTCAGCCACATAAAAATGGGCAAGATGAACTACGTTAGTTGTGAGAGAATTCAGCATCTCAATTAGCGTTACGTAAAATGCGTTCACTGTCCCTCCTTGTTCGACTGCTACGTCACCCCCATTCTTTCGTAGTCTCTCGTTTGTGACTATTCCTTATATAACATGCCGTGCAGGCGCTACCAGCCTCGACGAAGGCTCCCCGAAGGGCCGCCGTTAAGCGAGGAAACTTCTCAGCACGCGGAGAAATGTTTTTTTCTTAATTTTTAGGACCTGCGTTATCGCGTACTACAGTGTAAAGGGGGGGGGGGAGTTGACGCGCTATGGTAGAGTGAATAAGATTAAAAGGTTGTTTTATTTTGCTTTCGATGACCGCACTACACTGCGTCTCTGGTGTGGCGCTGGCATCCGCATGCGAAGCATCGAAGAATAACCATGAAATGACGGTTCCATATGTTGTGACTACCACTCACGCTACGAAGCGCACCGTACGTCGCGGAGCCAGTGAAGCCGCAAACCTCTCGGCGAATTTGCCACGAGTCTGCGCTGCGAGACCGAGAATTGCTAATCGCTGCGCAATAAACTTAACGTGACAGTGTCTGCTAGAGTACTGTAAGATAAAAAAACGCCATTTGATGCGCACCTGGCGCTGTGGCTCAGTGGTTAGTGCGCTCGGCTACTAAACCGGAGTTCCCGGGAGGCGAAACGTAAAAGGCATCCGCGTGCTGTGCGATGTCAGTGCACGTTTAAGATCTCAGACAATTACTGCGCCATATCATTTCGTCAAAAACTAATGTTCAATTATTCTTTGCGCGTAGTTGGGGGCAGAGGTCTTCCGAAGCGAACATTTTGCATATTTCCATGAGCGCAGCAGGGCCCCAACCACATGATCAGCAAAGTATTACTCGTTCGAAGGTGCTCCATTGTCTTTCAGCAAGCCTACCTGTCTTTTCCTGGGAGCTCTTCTGGGCATGGATTTGTCTCCGCCGTTTAGAGTACGAGTGAACCGACAGTCGTGCTTGCGCTGATAGCAGAAAAGTGACACCGTTGCAAACAATACTTTTTCCTACCATTTTATACATTTTTTTGTAATCGAATATGAGTACTTTATTAGTATATAAGCCGTGTGATAAGTTTTGAAATTACCAATAACTAGCCCTATGGACACATCACCGCCGCGTAGGCGTCACTGACGTTGTGCAAAATTTGTCATACATAAACTCCATTCTTGCGAGTGGTCATACCATGTCTTCCACATTACGTAATTTCTATGTCCTTTTCTTCTACGTAGTCTTGGGATACAAACCGCGAGGATAAAATTATCGATGCCGATATTCGTAGTTACCAGCACGTATGTCGTGTCACCTGGCTTCGGAGTGCCCACCAGGGACTCAACAGAACAGCACACGTCAAAACAGCACGCGTAAAAACAGCACACGT
Organism: Amblyomma mixtum; assembly: GCF_055824585.1. Taxonomy (NCBI): domain Eukaryota; kingdom Metazoa; phylum Arthropoda; class Arachnida; order Ixodida; family Ixodidae; genus Amblyomma; species Amblyomma mixtum. The sequence goes on along the minus strand of NC_143016.1, from coordinate 149,867,250 downwards.
CAAAAAAGCGCACAAAAAACAACATAGCGACAAAACAAAAAAATTCAGGGGGCACTTTGTCTAAAGTGGGTAGAGGCGGAAGCGTTTTCCGTACCACCACCGCTGTTTCTGTGGCACTGGTGGCGTCACATATAATTGAGTACTAATTACTAAGTGATGACAAATCACTAATTAATGGTTAATTACTGATGAATTCCTGAATGCTAATTAACTGCTAATTAATGACGCTTAAGCTTCGCCTTTAGCAGTGGAACGCGATAGCGCGTTGCAGCGCTGCCAGGGAGTCCACGGAACGCCACCACCCGTTGGGCGCGATGCCTTGCACTTTGAACGCAACGCTTTTTGAGGAAAGGAAATGGCGCAGTAATTCTCTGTCATCTCGGTGGACACCTGAACCTCACCGTAGAGGAAGGGAGGAAGTGGGAGTGAAAGAAGATAGATAAAGAGGAGCTGTAATGAAGAAAATGAAAATTGTATTTGAGGAAAGGAAATTACGCAGTAACTGTCTCACAAAATTCAGGGGGGCACTTTTTTGGCCTAAAGTGTGGTCACTGATGTGTGGTTAAGATGTTAAGCTTCGCCCCTAAGAGTGGAACGCGGCAGCGTCTTGCAACGCTGCCAAGGAGTCCATAGAATGCCATCGCCCATTCGGTTCTACGCCTCGCTCGTCGGTAAATTCGTTTTTGAGGAAAGGAAATGTATCTGTCTCTCATTTGTTGGTGGACACCTAAACCTCGCCGGAAGGGAGTGGAGTAGGATGAGAGTGAGTGAACACACTGTATTCACTAGACGCGCCTTTGTTCATTCCAAACCATCGAGCTGGCATGGCGGAGTGGATAGCATGCTCGTCTCTCACGCCGAAGACCGGGATTCGATTCCTGAGCTCGACCAATTTCTTAATCGGTTTTATTTATTTATATGGCCTGACTAGTAGAGCTAATTAGGCTAATTGGGTAATTAAGTAATTAACTAAGCTCAGTCCCACTTACTTGGAGCATCACTATACGATCCCTTCAATTGGTTGCATGGTATACTAGCCAAAGTACAATTGGCCCGGTTTGAAATTCGCGCACTGTGACGTCACGACCGTTTCCACCAATTGAAAAGCGTGACATTTTCTGTCGACAACTGCTGCTTACAACGATGAGACATTAAAGGCTTCCGCCTTAAAACACAGGGAAAAAACCGCACGCGTCAAGGCAGCACGTTGGACAAAACAGCACAGTAAAAAAAATTACCGACGATTACGTTACTTCCTAATGCGAAATTTGAGCGCAGCAAATAAGCTGTTTCACCTTTTCGATAGATTGAGGCAAAGAAATCGAGCAACACATGTATGCGCTATCACAGAATTTTTTTTTTAGCAGACGGAGGACTTCCATCGGTCGTCTCGCTCATGGCTCAGAAAGAACTGGCAGATAATTTCGCAGTGGCGAACGGCAACGGCAATTTCGGCTCGGGCGGTGCACATATACAGATCCGCCGCCACCGATCTGGCTCTCTGATTGCCACCGCACAGGGCGAACGGCAGCGGCAATTTCGGCTCGGGCGGTGCACATATACAGATCCGCCGCCACCGATCTGGCTCTCTGATTGCCACCGCACAGGGGTTGCATTGGAGGAGGAGCGAAGAAAGGAATTAAGTTCGAGCCGGCGCTTTGACAACCGGAGACTCGCAGGAAGAGGGGGGAGGGGGGCGGCGTGTACACCCAGCGGCAAACGAGGGGGGCAGAAGCGCGCGCAGCAAGCGGACAACACGATAAAGGGAGGAGGGAAGAGAGAGCAGCGACTGACTGATGCCGCTGACGCCGATAGTGAGTCAACCCCAGCTGCGGATGAAAGGGGGGCGGAGCTGGTTACGAGGCCGACGCCGACGACGACGCGAAACTCAGGAACGGACGCCAAAGAGCTGCGCTCTAAAACAGCACGACGACAGAAGAGCGCAGGGACGAAGCAGCATGACGACAAAACAGCACATCGGAGTACGACGCAGCGCTGCTGGAGGGCTGAAGTATAATAGCCATAACCGGAAGCGGTAAATAAAAAACACATGCGGCAGTGAACTTTGTAGTTATTGAGCGCTCGTTTTTCTGGTTCATGAAGAAACAGGGCTGGCTCATTTATTGAAGAACGGAGTTGTTTAAGCGATGCATAAGGCAGAACTAGTGTGTATGTAGTTCCTGTTTGCTTGGCGTCCATGATCTAGTTCCTTTCGCTGTTATGTAAGGATAATCTCGGCACCTGAGAGATAAAATGTCACCGGCATCTGATCTGCGGTCAAATGTGCATAGCAATTTATATTGTCATATTCGCTAGCTACGATCTGTTTCGTTGGCTTCTTTTGGTGCATTCCGTGCCACCGCACGCAGCCGCTTCCTTTTGCTGCTCGGCAGCATGCATGGCGTCTCTCGCTTTATTTCCCTCTTTGACGTGTCGTAGCCCTCGCCCGCTCCCAAGCGGCCATAGCTAACTACTACTACAAGAGATAGAGCCGTCGCACCGGCATAGTTATGACCACCTCTTCTTGCTGTCGTTACCGAAGCAAACGTAGTATATTACCAATTCGTTATTCTTGTTATTTTTTCTTCTGGACCCCCCCCCCCCCCGATCTTCAAGCCAGACTGGGCAATAAACATCCTCTGAAACGAAAATCCCTCCATTCATTCTACAACTCTGCTTCAGTAGACTCCCACCTCTGGGGTTTAGGTGAGCCATAGCTAACTACACCTGCTACTAGCACGGCTGAATCCGTTCAACCGGTTTAATTATGACCAACTTTTCATGCTGTTTTCAACAAAGCAAACATGGTATATTATCAATGCGTTTTATTGATGTTATTTTTTTCTGGACCGTCCCAATCTTCAAGCCAGAATGGGAAATAAACCTCCTGTGAAACGAAATTTCCTGCATTCATTCTACACCTCTGCTTCGTTATACTCCCGCGTGTGTTTACTAGGTTAGGTGACATTTCTTACCTACTTCTTCTGGTTCCTGAGAAAAAGGGTAAATTGGTTGAAAATCAATGTTTTAATAAAACTGGCTTCTAAGCGGAATAGGTATCATGGGTCAAAGTTGAGAAAATTGATATTTCTAGAAAATTAACTTTGAAGTGAAAAAAAAGCTTCTGTATAAAATTAGGCTCAGCAATGCAATGCACTAATTTTCAGGTCAGTTGTGTAGTCCATTTCGCATAGTAAAGTAACCACTAGTCAGCCTCAGAGAAACGTTGTGCAGCGACCTGGTTCAACACCAAACAACCTAAAAATATCGGCTCGGGCAATCCTGCATCGCATACTGGATATTCTCTGTGCATGATTGCCCTGTAGCTAGCTCCAAACTAAACTGCTGAAGATTGAACTGCCAAGAACGAGAGCATTAGATAATACGCACTTTTTTTTACATCCAGAGCCCTGCGTTTGGCGTATTTGCTAGAATTCGGCATCATAGTGCCGAGCCCGCAGAATCAATGCTTCCATAATATCTTTCGGGTTATTCATACTATTTCCCGCACGAAAAAATTGGATATTTGAGATCGCGAATTTTACCTTCCCTGTTCTTAATTGTGTCTGTGAAACGAGCATTCGCTAACTCAAAAGATTGCTGCCGTATGTGTTGGGATTTACAGTTCATTTGTGGTGATGATTGTTCACGCGTCCTGCAGCGCTCCACCGTACTCCGGTGTGCTGTTTTGTCTTCGGGCTCTTTCTTCCCTGCGCTCTTCTGTCATTGTGCTGCTTTTTCGCTCTGTTGTTTCGTCGCTGTGCCTTTTTATCCGGCGAGCTGTATTGGTCCGTGCTATTTTTGCTTTTGCTTTTTTGTCGCCATGCTGTTTTTAACTGTGCTGTTTAGTCGCTGTGCTGTTTTTGTGGGCTGTTTTGACGCATGCTGTTTTGTCGTTTGGTTTTTTTCGACGCTTTTGTTATAAAGGGAACTCTTCTCGCATGCGCCTCAAAACGAACTACTGGCCTGCCGAGTACCACCGCATCACAACGTGGCTCAAGAAGCGTGTTTTTTTTTGTTTTCATTTCTGTGATAACATCTTCACTTCTTATCGCACAACTTTATGTCGTACACGGTGTGGTTTTCTGGGCCGCAGAGGAGATCATGTATGAAGAAGCAAAGCGATGTAATCTTGTCCAGTATTCTTACCCAGAGTGCACAACCTGGAATGAAAAAGGCCTCGGTCAGATTAGTTATAAGCTCAACAGGAAAGGAGCGCTGCTGAGCTAAGTATACACATCCGCGCAGTCTGCGATGCACACCTCTCATTATTTCACTGTTATCGTACTCAACAAAACCAAGGTGTGCCTCACGGTGAAGTTTTTTTTCTGCCAGAGAGAAAAGAGGGATACTATAATCAGCGCTGTTCGCGCACCATACTGTTTGACGTCCTGCTGCCACCGTAATACTGTATTAAAATTCATTTGAAGCGCCTTGTTATGTAGTAACCACTGCACGGGGATCTTGCGAGGACTGGGTCATATCTAAAAAAATGTCCACACATTAGTACTGAGGTTCAAAGAATTAGAGAGGAAAGTGACATTAAAGGCTTACTGATGCCAGTCTTAAAGGCTGTGGTTGGTCTCGTTGATGTAGTGGCCCTTGTGGACTCCAGGTCGAGGAGAACATCCATAAGTGACAAGCACAACACGAACAAGCGTTCGCGTACTGCTGGTCTACATATAAATTACGAACTCTACGAAAAATGTAAAGCCAGTCTGCATTTCTACCCAACGCCCCATGCGCAGTTCATTCGCATTCCTGCGCAAAGAAGAAGTGAAGTGAAAGAAGAGAATAGATATTCGTTTTTTTTATTGCTCTTTTTTAGTTTCATCTTTGAAAGGTAGCTCTTTAGAACATGTGCTCACTCCGCGGCGACACGCGATTTCCGGAACTTGCTCCTTGACAAACTTTTTGCTCGTCGTAATTTGGTGCCCTGCAGTTGTTACGCTCTATTATCTATTCGTGTGCACATGTTTCAAGGCGCTGTGAATAACGACACCGGTTGTGGAACAGCACATTTTACTAGCATTTCCTTTTGTCGTTCCCATTTTTAGAGATTTGTAGTGTGTAGTGACGTCACCCCTCAACAATTCGGTTTATATTTTTTTATTAATGCAGAGCGCCAGACAAGCCTCTGTGGACTGCATTTTTTCTTTTGTGTTTTCCATCAAGCAGAACTGGCTAAGTGACAACTGTTGTCTTATTATGACTCCCTTCTTTCTTCTTTACGACCGCGAGCCTACCTGTACCATGGATACCGTGCTTCCGTATCGCCCTGATGTGTCCGAGTCTCTTACCCTTTCTCAAGCAGCGACCTATGCTGAATAATGCCGCCAGCTTGCCCGCTCTTTTACAACGCAAGATCTGAATAGCCAGAATCACCTTCGCGCCCCTACCAGTCCGCTTCCTTGCTTTACTCCAGACTCGCTCGTGTGGCTTTGGGTTCCCTCAACCAGTCCCGGTCTCTCCACAAAACTCATTTCAAAGTATTACGGCCTGTACCGTGTCGTCAGCCAAACCTCTTCAGTCAACTACATTATTGAACCGCTTTTGCCGCCCCAAGATGTGCGCTGTCGTGGCCGTGAAACAGTGCACGTTGACCGTCTCAAGCCGCACTACGATCCGCCTACCGTGTGTGCGACCTAAGTCGGCAGGATGCCTCTTTTTTCGCCGGGAGGTAATTGTAGTGTAGCAGCCGCGCTCGCTCACTGTGGTGAACTGTGGAGGTGAAAGACGACGACGATCTTCAGGTGCGAAGCTCGCGCGCAGCCCGAACGCTTGGCTTGAACCTTTGCTGAACGTTGCAAAGCGACCTAGGATCTGCTGAGCCACAACGTCCTCCTACAATATGTTAAATATTAGACTGCTTATTAGTTAATGCGAAAGTCTGTCTGTTGGCAAGACATGTGTACCCTAATCCTCCACAGCAGTTCACAAAAGCTAGAATCGCTTTTCTTTTTGATGTGCCTTCTTATCAGAATCTTGCAATTTTCGCGTATGCATGTCTATGTGCTCACATTTCACCATTAGTCATTGCACATCAAGATTTAAACTATAGGCGATGCTCTAATTTGTAATACTAGCTCTGGTTGGTCACACAGAGGCATGAAATTCGCTGAAGTAGTTTGACCCAAGAAAATTGTCGTTCAAGCAATTTTAAGACGTGTTATCTCATTCTGATAGATGTTGGGAGACGCGTAGCGAGTCAGTCTGATTTGATGTGATTTTATGAATGTGACATTACTCCTTGCCCTTCAGTAAGGCAAATGCTAATAACAACGCACTAGAGCAGTGTATTGCGAAATAATTAAGACATTGTAAATATTTTAACATAGTTCGAATAGCGACAGCGCAGAAGCATTAGGTCCACTTCATATGGTACCGTTGTGGGCGGCCTCTCCCAGAGACCTTGCGTTTAATCCTTGGAGCCGAACATGGTTGATTGGATGTGAGTAGTACAGGTAGAAGCCTTTGTCCTGAATCGGATGTAGTGAGGTTGCTGATGATGATGACTTGGCACTATGCGTGATAACGGAGAATAGTGTCCCTGGCCTCCCATAATTGCGCGTCTTTCTCTCTCTATACATGCATGTGGCACGATAATTTATGCTTTTTCTTGCCGCTTTCAAGGTACGTTCAGTGCACCGCCATGGTTAAGCCATTTTCGTCTCCATCTAATGACACTCTCTCTAATGTTATCTTGCAAGGCGAAAGAAAGAAATAATTCCTCGAGCAGGCGTTGCTCCAGGGCGCTTGCCTAGATCCGTCTTTTGGGTCAACATATGCGAAAATGTTCACAGTGTAATTTTCTTTTCCGTTTATGGAAACGAGTTCGATGAAGGCACACTTGCTGCTAAAACCGTAAAGCGGCTTGTCTTCATATGACCTTATGTAGAGGTAGTACCTGCCCGGAAGCATGATTGACTTCTAGAAAGAAAGCATCGTTTAAGAAAAAAAAAATGACTGCGAGAAAGCACCGTTCAAGAAGAAAGCAAATGTTTAAAAATATCAGCCAATTACGTTCAAGAAACTATTCAAGGAGGGTGGGATCTTAGCCACAATGATGTGTGGTTAAGATGTTAATTAAGTACACAATTGTTTGTGAATCTGGAATGCTGGAGACACTGGAGGGCATTTGGGAGGCATCCGTGTGATTCCACGGCTTTCTGCAAACACTCTCCAGCGTCCTAGACAAGGAGAACTACATATGCGTTGGCAGGAAGTAGCGTAGCCATTAGTACGCTCAGCTGGGGAACGGCAGGATGGTGTTTCGAATCCCATCATGCACAAAGACTTTTTTTTCTGAGCTGACTAGAAAAGCGTGACCTCTGTGCTGACAACCTTCTGTTGACAACGATGCGGCATTAAAGGCTTTCGCCTTAAAAAAGCCAGGAGCCGGGACGTTTTATCAGATGTAAATTAGGGGAATCAGAAGCAAAGGAGAATGATTCGAAGTTTTTAAGGATGCTACAGACGTGTAGGTCTAGTCCCCGCGGTAATAAGACGAGTTCAGATACCTCTTTAGTGCACCTTTATTTCAGTTAAATTTCTGCAAAGACATCATTTTGAAAATTATAGAGTGCGTTCTTCGCGAAGCTCACTGCAGAGGTATTGAAATCAGGGTGTCGAACCGGTATTTTTTCGTGTTCGGTTCGGGTTCGTGTTCACGCCATTCGGATTCAGTTCCGGGTTCGGCTCCAGAGGGCCATTCCGTTCCGGTTCGAACCGGTTCGGACCGTCTCGAACCGGTTCAAACGGGTTCAAACGGGTTCAGGACAAAAAAAAAATTAGAACGCAGATGGGTTTCAGTGATATGCGTTTTCTCTTTTCTTGCACATCGCTATACAAAATAAAAAAAATGTAATGATTTGTTTACGAGAACACAAAACTGGGCTAGTTGGTAGCGGTTGCTTAGGCAGCGCAGTAAACAGGACAAACGGAAGTCTCGAGACGACAAAGACGCTGACTAACAACTGGTTATTACATTCTCGGAAAAGTATATGAAGGCGCAGGACACAGTGAACAATCCAAAAAACAGAACAAAGATTAAAATTAAAAAAAAACATACTACGCATGCACTTCGTATTCGAGTCATGACATCTTTTTCAGTGAAATTCGAAGACTATATTGTCACGTTGTAGTGACGGCAGTCCAGCGGTCAGGAAGACACCAAAAGTCTTGTAAACGAAGATCTTTATTTGGGCTGACTTACGCCCGCAAAAGAGCTGAATCACTCGGCGGCGCCGTTACAACAAACGTGCTCGTCAGTCGTCGAACTACGAATGCCCGCTGCTCGCGGCATCGTTCAATTTGAAGCCGGCAAGGAAACTTCGAGATAACAGGTCGAGATCATCTAGAGTAATCTGGAAACATGTAGATGCAGCTCGGCATTGCTGTGATCAATCGAGATTAGTCCGGTCGCTTCTAGCGTCACGAACAAAAATGATACCACCCCTTTCATGCTGCCTTGCGCGAATGAACAGACACTACAATGATACGTGGCATTACCCCCCTCCCAAAGAAGCATCGTCTCGATGCTGTTAAAATGAAAATAAACACGGAGAATGCAAACTTCGAGTCCTTTAGCGTTCATAATATGGCTTCAGGCGTACGACATGTACGACTTCCGGGCGTGTGCGGCGCCGCTGAGATGCTGCCGTGCCGTCGGGGATGACTTCATAGTCGAGGTCACCGATGCGACGGACAACCCTGTACCTGCCAAAGTAGCGTCGCAGCAGCTTTTCACTCAATCCACGGCGGCGAACTGGCGTCGATATCCAAACACGATCACCTGGTTTGTAATGCGTGTCTCGTCGTCGCAGATTGTAGCGTCGGGCGTCGGTGTGCTGCTGGTCTTGAATGAGAAGCCGCACAAGTCTTCGGGCTTCCTCGGCGCGATGAAGGTAGGCGGCGACGCCGAGGTTGTCTTCGTCGGAAACGTGCGGGACCATTGCGTCGAGTGTTGTCTTGGGCTTCCTGCCGTATACCAGCTGGAATGGGGTAAACCTGGTTGTCTCCTGGACGGCAGTATTATAGGCGAAGATCACGTAGGGCAGAATGGAGTCCCACGTCTTGTGTTTGGCGTCGATGTACATGGATAGCATGTTTGCGATGGTCTTGCTCAGACGCTCTGTGAGTCCGTTGGTTTGTGGATGATAGGCAGTTGTCCTCCGATGGCTTGTCTGGCTGGAGTTTAAAATGGCTTCCGTCAGCTCTGCTGTAAATGCCGTTCCTCTGTCTGTAATGAGCACTTCGGGGGCGCCGTGTCGCAGGAGAATTTGTTCGACAAAAAATTTTGCGACTTCTGTTGCGGTACCACTAGGCAACGCTTTTGCTTCGGCGTAGTGGGTCATGTAGTCCGTGGCCACGATGATCCACTTGTTACCTGATGAGGAAGTCGGAAAGTGGCCGAGGAGGTCCATCCCCATTTGCTGAAAGGGCTTAGTTGGCGGTGGTATGGGGTTCAGGAGTACGGCTGCTCTAGTCGGAGGAGTTTTGCGTCTCTGACACTCACGGCACGTTTTCACGTAATGGGAAACGTAGGTAGCTAGCCGCGGCCAATAGTACTTCTCCTGTATACGGTGCAACGTGCGAGCAATCCCGAGATGCCCTGCAGTCGGCTCATCATGACATGCCTGCATAATTTCTTGCCTGTGATTTTTGGGCACGACAAGAAGATGCACTGTCCTGTTGGGCGCGAAGTTCTTCTTCAGGAGGACATTATTGTGAAAGACGAAGGACGACAGTTGGCGCTTGAACCCTCGGGGAGGCGATGCGGTCTTGCCTTGCAGGTAATCAACTAGGCTTTGCAACTCAGGATCCGAGCGCTGCTGCTGCGTGAAACTGCTGGCGCTTAGCGGTCCTAAGAAAGCGTCGCCGTCTTCCTATCCCGGTGCTGCGTCGACGGGGGCTCGCGACGAGCCGTCTGCGTCGGAATGTTTGCGGCCAGATTTGTAGACTACAGTTATGTCGAATTCTTGAAGGCGCAGGCTCCAACGAGCAAGGCGGCCGGAGGGATCTTTCAGATTGGCTAGCCAGCACAGAGCATCGTGATCGCTCACAACCTTGAATGGTCGTCCGTACAAGTAGGGGCCAAATTTCGACGTGGCCCAAATAATGGCGAGACATTCTTTCTCGGTGGTCGAATAGTTGGCCTCGGCTTTCGACAGTGAACGGCTAGCGTACGCGATAACTTTCTCCTGTCTACCATTTTTCTAAACGAGGACCGTTCCTAAGCCGAGACTGCTTGCATCGGTGTGGGTTTCGGTTTCGGCGTTTTCATCAAAGTGCCCGAACACAGGAGGGAAGTGTAGGCGCCGCTTCAGCTCTTTGAAAGCTTCCTCTTGCGGCCTTTCCCATTTAAAAGGCACGTCAGCCTTGGTAAGTTAGGTCAAAGGTTCAGCGATGCGCGAAAAGTCCTTGACGAATCGCCGGTAATAGCGCACAATCCAAGGAATCTGCGTATAGCTTTCTTGTCATTAGGCTGTGGAAACTGTGCGATCGCAGCTGTCTTCTGAGGGTCTGGGCGAACTCCATCCTTGCTTACGACGTGACCAAGGAACAGCAGCTCCTCGTAGGCGAAGCGGCACTTCTCTGGTTTCAGTGTTAGTCCTGTTTCCAGCACTATCTGAAGCCTTCTGAGATGGTCTTCAAAGCTTGAGGAGAAGACAACAACGTCATCTAAGTAGACTAGGCAAATTTGTCGCTTCAAGCCTGCGAGCACCGTATCCATTACTCGCTGGAACGTCGCTGGGGCAGAGCAGAGGCCGAATTGCATCACCTTGAACTCGAAGAGTCCGTCTGGTGTGATGAACGCAGTCTTCTCGCGATCTCTTTCGTCGACTTCAATTTGCCAGTAGCCGCTCTTCAGGTCCATCGATGAGAAGTACTTAGCGTTGCATAGCCAATCCAATGTGTAGTAGATGCGGGGGAGGGGGTAGACATCCTTCTTCGTAATGCTGTTCAGGCGGCGGTAATCGACGCAGAAGCGAAGGGTGCCGTCTCTTTCTTTTTCACTAGGACAACTGGTGCTGCCCAGGGGCTCCTTGATGGCTGGATGACGTCTTCACGTAGCATTTCCTCTACTTGCTTGCGGATAGCTTGGCGTTCTATCGGCGAGACGCGGTAAGGGCTCTGCCGCAGTGGTCGGGCGTGTTCGTCTGTTACTATGCGGTGCTTGGCAAGCCGGGTTTGTGGCATATTCGATGCTGATGAAAAGCAATCGCTGTACCTTTGAAGAAGACTGCGTATTTGGTCTTGTCTGCTCCGGGGTAATGCCGGGTTGATGTCGAACGTGGGTTGATGGCCTTGGTCAGATGGTTCTGCGGGTTGGTCGGGGAGGGCAAATATGTCTCTGATGTCTGGCAGCTCGTCGAGAAAGGCAATCGTCGTACCTTTGTTTAGATGCCGGTATTCTTCGGTGAAGTTGGTTAGCAGCACCTGGACTTCGCCATTCCGGATTTCAGCGACTCCCCTTGCGACGCCCAATCCTCGATCCAGGAGTAACTGGGTGTTCCCCTTGACGACGCCTTCGGCATTTTCGATGTCTCCAGTACCTATGCAGGCGAGGACACTTGATCGGGGCGGCACGCTCAATGCTTCGTCGAGGACGTTTAAGGCAATGTGATGAGTCGCGCTCGTCGCAACAGGTATGGCTTTGTCCGTGGGAAGCTTGATCGGCTTAGATCGAAGATCGATGATCTCCCGATGTTCATTCAGGAAGTCCATTCCCAAAATAACTTCTCGCGAGCATTGCTGTAGGATCAGGAAGGTTGTCGCATAGGTTCTCCCATTTACAGTAACTCTCGCGGTGCAGCGTCCTGACGGCGTAATCAGGTTACCACCTGCGGTGCGGATCAGCGGGCCATCCCAAGTTGTTTATTTATTTATTTAAAATACCTTACATGCCCATTGGGCATTGTGTAAGGGGGGCGAAAAAAATAGAATACAGTGATATTAATAACCAAAGGAAACAAAAGGAAACATACGATCATGATAAAAAAGAAATAAATCTATACAGTGCATTAAGAACCAAAGGAAACAAAAGAGAAACATACAGTCGTGATAAACAATACATAAACAAATTAGTACAGATGAAGAAACGACGCGGAAATAACAACAGGAAATTTCTAAGACGAGGGCAAATGCCTCAGATTCAGCCTTCGTCATGGGACCGGGATTAGACTGAACGTCACCCGAAAGCATCAGAAGTACCTCAGATAATGACACCCACAAACAACTTGGCAAAGAACCTGGAAAACAAGCGGTGGTGAGTGCATCGTCGCTTGCGCGGTGTCATGCCCCTTCCTGAGTCGGACAGCGAGTGGGCAACTCATGACAGGGTAGTCAGCTCCAGTGTCGACCAAGGCAGTAACCGCGTGACCGTCGACCGTAACTTCAAGGTCACTTGTTCGCGTTCTCGTATTGTACGTTGTCTTCGGTGTCCGATCTCGGCTTCGTCGAGTAGTGAGGCTGCGGTGGGCGTACTCCGACGTTACTTCACTGGGCAGCGGTAAAAGTTTCAAGACTGGCCGCGTCGTCGTTGTCGGTGCTGTTGTCGGTGTTGTCGGCGGTGTTGTCGTCGGTGTTGTCGTCGTAGTTGAGGCATGGACTTGGGTTTTCGTCGATGGAGGATCTTTGTGCTTGCGCTCGGAAGCAACCTCACCTCCAGGGGCTGCTTTATTCAGTTTAACCTTCGGGGGCTGAGGGAGCGTCCACGCACTGCGTAGCCTAGTTCTGCTAGGAGATACAAAGCGCGGAGACGAAGGCGACGGGGAACGTGATAGGCGGCTGGGTGGTGAGCATTCTTCCCGACGCAAAAACTCCTCGATTTCGGCTGGTCGCTGGCCGGGTCGGGGTCGTGGAGCATCGTAAGAGAACCCTCGGATGCCCAGACTTCTGTATGGGCAGTGCCGGAGGACGTGACCGGCTTCGCCACAGTGGAAGCATAGTGGGCGGCGCGGGTCGGGAGTTCTCCACTCGTCGCATTTCCTCGGCTGCGCGCGTCGCTCGTAGGACGGGCGGGTTGGGGCGTGTGGGCGGCGGTCCAACGCAGCTGGCTGAGGGCGATAGGGGCTTGGGTCCCGTCGTCGAGGGGCATGACGGCGCACAGCTGCGGCGTAAGTCATGGCTGGGGGCTGCAGAGGCTGCGTGGGTGTCGGCGTCACACCCAAGGCCTGTTGAACCTCGTCCCGGATGATGTCAGTGAGCGATGAAAGTTGCGGCTGCGTTCCCGTTGGCAGCAATCGTCGGATCTCCTCTCGCACAACTTGACGTATTACCTCCCGCAGGTCATTGTTGTTAACGGTGTCCAGGCAGCTTGCTTAGAAAACGCGCTGCTGGCGGTCATACTGGCGGGCTCGGGCATCAAGAGTTTTTTCCATCGTGGATGCCTCTTCTATGAATTCCGCGACAGTTTTCGGTGGGTTGCAGACGAGGCCGGCAAAGAGTTGCTCTTTAACTTCTCGCATGAGCAGCTTTACTTTTTCTTCTTCCTTCATGTTTGCGTCGGCACGCCGGAAAAGACGCTTCATTTCCTCAGTATACACTGCAACGGTCTCGTTTGGGTGTTGTATGCGAGACTGTAGCAGCTGCTGGGCTCTCTCCTTTCGCACGACGTTCGTGAAGGTCTTTAGAAGCTGCTCCTTGAAGGTTTCCCAGTTCGTGAGGCTAGCTTCCTGATTCTCAAACCAGATTCCTGCTGGTCCCTCCAAGGCGAAGAAGACGTACCTAAGTTTCGTGGCATCGTCCCAGTTGTTGAAGATAGCCACACGGTCGAACTGCTCCAGCCATTCTTCGGTGTCGGCGCCAGGCGAAGCGTGGAAGGCTGGAGGCACCCGGGGCTGCTGAAGAATGATTGGAGTCATCGTCTGGGCCAAGCTCATTGTAGACGTTGCTGCTGGCTTTCGCTTCCGGGTAGGGTCCGGCTGAATCCCGAACTCTGGTGCGTCCCCTTGCAGGCGTCGGCTTGCGCGGTGGACTGGACTCAGGTCCTGCGGTAGATGACTCAGAGGGCTGGCGTCACGACTCGTAGGGGGTGTCCGGAATATGAAAGGCTACCCAGCAGCTCCACCAGATGTCACGTTGTAGTGACGGCAGTCCAGCGCTCAGGAAGACACCAAAAGTCTTGTAAATGAAGCTCTTTATTTGGGCTGACTTGCGCCCACAAAAGAACTGAATCACTCGGCGGCGGCGTAAGCAACAAACGTGCTCGTCAGTCGTCGAACTACGAATACCCGCTGCTCGCGGCATCGTTCAATTTAAAGCCGGCAAGGAAACTTCGAGATAACAGGTCGAGATAATCTAGAGTAATCTGGAAACACGTAGATGCAGCTCGGCATAGCTGTGATCAATCGAGATTAGTCCGGTCGCTTCTCGCGTCACGAACAAAAATGATAACACCCCTTTCCTGCGGCCTTGCGCGAACGAACAGACACTACAATGATACGTGGCAATATTCCATAGTAGACGGCACTCCCCTATCTCCTGGACCTTTTAGCGGCCTTAGTATTTTTGGCTGTTGTAAGAAGAATCAATTTCAATAAAACGGAGGGTTGAGCTAGTTGGTACATGTTTCTTGGACAAAACCCGCTGGTCTTGTTGTACTCTTTATCGTTGTCCTTCGTTTAGCGCTGTTTTTTCCAAGAATAATCCACTTGCAACGAACTTCACATATAATGAATAGAACCTGCGGGACCGTCAGGTTCGCTATAAGTGGGCTCGACTTAGTTTTAATCGGCCACAAAAAACTTTTCACCCTTCACACATGAACCATACATGTTAGGACGTACCTTCGCGCCAAAGGGGCGTTTGTGCCGTGGTCAGTGCATTTCTACCTGTGCGAGCAACGAGAAGCAATTTCAGCAATAAAATGATATTTTTGTCATGATGCTGTATTCTTTTGGGACATACTGAAGCAGTCTCTTAAAAAACCCATTGACATCATACATTTCATTATAACACTTATCTCTGCGATGAAAAACTCTGTAATTCCGTGCGAACTCTTCGTGTTCATAGGACGCAGAACCACGGCGTTCCACGATTTCACTGTTCAGACAACAGTGCACTTTAAAGCAGGAGGAATAGTCTGCGCAAGTTCAACCTCCTGACTGCTTCCCCTTTCATGGCGTGTGCATCGTCTGGAATTTTCACGTGCGGGCGGAGGCAGGGAGTTATGGTGGCATGAGGCCTTATGACGAGATCGCTGAATTCGACGCGGTCAAGTAAGGCATGAGGAGGGTCAGAGAGGTTGCAAATATTCCATGCAAAAACCATAAAAAGAAGCCTACAAGATAGCCGAATAGCCTAAAGCATCTGTAAACAGACTTTTCTGTTGCGCCGCGATTAGTACGAATCCCGCTCGGAGTCAGAGGTAAGACTATGCATACTCTTTTAGTTCTTCTTTTTACTGCTAACGCAGTAAAAGGAACAACTAAAGGAGTATGGTTTCCCAAAAATAACCGCGCTGCGTGCGTGCAGCCTCCATCCTTTAATGCACACTCCGGTGGGCGCACGTCAGGGCATTCACTGGTAAAAACGCACCTTCAAAAACTTTCACCCATCTCACCCCCCCGCCCCCATCACCCACCTGTACCCGATATAGCCGAGGCAGATTGTTGTGAATGCTCCACGTATTCAATCGCCCAAGCGTTCTAAGAAAAAAAAAACACTAACAATCATTAGCCTGTCGCGTCAGACACTAAGAACGGAAAATGACTGCGCAAAGTCGATATAAGTCGCCAGACAGATAATTCAAGATCGAGCAGTGGGAGAACAGCGGATGGAGCCGCGTGCTGGCGACTGGCAGCAATTCTTTCTTAGGAGTAGAACGATTTCAGAGAATCGGCATAACGAAATCACTTCATCGTAGTTACATTGTATCGCAGTAGCATCTTTCTGGGTGTAATCACTATCGAATGTCAGCGAGCACATGTATTTCCGCATTGCCCTTTTGTGTAATCGGTATTTAATTTTTTCTTTATTAGTACATCTCCACCGTTGAGAACCCGCCTTTCGTTGCTGATTTCCGTCGCGCGCAAACAAAAATATGCGGATTCTAAAAAAAAATAGAAGCTGCACCAATTTATACATCCATCTTTTGGTAATACTAGTAGTAATATCTCAGGATTAACGTGTCGAGTAGACATTGGGGCTATATGACAGACGGTGTAGTGGAGGGCTCCAGATTAACAGAGACCAGCTAGGGATTTTCGACGTGCGACAGAGCACGCTGGTTTTTGTACTTTTGGAATCAGCAGCCGAGCTCCACAGCCATTGAGCCATTTTTTTTTATTGCCCTACAGGCCCATCGTGAGGGGTTTTATTTAGAACTTGCTGTCTAAGACAATGAGCGCCCACAAAAGTAAATGTTGCACTACCCACTGCGGTTGCTCAGTGTTTAGGGCGCTGGGTTACTTATTTGGTGTACCCGGGTTCGTACTCGACCCGGAGGCCACGTTTCGATGGAGGCGAAACGCAAAAAGCGCCGTGTGCTGCGCGTTGTCAGTGCACGTTAAAGGGCAACTGAGCCACTTTTCGAGAATTTCGCGATAGTCGAGGATTCAAATCTATATAGGCTGTAGGTAAAGCATGGTAAGTGTTTTGCACTACCATTTAAAATAATGACGTAATCTTCGATTATATTTTGCACTTCTCCTCAAAGCAACAAAGGAGTGCGGGGAAGTTCAGTGTGATGTCAGGGAAGGTATGATTTCAAATTACTGCTGCCGTCAGCCACGCCCTGCCGTGCCTCGTTGGACGCTTCCAAACAACGTTCGGCAGGCTTTGACTTCGGTTCCGTCCTGCCTGCTTCAAACGCCTGCTTCAAAGCAGGCGTTTATGCGTTGGAAATGTACTGATACTTTCGATGACGTCATCATGCGTCCCCCATATGGCGTTGTGCGCTGCGGAGAAGCTTGAAGGACGTCGCAAATTTAATTTGTGATTACGCCACCGTTTCAAATGCTAGGCCAAAAGGACTTCGCATACTTTACCTGGAAGTTTCACACATTCGACCCTTTTAAGCTCGTCGATTTCTAAAACCTATGCAGTTGCCCTTTAAGGATCCCCAGCTGGTAGAAATTATTCCGGAGCCCACCCCTACTGCGCCTGTTTCTCTTTTTTCTTTCCCTCCCACCTTCCTTCCTCTCTTAAGGCGCGGTTCAGGTGTCCATCAAGAAGTGAGACATACTGCGCCATTTCCTTTCCTCAAAAACCACCATCACAACATTGTTGGGTCCTCGCGCTAATATTTCGTCTATTGGTGGGAAATGACGCAAAGAAAAGGAAGTCATTCTCAATCGGTACTAAAATGACTATAGACACCCAGTTTTATTGCATGTTTTCTCCTTTCAAATGACGCCATAGATATCAGAATACATGGATAACCGTGTGGTATTCGCCTACTGCCACTAATTAATTTAGAAAATAATTTTTTCTCCCATGCTGTTTCGGTTTCATCAGCCGAATGATGGCTTTGACGTGAGTTCAACATTAGGTCACGTGAGGCACGGGACAACTAATACAAACGCTGATACGTTGTTTTGACTCACTGTAGCACTTATATCAGCCAACTCAAAGACCTATAATTGCAACGAACGACGTATCAGCAGTTATATTGCCATTTTATAGCACCTTACGCGACCTAATTTCCACTACACGTCACAGCCATCGTTATGTTTGTGAAATCGAAACAGGGTCAAGAAGAAATTCAAACATAAATTATTTATTATGTGTTGGTGAATACCTCGCGGTGCTCCATGTACACCAACGTCTAACGCATTGTTTGAAAGAAGAAAGCACGCAAGCAAAAGTTTGGTGTCTAAGTACTTTACTGATTTAGAACAGTCCTAACATTTTGATTAAAGATTTACGCAAATATGTTAAAGGGAGGAGTAATAACTCAAGATTTCCCATAAAACTGACGTACTAGTGTTTAGAATTGGAGGCAGTACATTACAGAAGCGTCAATTAGGCTTCTTGCCAGGCACCAGACCTCCTGTAAGTTTGCTGTCGCATATACTGGGTACCATTTTCGCACTTCCCAGCGCAGACAGCTACGGGTGGGTAAGTCTATGCGATAGGTCAACTCATTTTGTCGGAAAACAACACGTATGCCGGGATGCAAAACAGTGGGTCTGAACCGGGTACCGAACCGGTTCGGAACGGTTCCTTTGAATCGTTCCGGTTCGGGTTCAGTTCCAAGATGGCGAAAAAAAATCGGTTCGGTTCGGTTCCGGTTCCGGGCGAAAATTCGGGTTCGGTTCCGGTTTCGGGTTCGGGTTTAGTTCCGGTTCGACACCCTGATTGAAATACCTTAGTGAGCTGTCACCTTTGCCTGTGACTACATTTTCACTTGCGGTCAGGGATCAGTACATTTTCTTGCTCATGCTGAAATAATGTAAATGTGAGTGAAATCATAAGGTCTCGAAGAAGTGCGCTCGTAGATTGCTTGAGAGCAACTGTGCAGCCTTTCTCAGATGCTACCATCGTTCATTCCTCACTAACGAGTACTATGTACAGAAAGCCATCGGCATAAAATTGTTTTTGGCACTCATCCTGAGCTGCTTTCCTTCTACACGAAATTACAGAGCCCTGTAAGAATTTTCGTGCACGCTGTAGCGTCCGGGTAAGAGCATTTTGGCTTTCCTTCCTGGTCCTGAGGTTCTGACTGTTTCCTGTTATGAAAAATGAATTTCGTGCAATATTTGTAATGGTTTAGGTTGACAGTAAATGGCTTTTGCAAGATTCTACGAAAGCTATTTTCACATGTATGGTTCACATGCATTTGTAAGATTTAACATGGGTGTTGTGGGACTACTAAATCAGGAATCATTTTTGTGCTTTTCAGATAAATCCGACAGCTATGTGCATATCTATAACGTGCACAGTTTGTCATGAAAATAAACGTATGTACCTGTGTTCCCAGAAACACTTACCACGCTTTCATTCGAAGCAACGTGCTTTGTATGTATACAATACATAACATGCGCAACGGAAGGTCTTGTGCATAATACTGATTTCTTCGGCACCTGGACTCCTATATCTACAGTGAATATTTTACTATACTAAAATACTATTATGCTAATTTACCTATACTAATATACTTTCGTGCGCATGTCATACAGAATATACTCTCGGGGACAAAAGTTGCGGGACGCGAGTTCTTGAAGAAACATTTAATGTAGCTCTACTTGGCTACACAGTTGCCTGATTTTGTATGAAGGTATTAGAAGCTTAAATGTTCGTACTTTTCGTAAGAATATCAGGCGACTGCGTGGGAGGTGAGGCTACAATCAACATTTTTTTGAGAACTTGCGTTCCGCAAACTTTTGTCCCCGGCAGTTCATAATTCCAATACAGATTATTTCTACTTTACCTCAAATGACTTCCGAGTGAACGCAGGAAATACGCCTGCACATTACGGTGCCTTTGTTTAAAACGAAGCAGAAGCATCAGTACTCAAAACACATTTTTATTTTCGTGCATAGCTTGACGTAACTTGTCATCACCATCAATATGACAATCGTCTTACGGGATATCTATTTTTGACATTTAGTCTCCAATTCACGCTACGAAAAACCCTCCGGTAACGCATTACCAGCGGGTTTCTCTGTACAGCGGAACATATTTTTTTTTTACAGTGCATCCTAGAGGCATTTTACTCTCTTAACGCATCACGCATTGTGTAACGGCAGTTATTAACACGCCACTACTAAATGCTAAACCTTGACTTTAACATTCTTGGGTGGCTGCATTATGTTCAGACTGATTGCACACAGTTATAGTCAGAGCAATTAAAGCTGAATCTTTTCACTTCGCCAGTAGGCTGCCATATGGCTCCGTGCTGGGGCTCCTCCATTTTCTCATCTTTAATGACGACTTTCCTGATTGCTTATACTCACGCTTTAACCCTTTTTGCAGATGACTGCGTTTTGTGACACGAAATTAAAATCACCTGTTATGAAGCCCTCCTTGAGTCTGATATTAACCATTCCCTTGATTGGGCTAAGTAAGGAAAATGAAAGTAATTAATAATAAGCGTAAATATACTCGTGTTTCGCGTTGTACTGTTTCACTGCCTACATATCGTCATAACAGTGAACTCTAAACTGCACTCTGTTAGAAATATTGAGGCGTATTTATTTCCTGTAACATTTCTTGTAAGACGCATGTAGATCACGTAATTAAAAAATCTGACCCCATCCTAAGGTACATACACCGCAATTTTTATATTCATGCTAGGCCAGTAAAATTGCTTATTTGCTGATCTTTAGTTCGCAATAAATTAGAACACGTAGCACCTGTTTGGAACCCCTGTCAGGAGACGCTTATCAAGCAACTCGAATCTATAGGAAACTGTGTCATTTGAGTCATCCTTTCTAATTATCAGAATAATTCTAGTGCCACCTCTCTGTAAGTAAAATATTTTCTATCGCTGCTGTCGCAACATAAAAAAGTACTCCGTATTTGCATGTTCCACAAAATTTATTACCAAGATGCCATCCATAAAACATATTGTTAATGCTACCATGCTAGGTTTGAGCTCACGTCATTCATCGTTGTAAACTTGGTATTTCTTTATTCCAAACGACAATTTTACACTTCATTCATTCTCTGTTCGCTGGTAAGTTAGACCACCTTTCTCGGTCGGCAGTCGACATACCTGTTCAATCTCATTTAAAATTTTCCTGAATTAATTTTTCTTCGTCTCAGGCATACGAAATTTTCGTATATGCACGTTCTGTCGTGTCGTCTTTTTATTCTGGAGTTCGTTTTGCGTTTAAACCCTGCTTATTTCTGATACGCTGTTTTCTGGTTAGGTTTGGTTTATGGGGTTTAACGTCGCAAAGCGACTAAGGCTATGAGAGACGCCGTAGTGGAGGGCTCCGGAAATTTCGACCACCTGGGGTTCTTTAACGTGTACTGACATCGCACAGTACACGGGCCCCTAGAATTTCTCCTCCAGAGAAATTCAACCGCCGCGGCCGGGTTCGAACCCGCGTCTTTCGGGTCAGCAGCCGAGCACCATAACCACTGAGCCACCGCGGTGGGTGCTGTTTTCTGCTGTAGCGCGTCTTAATATGATGCCTGCTTTGTGAGTAAGTTCTCTTGTTTGAGTTTTTTTTTTCGTCTGGCTGGAATTTTGACATGGTGCTGTGTCACTTGTTTTATTTTGCAGGCTGACATCATAAATTTTGTATATAATGCGGTTTGTTTCTATAAGCTGTTGCTGTAACGTGTCCTAATTCTCCTGAACCTCATCAATATTTTTATTTCTATTCTTCGCTCTCTTTTATTCTTTCTGTAATGTAAGCCCACTCCCCTGTGAAAAGCCCTCAGACCCCGAGGGCAACGAAATAAACGAATGAAAATATACTCATTTAATATGTACATGCAGTGCTACTGTTGACCTCGTTCTTTCCTCGAGGTTCTATCAAAAGAGCAAAGACCTCGAGAAACTGTAAAAGTTCACTTAGAGATTGGCGACATTACATTCTTTTAGGGTCAGCTAATGCTTTTACGATGGCTTTGCTTTCTGGAATGCGCCTGAGTGAATGAACTCTTTAAATGCGAAGAGAATGCAGTGTCCATAGCCCAGATGCCGCTTTGCTCTTCAGACGGATTATGAGAACTGTGATGATGTGTCGGCTTGTGGAGACAACTTGCTTCCAGAGCAGATGGGCAAGCCTACTGAACGGGGTTGAGAGTCGAGTGGCGTACTCTGCAATCTTTCCTATTTTTCGTTTTCAAAGTTAATTGATTACTAAACCAAAATTAGCTGCTTCATTAAATATTGGCTTCAAGAACAGCGTAAATCCAGGAGTTGTGGGCCCTCTTGAACAACAGCTGGTCGAAATGTTAGCAGCAAGATACCGTTTACGGAGATTGATTGACCGACGTTAAAATGAAACCCGCTAAGTACGATATCTCGCCTTTGAGAGCAGCTCGAAAAAACTTCTCGCCCCATTCACAAGCGAAGTCCCATCGAGCAAAGCGCTGCGGAGGAAAGCGGATATTGATCTCTGAGATCAGTTTTGGGACGCTGAAGTGGGAAAACTGCCGTTTGGCAGCTTTTGTATATTGTGGACTTATTTTGAGGCTGCTAAAAAAAGGTAAGCAAAATGTGCCTTGGTGCACACATTGCACCCGGCAGTTTTTCAAGGCGATCTACATATTCCCCATTTTCACTTCAATCCTTGCACCAATATGTAAGAACTTAGCTTATACGCCTCGATTCGGTCTGTTAATTAGCTGTCTCCAGAACGAAGAAAATATGGCTTACGAGGTCAGCCTACTTTCTCTTGTATTCATTTATTTTCATGACCAAGAAAGGTCCTCTTTTTTTTTAAGCCTTGGTTACTTTTGAGCAGAAGCTCTCGGTATTTATGAAAGAGCCGCATATTCCCCTCCAAATTATATTCTCGTGCACCTTATGCACACATCTTTCTTCGTGGTTTTCTTAAAAGCGAAAACCACTCATTGGAACAGAGTGTATTGAAGGAGGAGGCGACCACTACCATTACCCTTCCAATAAAAAGTCTGACATTGGAAACCTGGAATGGGCTCTACTATTTTCTCACACAGCTGCAAAAATGCATCACCCAGGCAGGGCCGCTCCCCATACAACTACCTAAAGAATATGCCGCATATCCACCACTGCTGGGGGAGTATCAGTTGTCATTGTTTTGTGGCCCACTAGCATGACTTTGCTTAAGCGTATCAAAAATTAGCCCCGACGGCGTGTATTACCTTGCAGAAAGTGCTGCAGGAGAGGTACAGAAAGGATTTTACGTATGCAGGGCTCTGAGCAGCGCTCATTTCTACCCCCCGGCCTCCGAAATCCCTCTAAGCTGGAGGAATGGAAAAGGCTTACTTCCACAAGAGAAGTAGAAATCACATCATGTTGACTATCCAAAAACCAGCGGGCATCTTGAAACAAGTCAATACAGTGGCGCACACATAAAATCTGTGTACGCGCAGATGACGACGGGCTGCGGGAAGAACATTCATGAAGGGCGTTCCGCAGACTATGTAATAAAGAAAGCCATGTTGCTTTAAGCAAGTGTTTTTTTTTATGCAACAATAGTATAGTAGTTTCAGGTTTAAAACGCGGGACATTTCATGGGTGAACTAGGCGCCCACGGAAAATGCTGCTTGAGTCGTATTCACGCACAGAGGGTCTGGAATTTTTTAGGAAATTTTTGTAATGCTGTGTGAAACACCTTGTACGCTTTGCTGATACCAAAAATTGCTTTGAAATGATTTCGTCATTTAGAACCAGAATATATTTCATACTGGAATAGGGGGAGCTGGGGTAGAGGTAGGGGGACTATGGTTCAGGTAGATTCAATCCAAATGAAAACACTACCGCAATAGACGCCGTGAAATTAAAGCATTGTCATCGGCTTCGGGTTAAGTGATAATGGGTCGATGCCCAATCACGTGGGTTCCATGGCGCTCAAGAGCCTAAGGCTATCATACACCTAATACAAGGTGAGAAACATGTGAGGAAGAAAGAGCAATGTCGTGCCGCCGGTGACAGCCCCTAGCCCCCTGGCGTTCCGCGGTCACCCTTTTTTTTCAACCTGGCCCTTATAGACCTGCCGGCTGTACTCAGTATTCTACCTAATCTCAGGCTTATATGCAGATGACGACACTCTATGGACTACCAAAGGGCGAGATAGCGACATCGAAGATACCCTGCACTTTGTGTCATGTCGCTTCTGACTGTGTCCTTGTCTTTTTAGCGTTAGTTACCATGCCGGAATCCATAAACCAACTAGCCCAATTAAGAGTATTAGCTGCAAGCCTGTAAACAGCAGTCGACATCATAGAACCCCGTGTAGAAACTGCGGCTCTTACCTGCTCACAACCTGAATAAGACCTACTGGTCAAGCGTACCGTAGCAAGAGGCAAGAAATCAATACAACACCCCATCCCGGATCTAAAAACACTACAAGGAGACCCGGACACAAGTGTAAGCTGTCTACGAATCCTAGCCGTTCTTGTGCATGAAACCTCAGTAATCACATCACCATAGAAAAATTAAGACTTGCCACGACACAAACTATAGGCTCATCTGAAGAATAAAAAATAAGAGGAAAAATGTAAACGACAAGGACATGACCTGCGCAAGCTAGTCCAAGCCTTTGTAATCAGTGGAATACATATGCTCTATAGAATTACGAATAGGGGAACACAAGAGATTGATAGATTCATTAGGCAAGCGTATAAAGCATTCATAGTGCTTCCAGTCAACACACCCACCGAGAACTTATTACAAGTAGGAATGCGAAACACCTTGACCTAGATCGTCGTGGCCCTCCGGAGGACAGAAGAGCTCAGGCTAGCCCAAACGGCAGCCGGCAGAGCAGTACTAAATGCTATAGGCAAAAGCGCTGGACCCTTGGTGGAGGACGTGCAGATATTACTCTCACTCTCTCTATTACTCGTGTTTGTGTCACTCTTTCGTCTTTCCCGTTCTTGTTGTGCTGTGAACAAACTCATGAATAGGAAAATAACTGGTGCGAAGGCGCTAACGAATAAATACGAGGGAAGGCAGGATGTGGCGTATGTTGGTGGGGCAGCATACTCCAGCAATATCAAAGCCATAGCGGTAGCGGTCTCCACAGAAAATGGAGAACCGATATCGACAGTGGCAATTTGAGTCAAACACTGACGTTGCGGAAGAAGCGGCCATAGCACTCTTTAACTAGCAAAAATTTTAAACCCTTTCAAATGACTTCCAAACTGCCACTAACAACTTAGTTAATAAACATAATAGTTAATAACTTAATAAGAATCTCATAAACCTCTCTTGAAATCCTCCAAAACTAACCTCAATAAAAGGGCGGGGGGCATAGAACTGATTTGGGTCCCGGCTCACTCTGGCAATCCTGGGGGCGAGGGAGCTTACACTGAGGCTCGAGGATCTGTCGGCCGAGCCGTGAGCAGCGACTTGGTCCCGGAACGCACAGAAAAAAACTGCGAGCGATTATGTTACTTCTTAATGCGAAATTTCAGCACAGCTAATCAGCTATTCCAGCTTCTCGATAGATTGAGGCAAAGAATTCGAGCAAGATGTGTATGTACAATTACAGACAACTTGCCAGGCTAAACTGCAAATCCGCCTCTGGCCCAGATGCAGTGTCCAACAAGATCCTCCGCAACCTGGATGAAGAGTCTCATTCCAAAACCTGGGAAGGCACTCAGCCTTGAGAACCTCAGGCCAATTTCGCTCACGTCTTGTGTAGGTAAGCTCATGGAGCACGTAGTTCATACCCGCCTCAACCAGTTTATGGAGGAGAACGAGCTGTATCCCACAACCATGATGGAATTTCGACCAAAACTTTCTAGGCAGGATGTAATGCTTCAGCTCAAACATCAGATTATTGAGGCAAAAACCCGGGACACCAGAATAATTCTTGGACTCGACCTGGAAAAGGCCTTTGACAATGTCAGCCATGATGCGATCTTGGAGAACCTTCATGAACTCGGGGTGGGAGCCCGCAGCTTCAATTATATCGGCGACTTTCTCTGAGGTAGAAAGGCGCATTTTCAAGTAGGAGGTCTTCACTCGCATGACTTCCCCCTCGGCAACAAAGGCACCCCGCAGGGATCGGTCCTGTCACCCTTTCTCTTCAACGTTGCAGTGTTAACCTTTCTCTTCAACGTTGCAATGTTGAAACTTCCACACCAATTAGCGCAGATCCCGCAACTCCACCACAGCCTCTATGCTGACGATATCACCTTGTGGACCGCCGAGGGCAGTGATGCCGAAATCGAGGAGAGACTCCAGCGTGCCATCGATATCGTGGGGAACTATGTAGACTCCAGGGGGCTGCGGTGATCTCCAGCCAAATCTGAATTTCTCATATTCCGCAAAATCAGATCCCTTGAGCAACCCCCACCGGTCATCGAACTCAGTATTCGCGGAGTCCCCATTCCTCGAGTACCCAAAATTAAAATCTTGGGCCTAATTCTACAAGAACACGACTTCAATGGTGACGTAATCCAGAAGCTTCAGGGAACCTCGCACCAAATTATGCTACTCATTCGCCGCATTAGAAACCGCCACTCGGGCTTCAGGGAAAGCAATACTCTCCGTTTAGTACAAGCCTTTGTGATCAGCCGAATCGCTTACATATGCCCTTACCTACATCTCAAGTCAGCAGAAAAAGAGAAAGTGGAGGCCATAATCAGAAAATGCGTCAAACATGCAGTTGGGCTACCCATGCACACAGCGACTGAGAAAGTGTTAGGTCTCGGTCTTCATAACACCCTAAGCGAGATTATTGAAGCGGTAGCCGTCTCGCAGTACGAACGACTAACGGCCACGCCAACTGGCAGACACATTCTGTCCACACTAGGCATAACATGCCAACGACAAGGCGGACCAACAACTGACCTTCCCAGATATATACGCGAGCTTCTGGTCATTCCTCCACTACCTCGGAACATGCACCCAGATTTACACGCTGAACGTCGCGCAGAGAAGGCCAAATCATTAGACAAACGCTTCCTTAATGATACCTCTGTGGTATATGTTGATGCAGCAGATTCTTCGGCTGACAAGATGGTAGCTGCGGCCACCACTAAATGTGATACACTCATAACTTGGTGCACTATACGCACTCAGCACACACGTGTTGGAGAAGAAACAGCCATTGCTCTAGCCATTGCGGGATCCTCGGCAGGAACCATTGTCAGCGACTCAAAATTGGCGATACGTAACTACACGTTTGGAAGAATCTCTCTACAAGCAGCTCGGATTCTGCTAAATTATCAGCCCACGCGGCGAATTCGCCTAATCTGGACGCCTGCTCATGCCTCCCATGCTGGTAATGAGGCAGCTCATAGCCTAGCTCGAGAACTGTCCCACCGAGCTGGGTCGTGCAGTCCACCCGCCCTATACTCCGGCAAGTACAGGTTGTTTTCTTACAGAGAAATCCTGCAGCACTACAGGCTTGCAAGACTCAGATTCCCCCCAGCAGATAAAACGCTCTCGAAATAACACGCCAAAGCCTGGCGTAAACTTCAAACTAACACCTATCCAAATCCCCAATTGTGTAGCTTCTATTCGAATGGACTCTACTGAGACACATGCAAAAAATTTGATGAGAAAGCCGATCTGAATCATATAATCTGGAACTGCCCGCAGTCCCTACCGACTCTGATCATTGGGAGGCTCTATTGCTCAGCCCCGACCCGGGGACACAGATCAAGCTCCTCCAGCTGGCTGAAGACGCCGCCGCTGCCCAAGGGATAGCGGCCGCCGTTTAAGCGGGGGGTGTATTCGGGTCGCTCCTCTATATCCACTGGAAGTAAAGTTCTACCACCCGCACATCCTGACAATTCTTTCATAGTCTCTCGCTTTTGCCTATCTCTCGCATCACATGTCGCACAGGTGCTACCAGCCTCGCCAATTGCGGACCAAAGAGGCGGCTGTGAACCGCATGTAGAAGCTTGTGCGCACGCGTAGATAAATTTTACAATTGTTTTAGAATGCTGCGCCATCGCGTACTGCAGTGAGAGGTGTAAGTTTAAGCCCGCTGTCGTCGTTGCGAAGACGCCTGAAGTTTATTTGATTTTGCTCTAGATGATCGAGTTAAACTATGTCTTTGGTGTTGCCATTGGCTCGTGCGTGGTTAGGGTTGAAAACAATCAAATGACGATTCCTCGTGTTCAGAATACCGCTCAGGCTACGTATCACACTTTTAGCCACCGCACAAGTGATGCCGCTAACGTCTCGGCGACCTTCCCGACGAGTGTGCGCAACGGTTGGGGCTGCGCAGTAAACTACACGTGACACTCGATGCGGGAGCAGCTGCGAGAGACCAAATGCGGGAAAGCGGTGGTGGAAAGAGAACGTTTCGCATATTTTGTTCAGGACAGCATGCCCCTGAGGGAACGCTTAGCAGAATATTACGAGTCATATTGTTATTCCTTGTCTTTTTAATCAGGCTGATGCGTTTAACTTGGCACTCTTCTGCGTACGGATTTATCTCTGCCACTGAGAACGACGGGTCAGCCGTCAATCTCACTTGCACTGAGCATAGAGGGGACACCAGTTTAAATTTCTTCGGGTGGCGTTACCCGCACGAAAAAACGTACACAGGAAAGAGCAGATGATGTCAGATAGAGCGCGAACTATCGACTGAATTTATTGCTTTCACAACAGAATAGAACCCCGCTGTTGCGTTCCCGGGTGCTGCGTTTTCCTGGCTGCTGCGTTCTTGTGGTCGAGTCCCGGCTTGACTCCCTTAGAGTTCCATGCATTAGAAACCCCGATGTTACGTCGGAACTCCGGACACGTTCCCGCATGATACGTTGTGAACTGACACCCCAAGCCGGCCCGCGTTACAAGCAGCGACGGCCATGTTTACTTTTCAGGCGGATTGACTTGGCCTGACTTGGCCTGGCTTGGCATGGTGTCGCTGGCGTGTCTACAGAGGGCGCCCGTGACGCTCAAACCGGATGCGTTATCATCATCAGCAGCAGTCGTTGCGCTTTTTTTTTCTTTTACCTATTCTTGTGCCGTTTTTCGTTCATCCATGCTTGTTCCTTTGTGCGGTTGGTGCTTGAGCGGCTGACTTCGTGACTTCCTCTGCGTCGTTGCATCGTTCCGTGGTCGTGCGCATACGCGTCCAGCGCGCTCAGTCGCCCTCCTGGCTGTTGGTTAGCGGCTGCCTCGCTCCGACGCCTGTCCTCGCTTCCTCTGCTTCGACGTGTCGTTGCATCGTTCCGTGGTCGTGCGCACACGCGTCCAGCGCGCTCAATCGCACTCCTGGCTGTTGGTTAGCGGCTGCCTCGCTTCGACGCCTGTCCTCTCTAGTCTACGCGCAGCGCGTGCGTGGGAACTTTACATACAGCGTGATGGCATCAAGAAAGCGCAAAGCACTCTCCTTGGAGGATAAACTGAATATTCTCCGCACTGTGGACGCGAACCCGACGCGGAAGCGAGTGTGCATCTCCCACGAACTGGGACTCACGCCATCCACCCTGTTTTGATTCAGGACCTTGACGAGGACTGCCCACCATCCGTCATGAGTTTTTCTGGGCTTCAGCCACCACCGCCGTTCCTGCCGACTCCTGGTCGTCCTGCCCTACCATGGGAGCAATGGGAGCTGGCGTTCCGGAATTACATGCTGGCCTCTGGTGCCTCTACTCTGGGCGTGGACAGGCGGAAGGCCATCCTGCTGAACTGCATCGGACTGGAAGGTCAGCGCATTTTTTATACATTGGCGCCGCCGTCGTCCACTCCAGCGCCTACAGCAGCTGCTTCGCACTCCGGTGACGAGGCGCCCCGCCTTGACGAATTTGATGCGGCGATATCCATCCTGTCGGAGCATTACAAATCGTCCGTGAATGTAATCGCCGCACATCATCGCTTTCGGCGTCGAGTTGAGGCTCCAGGAGAGACAACCGATGAGTACGTCGCTGTCCTTCGCAGCCTTGTCGGCGACTGTGGTTTTGGGACCATGGCGGACGATATGATCAGGGACCAGCTGGTGGAGAAGACCTCGAGTTGCCATCTGCGTGAGCGCCTACTCATGGAAGGCTCCTCCTTGACTCTGTCGCGCGCCGTGCTCCTTGCTCGACAGTGCGAGCAAGCTTCCCGTGAAGCCAGGGAATTGGCTGAGGAGGACGCTCCAGTACATCGTGTGGGATGCGAGCGCGGATCGAGACAAACACGCCACATACATTGCTGCACGTTCCAAAGTCAACCATCGCAACCTGCTGCTGCAATACCACAGCGCATGTGCTACCGTTGCGGATCTACGGTCCACCTGGCGAACAACCCTGCATGCCGAGCCCGCAACCGCAAGTGTCGTCAGTGCGGCAAGATGGGCCACTTAGACTCTCTTTGCAAGTCGTCCGACCGTCCTGTTCAAGTTCAGCAAGTTGCAGATACTGCTGACACATCGTCGATGCCGGATGGCTCCAGCAGTGCATCTATTCTCAATGTTGAAAGTCAAAAAAACGGAATTTTCGCCTCGGTTCTGATTGAAGGCAAGTCCATCCGCTTCCTGATTGACACCGGCTCATCTGTGTCAATTATTTCTGAAGACCTATACCACCGATTCTTCGCTGCAATTTTCCCGCTTAAACCAACTGCAGTTCAACTATTGGACTATTCTAAGTCTCGGATTATGGTCCAAGGCTGTTTTGTTGCATCTTCGAAAAACGTAGCGCGAAACAGAAGACACAGGTAAGGTGAAGACAGGACAGGACGTTTTTCGAAGATGCAATTGCTCCGACTAGCCCAGTTTAGCTTACTTGTGCTGTTTTGTTGCCACAGCCAAGTTTCACGACCGTACCGCCTGCATCCTGTTGTACGTTGTCTCGGGAGGCACAACGCTGCTGGGTCTGGATTCCATTGCAGCCCTACAAATGAAGATAAAAGGTGCATCGTTGGAATGTCTTTCCATGACGCCTGATACGCCTCTGTTACCTCCTGAGCTACGTCCACACTTCGAACATCTCTTCTCCAAGGAACTCGGAGTTGCTCGTGGCTACGTGCACAAAGTCAGAGTGCAGTATTCCGTTTCTCCTGTTGCTTGCAAGCTCCGACGGCTGCCGTTTGCCATTCGACAGCAAGTGTCCGAGGAACTCCAGAAGCTTGACGCTCAAGACATCATTGAACGGGTCGACGCTTCCAAGTGGATTTCACCGATAGTCGTTGCTCGGAAAAAGGACGGCTCCATTCGAATGTGCGTCGACTTGCGTGAGCCGAACAAGGCTATTGTGGTCGACAGTTTTCCTTTGCCTCAAACGGAAGAACTTCTACATAGCTTGGCCGGGTCACAGCGTTTTTCGAAGTTGGACCTTGCCTCGGCTTACCATCAAGTACCACTTAGCCCTGAGAGTCGGGAATTGACCACATTAATTACCCATGATGGCCTCTTCCGCTTCAAACGAGTGTGTTTCGGCCTTGCTTCGGCGCCTTCGGCTTTTCAGACGATGATGCACTTAATTTTAAAAGGGTGCAAAGGTGTCCTCTTCTACATCGACGATATCATAGTCCATGGCACCACCCGACAGGAGCACCTGACCAACCTTCGTGCTGTTCTCGAGCGCCTGTCCCAAGCCGGACTCAAGCTCAACCACAAATGTTCTTCGACGTTCCGAAGCTCACTTTCTTGGGGCACGTTGTCAGTGGTGAAGGACTGTTTCCGCTTTCTTCTGCCATCGAGGCGATTACGAAGGCTCCGACTCCATCTAACATCAGTGAGCTTCGCTCCCTCCTTGGACTTGCAGGTTTCTACTCCAAGGTTACCCCGCATTACTCCGACGTCGTTGAGACTATGCGCGCCCTACTTCGTGGAAGCGACTCAGCCTTCACTTGGACCGCTGCAGCGGATTCAAGTTTCACACTACTGACGTCCATGTTGACGTCATGTGACGTGTTGCATTTTTTTGATCCTGCCCTTCCCGTGGTTGTAACTACTGACGCCTCCGGATATGGCCTTGGGGCAGTGCTTGAGCAAGACAACGGCCATTCCCTGCAAACTGTTGCGTTTGCCTCCCGTACCTTGACACCCCAAGAAAGAAAGTACTCTGTTGGCGAACGTGAGGCCCTAGCTTGCGTTTGGGCGTGCGAACGGTGGCACGTGTATTTGTGGGGCCGGCCTTTTGTTCTACGCACCTGTTTCGAAAAGAAACGAGATTGAAGCAAACGCCCGGACCTTCGACATCAAAAGCAAGCAAGCTCGTGGTGCGGAGCACATGCAGCTTGATGAGGCTGTATACAAATGGTTTAAGCAAGCCAGAGCTGCAGGTGTTAATTTTGACGGCACCATTTTGCGCGAGAAAGCACTTGAGATAGCCGACAAGCTCGGGATCGGCGATGTCAGTGCGTCAAACGGTTGGATCGACCGATTTAAGCGAAGACATGGTATTTGCTACCGAACCGTGAACGGGGAGGCCGCAAGCGTGGACGCGGCTACCGTAGACAGCTGGAAAGAGTCCGTGGCGCACATTATCGACGGTTACGAACCTCGGGACATTTTAATGCCGATGAAGCGGGCCTCTTTTTCAAAGTTCAACCATCGAAGACTCTTAGCTTGAAAGGCGAGGCTTGCCACGGCGAAAAATGCAGCAAAGACCGTCTCACCGTGTTATTGTGCTGCAACTCAGATGGCTCCGAGATGATGGAGCCGTGGGTCATCGGCAAATTTCGAAACCCACGTTGCCTGAAAAATGTGCGGTACCTGCCCTGCCACTACAAGAACAACACTAAGGCCTGGATGACATGCGCAATTTTTGACGAGTTCCTCTCGTACATGGACTCGATGATGGGCTCTCAGGACAGGAAAGTCATCCTTTTTTTAGATAACTGCTCCGCGCATCCTAAGGACACTACGTCGCTGCGGAATGTCAAGGTGGTGTACCTTCCGGCCAACACAACCAGCCACCTTCAACGTTTGGATGCTGGCATCATAAAAAACGTTAAGCATTTCTACAGAAAGTGCATAGTGAAGCGATCCCTGGCCTCTGTGGACCGCGTGCAGCAGCCGACAAGCATTACGATCCTGGATGCCATGCACTATTTGGTCACGGCATGGATGCTGTCACCGCCGCAACGGTCAAAAACTGCTTCGCGAAGTGTTTCGGCGACGTAGACTGCGCAGCAGAGCCTGGAACCACCGAGGACAGCGAACTCGACACGGCCATGGAAACGGTTGGCGCGAACGGGATCGCGTACAGCGATTACGTGTCTGTGGACGATGCCGTTGCCACCTCAGAGATTATGACGATCGACCAGATTGTGGCTGAGTGTGAAGACGCGCACAACAGTGGCGACGAAGAGGAGGAGGATGAGGATGAGCCGCAGCCGCAGCCGGAACCAACGTTTACATCGGTTGTGGTGGCATTGGACCTTGTCAGAAGGTACGTTCGCAACGATCGCGAGAGCCACGCGGCACTGCAAGTTTTGGAGAAGCGAGTTGTGCTCACCGGACGGGAGAAAATGCGACAGGCAACGCTGCACGACTTCTTCAAGCGCTAACATGGCAATAAATGTGTTCAGTTGCCCACCACTGTCATTTTTCAATTTGACCTACTTCCCGGCTCTTACGTTTCCCGGCTCTTATGTTTTTTTTTTACGTTCCCGTGAAAAACGTATCAGCGAGGTTCTACTATATGTGCATATTCACACGTTCAAAAAAATAATACAGAGAGGAAGAAAAAAGAGAAAAGAAACAAAAAAGAAGGAAAACGAAAAAACAGGGGAAGGGGGGGGGAGAGCAAGTCAAGCCTGCATAGCTCAGCAGAAGCCACGGATAAAATTTCTTTCCCTATCATATAAGGTGACCAGGGTATCGGTAGCACAATTGTCGCCGTTTTTTTTTTTATGTGGAATGCTTCTAAATGCGTGTATATCGGCCAAACTGGACGCTGCGTCAATGAACGAGCAGGGGAGCATGCTCTTTTTGTACAAATAAGAAAAGGGGCGAACTTGCCTGCCCATTGCATTTCATGCTCTGGTTGTGAGCCGATCCTCAAAGACACCAAGATGCTGGGCAAGAGTAAAAACTAAATACCCCGCGAACTTTTAGAAGCATTTCAGGTCAAAGAAAAAGGCGACTATTATGTTAGCGATACCTCGGCTGCCTTATATGATAGAAAAAAGAATTTTAGCCGCGCCTTTTGCTGACCTATGCAGGGTGGACTTGCTTTTCCCTTCCCTACCCCCTTCCCACTTCCTCTTCCTTTTTTTCTTTTCTCTTCCTTTCCGCACTCTCTTTTGCACTTGTGAATACTGCATATATATTCTGTTGTGAAAGCAATAAATTCAGTTGATAGTTTGCGCTCCATCTGTCATCTTCTGCTGTTTCCTATGTACGTTTTTTCGTGTGCGCAACGCCATCCCAAGAAAGGTATGCACCAACTCGCCCAGCAAGAAGTTCTTCTACATCCCCGGTATAAAGGATACTCTTTCATGGCGTTATATATATTTTATCACCGGTTGTATGGACGGAAGAGTAAAAGGTGGATTTTGAGTGCCTGTTACTATGCACATTAAGTCTCATACTTAGAGGAAACGCGGGAACGGGTCGTCGCCTAAAAGGCGGATTGTTAGTACCTGGTTTCTATATACAGTATGCGTCATACTTAGAGGAAACACGGGAACGGGTAGCCGCCGCGCTTCACGAAATACCTTCGGCGACAGCCGGTGAGAATGGCCGGCAAAGACGCATGCGCAGTAAGACGACCTGACTGCTCTTTCCGTCACCCATTCTCGCAGGGTCTCAGCAGAGCGCTAAGCGCGGCGGCCACGCATTGCAGTGTTGCCTCTGAGTATGGCGCATACTGTAGGTCGTGGAATTCTTTGCGAAATTGCAAATATCTAGCGTTGTGGATACATTATGACTGAAGAGCAACGTCCCTCACGCTGTGCAAAACTTCTTATACAGAAACGCCACTCTTGCGAAGGGCCAACCGATGGCTCCCACACTGCGTCGTTTTCATTTCATTTTCCTATACGGTGACTTGGCGTGCAAGGCATGAAGATAAAACTGGGCCGCGTAACACCCACCAGGTTGCCCGCTCCAACAACATGTGGAAGTTCAACACGGCTACTTTCGGTGCAAAGATCATCGTAGTCATGCAAAGACATTTGCAACAACGGGGCATGCTTGGCATTCCGATCGCCGCATCATGAAGTATCTGAAGAACCTCGAAAGTCCCATTCTTCCCGCCTTTAGGGCACAACACATCTCTGCCTGCCTACGAAGTGTTTATTTTTCAATTTACGCTTTTGCCATTATGGGAGCTCTTCTGGCACGCACCTTAGAATGAACTGCTGCTTTGCTGAGCGACGGCGCGTCACAGCGGGGCTCAAGAAGCGTTTTTTTTTTATTTCTGAATCTTGTGATAGCATCCTTACTTCTTATCACACAATTTTCTGTCGTACACTATGTACTTTTCTGAACCGCAGAGTAGATCATATATGAAGAAACAAAGCGATGTAATTGTAATCTTGTCAGCTTCTTTTACCCAGAGTACACAGCCTGCAAGGAAAAAGGCCTCGATCAAATCAAACTTATGTACTCCAGAGGAATACAGCGCGGCTGAGCTCAGCATAGGAATCCACCAATTACTCACCATTTTTGCGATGCAGGACTCTCAATATTTTGCAGTTATCGTAATCAACGAAAGCCAAGGCGTGTATCACGGTGAAGTCTTTTTCTGCCAGAGAGAAAAGAGGGCAATTGTATTTAGTACCATTGGGACACCTTTCTGTTTCAGGCGCTGCTGCCACCGTATTTTTTTAAAATTCATTTGAAGGAATTTTTTTAATTGTAACTGCACAGAGATATTGCGAGGACTGGTTCATATCTAAGAAAAATGAGCACACATGAGCATTAATGTTGAACGAATTGGCGCGGCAAGGGCCCATAACGGCTTTTTGACGGCAGTCTTACAGCTTATGTAGTGTCCCCTGTTGACTCCAGGTCGACGAGAACATCGAGGGGAGACAAGCAGAACACGAGCAAGCACTTACGTACAGCTAGTCTACATATAAATATGCACTCTCCGAAAAATTTAAAACCGGTCTGCATTTATGCGCAACGGCCCGTGTACTTTAGGAGTTCCTTGACACTTCTGCACTAACAAGAAATAGGCTCGAAGAAGAGAATTTATATTCTTTTTTTAATTGCTCTTTTTTAGCTTTCATCTTTCAGAGGCCGCTCTTTAGAACATGTGCTCACTGCGCAGTGATACGCCATTTGCCCAATTCGGTGATACTTGCAATGTACCATTGTGTGCGCAAGTTCGTTCAGTCTTGCACCGCATGCCAGCGCCGAAAAAACCCACCTCGCCGACCCGCCGCTCCTTTGCAACCGCTGCCTTGCCCAGCGCAGCCCTTCGAGCGTGCTGGCATCGACCTCTACGGCCCTCTCCCCAGCACATCGGCCGGCAACTGCTGGATCATCGTCGCCATCGATCATCTTACCCGCTACGCCGAAACGTCGCCTTTGCCATCTGGTACAGCCCACGACATTGCATCCTTCATCTTTCATCGCATCATTCCTCACCATGGTGCTCCCAAAGAGTTGCTGAGTGATAGAGGTCCAGCCTTTCTGTCTGAAGTTATCGAAGCTCTCGTGCGGAAAAAAGTAAATCGGCCAGACGGGTCGTTGTGTGAACGAGCGGATGGCGGAGCATCGTAGGTCGTTGAAGGGCGCGGCTTCCTCCAATCTCGCCGTGCATTGCAAGGGTTGCGAAAAATGCTACCCTCATTTGAACAGGACCAGCGTCTTGTTCAAACATAGCGATCAGGTATGCAGGGAGATGGTGGAGGCTTACCTAATCAAGAAAGACTCAGATTCCTGTGTGGCATCACCATCTGTGTCCTTGCTTGACAGGGAGATAACCTTTTTGGCCAGATTTCTTAAGGCGAGCAGGCGATATGGGTCTTTGGCGTGACATCAGCGTGACCGTTAAGGTTGTCGTGATTTTGTTTGTGCGCAGTTTTATGGAAGTGTAATTGACGGGTGCATCACGGTGCACGCGAAGGGATAGTGGGTGATTGTGTTTTGGGTTGATTATCGCGGTTGTTGTGTTTTTGTTCTGTCTCACTGTGGGTAGAAGATACATATATAGGCCTCTTCATTGAATAAAAATTCAGTTGATAGTCTGCGCCCGTGTCGTGCCTTCTCGTTCTGTGTCTTCGTTTTTTGCGCAGTTTTCAGTATGAATTCCTACCAACTAGCCCAGTTTACCGTTCTTATTACTCTCCTTCAGGAATGCAACATCGTTCACCGCACCACCTCTGCCGGTAGGCAGAGGTGGTGCGGTGAACGGTGGTGCGGCCACCCGCAGTGGTGCGGTGGTGCGGCCACCCGCAGACAAGTGGCCTGGTTGAGCGTTTTAACCGCACTCATGGCGACATGCTGGCCATGTATGTGGCTTCCGATCACTGCAACTCGGACCGCGCTCTACCCTTCGTCACCTATGCTTATAACTCCGCTGCTCAAGCCACCACCGGATTCTCTCCATGCTTTCTCCTCTACGGCCGTGAGCCTTCTTGCACTATGGACACCATTCTCCCTTACCGCCCTGATGCTTCTGAATTTACGACTATTTCTCAAGCCGCCACTTATGCCGAAGAATGCCGCCAGCTTGGCCGGTCTTTCACTTCACACGCCCAGCAGCAGCAGAAAAGCACCCGTGATCCCTCTGACCTTCTTCCAACATATCTTTCTGACACTTTGGTCTAGCTCTGGGTTCCTTCCTCAAGTCCTGGCCTTTTTTCCAAACTTCTCAGCAAGTACCAGGGCCCCTACCGCATTCTTAAGCAGACATCCCCCGTCAATTACCTCATCGAACCCCTTGCACCGTCTACTGATCATCGTCACCGAGGCCGTGAAATTGACCACACCGACCGCCTCAAATCGTACTACGACCCCGCCATCGTCACATCACCCTAGGCCACCAGGATGGCGCCTTTTCGCCCGGGGGCAGTTGTAAGACAGGCCTTCGGCTCGCGAATCCTCTGTGGCTGGCCCAAGGAAGAAGAGGACGAAGACAACGGCACCGATGCTCGTGCGTGTGCGCTGATCGCTGCCGCTGGGACTGA
The DNA here is from genome assembly GCF_055824585.1 of Amblyomma mixtum. Classification (NCBI taxonomy): domain Eukaryota; kingdom Metazoa; phylum Arthropoda; class Arachnida; order Ixodida; family Ixodidae; genus Amblyomma; species Amblyomma mixtum. The sequence goes on along the minus strand of NC_143016.1, from coordinate 149,829,659 downwards.
TCGCTGCCTCTGGACTGAACCGAGGCGTATCGCTAGCCGTTCGCGACGCAGCGCCTTCGAAGACTGAACTACACTACACTACACTAACATTGCTCGTTATAATTTGGTGCCCAGTATCTACCCGTGAATTCTGTGCTCTATTATCTATTCCCGCGGGCATGTTTCAAGACGTGAATAGCGATGCCGGTTGTGGGACAGCAGATTTTGCTAGCAACGCCTTCTGCCGTTCCCTTTTATGCGAAGCATATTACTAGAGCTACACTACAGCCCGTCGAGCGCGGCGGTGGAGCTACCATTGACCTTTAGCGTGACCACGTGACACCACGTGACAACATGACGGCACAGCAGAGGAGAGATGGGCTGCCGGCTCGCGCGGTCGGCCGCGGCGGTGGAGGCTCCACATCAGAGGCGCGGCGGCTGACCAAGTGAGAACATGACGTCACAGCAGAGGAGAGATGGGCTGCCGGCTCGTGCGGTCGGCCGCGGCGGTGGAGGCTCCACATCAGAGGCGCTGCAGCTGACCACGTGACGCTACAGCAGCGGTATAAAGCGGAGCTTGCCTCGCTCTCCGGGCACTTACGAGGCGGCCAGGTGTTGGGATGCCGCCTAGAAGCAGGGCTGATTTGAACGAGAAGCGAAAGCTTCAGCGTGCCACAGAGACCGATGAAGAGGGGGATGAACTTCAACCAAGGAATGCCATGTATTACCAAGCCTAGCCATCAATATGCTTCGCATCTGACTAGGCTTAACCTTAGCTAAGCATCAGCCATTTTTTTAGGGATGTATAGTGCAGAGCTACGTCACCCCTCAACCACTTGATTTATATCTTCTTATTACCGCCGAGCGCAAGACGACCCTCAGTGAGCTGCATTATTTAGTTGGTGTTTTTGAGCAAGTAGAAGTCGCTAAGTTACCCCTCTTGCCTTATTCTGACTTTTCAAATTTCCAATTTTTAAGAAGCCGCAGATCGTCCCATGCCCTTGGGCTCTAAATAGACTTGACTGTTTTTATAAGATGATGAAAAAAAAAGAAAAACATGACGAGCGACATCACTCTTAACGAGCCCTAGGACTCCAAGGCGCTTCTTGTGATCGATGAATGGTGTTTTAGTGTCCTTACCAATGTAGAACGAAATTCCACTTACACAGTAACTTTCCATGGTGTGGGCAATACTCGGCAGTGGTCATGCTGCGTAGTAGAATCGATAGTTGTGCTAGTCCCAGCTAGTATGATAGTACGCAGGTTACAGATAGGTCATTGACTCCACAAATGAAACTTTAACCTTTTCTTTCTTTTGCTTTTCAGGCACTATTAGGCACTTACAGTGGGATTGTAATTATTTTGGGACAGGTACCGGCACTTGGTACTTCGTAAGATAGGAGTTCTTAGCCAGAATCAGACATATGGAGCAGACAACTTGGCCCAGGCATCTGCAGCTAAAAATAGTAGCATTTTCAATGTTACTTAACCTGACTTTAAAGCAGAAACCGTTTTTTAAAAGATCAACCACAGTCGGAATTCATGCGCCTTTTCTCGCAGTTTTGAGTGCTGTGCACTAGAATTTCATTATACCCATAAAACATTCTTCCAGTAGTTAATCAAAGACTTTCATGTTATTGCGGCCTTACCAAGTGATGTGGATGTTGCGATCAGGTTTGGTATGGGATATCCTTCCGATCCTTCAGCCCAGGCATACGCAGTCAGGTTTTTACTGCAGGTGAAAAATGTGTGCACGTTACACAATGTACTGACAGACGTAGCTGTGCTTACGTAAAACCACTCAAGACCGCGATTTATTTTTGAGTGAAGCCGAGTATAGTGCAAAAAGAAAATTTCAAAATGTTGATACATTCATTTGCGACCGCTTAAAATTACACGAAACATAAAAGAACTGCTGGGATTGGTTGAAAATTTGAACTATTGACTATGCGAGAAGTTATATATTGAGGGCTAGACAGTAAATGATGCTAAGGAAAGTTAAAATAAACTTAGATCATATGTGAATTGTTACATAATCAGCACTGCAGCCTGTAGGAGTCTCCATTTTGCCTTCAGCAAGCTACCGCAAATTTTTCCGAATGTCGATGTCCTTACCTGCCACTCGGAAGCAATCAATTCCTGCAGAGAAGCATTTCTAGTGGTCAGCCTTCGGAGGCATCATTCTGCCGTCTGCCGATAGTGGATTTCAGCACGAGGGTACAGACGCTAGGAGTCCACAGTGATTGTCAGCACGCAAATATACACATTAAATACTAGTCTGCTCTATACTTTATGTGAAAGTCTCTCTTGTTGGCGGGTCATGTAGGGTTGAGGACCCAAATTCTCCACACCTATTCAGAAAAGACCAAATTACTTTTATTTTTCAAGAGCGTTCTGATCAGAATCTTGCAATTTTCGCGCATGCGCGTCTATGTGCTCTCATTCCACCATTTGTCATGCACATCTAAATTTAACCAAAATGTCCTGCCCTAATTTTTATTGCCAGCGTTGTTTGGTCGAACAGTGGCATGAAATTCGCTCAAGGAAGCTCACCCAAGGAAGTTGCCGTGCCAGTAATTTTTAGACTTGTTATCTCGTTCTGAAAGATGTTGGGAGACGAGTAGCGAGTCACGCTGATTTTATACGCTTGGTGTTGTTAGTTTCACGGAAGCATTGTGTTGCTTTCAGCAGACCGCCGACCCAAAGCTGAGGCCCCAAGCTCCACTTTGACAGGCAATTTGCAAGGAGAAAACTTCAGGCTACAGCGGCTACGAACAGGAGCAGACCAAACCACGCAAGAACAACGAGCACGCCTTAGTGCGACCGAATTTTTACTTCCTTCTTCGCAGAGAGTCGTTTTTAAGAAATACATTTAAAGAATGGTTGGCCAGATTGCCGTGCACATAGATGTGTGTCTTCACTCCGCGGACCTACTTTTGCTTGCGCACGCTGATCACATGAAAAGCAGTACGCTTATAATCATGTAGTTGTAAGCGGACACTGTGGCGTAAGTAGGAGAATAAATTATCTTTGCTCTTCAGGTGAGCTTGAAATAAGGAGATAAAGTACAAGTTGAATAATGCAATCTTTATGGAACGTATAGGCATCTCAGCGTAGTCGATGAGCGCGCATGTATGCAGTATTTTCTGCCGGCATTTCACGTATGCATTTACATGTTTTTCTTCGTGGAGTTGCGGTGTTTCTGCCTATTGATCCGATCTGACTTATGAAATCGAAAAGGTTAAAGCGTACAGGTACCTGTTTCTAAGTATGTTAGAGACTGAAGATTACGCTATGCGGAACGCGTACTTCGAGAAGCGACATTACTCCTTGACCTTCAGAACAACCCACTAGAACACTTGTATTACGAATTAACCAATAAAACACTGGAAATGCTTTAGCATCGTGCGATTAACGGCAGGGCAGAAACATTAGGTCCACTTTACATCGTACTCATACGGGAGGCATCTGCTACTGACCTCCAGTTAAATCCTTGGAGCAGGACTGAATTGACGGAGTGGTAGAGGCCTTTTTCCTGAAACGGATGTAGTTAGGTTGTTGATGATGACGACTTGGCACTGTGCCTGGTAACAGAAAATGGTGTCCCTGGCCTCTCATAATTGCGCAAATGTTTTCCTCTCTGGACATGCATGTAGCACCATATTTTATGCTTTTTCTTGCCGCTTCCAGCTACGTTCAGTGTATCGCAACGCTTAACCAATTTTCCTGCCTATCTAATGGCACTCTTTCTGATGTAATCTTGCAAGATGAAAGAAAGAACGAAAGGAGGAAAGGAAGGAAGAAGGAAAGAAAAAAGGAATGAAGCAAAGAAAGAACGAAAAAACAAAGAAAGAAAGAAAGAAGGAAAGAAAGAAAGAGAAAGAAAGGAAGGAAGGAAGGAGAAAGGAAAGAAAGAAAGAAAAAAGAAAGAAGGAAAGAAAGAAAGAAATAAATAAGGAAAGAGAGAAAGAAAGAAAGAAGGGAAGAAAGAAGGAAAGAAAGAGAGAAAGGAAGAAATAAAGAAAGAAAGAAAGAAAGAAAGAAAGAGAGAAAGAAAGAAAGAAAGGGAGACAGAAAGAAAGAGAGAAGGAAAGAAAGAAAGAAAGAAAGAAAGAAAGAAAGAAAGAAAGAAAGAAAGGAAGAAAGAAAGAAAAAAAGAAAGAAAGAAAGCAAAGGAAGAAGTGCTTGAGCAGGCGTTGCTCCAAGGCACTTACCTAGATCCGTCTTTTGGGTCAACAGATCCGAAGACGTTCACAGTGTAGTTTTCTTTTTCGTTTATGGACACAAGTTCGATGAAGACACACTTCCTGTTAAAACCGTAAAGCGGCTCCTCTTCATATGACCTCATGTACAGGTAGTACCTCCCCGGAAGTATAAGTGACTGCAAATTAGAAAGCACCGTTTAAGAGCCAAAAATTAAGTTTAAAAATTACAGCGAATAATGGTCAATAAACTGCACTCAAGGAGGTAGCAATTCCCATGCGGCAGTAGTGCTTAAATGTACACCAGCAGTAAAAAGATTATGGATTGGTATACAGTGGCAAAAAATACCAATTCTGTGTCTCAGCACGCAGGACAAATAGGTATATATAGGTAGGTGATAGGTATGACCGCTGCCTTACTATTCATACACGAATTACACAGTGCCCAAAAGTCGCTCAACCAAAGTGCCTTTGCTGGAAAAAAATTAAATTTTTCACCAAAATACCGATCAAATGTCTTTTAACGGTAGATCTGTATGCATCGCTTTCGCATTCTTAGGAAGTCAAAAGGGATCTACCTCTCGTGGTTAGTGACCTGCATGAACGTGAAAAATAATATAGGAATTCCTAATTATTGCCAACCGTAATGATGATAAGAAAAATGAGGCATTTGCATGTACAAACAGCCTTGTATTGCACAGTGTCGCGAAGTCGCGACATACCATATGCCCACCATGTAATCACTTCTACATGAAGCATGCGCAGAAAGTTTCGTGTGAGTAGGTTTTGGAGACTATAAACAGCGCTCTCCATTCAGTGCATCTGTCGTCACTCCGAGCAAGTTAGGCGAAGATATTGGAGGCCCGAATGTGTGACTTCCAGTGACCGTCCAGCAATTTCTTGTCTCTTATTTTGTTAGAAGTGCTGCAGCAAAAATAGAATTGCTTATGATGAAAATTGTTTGCTTTCTCTGGGCCTTCAAGGTGGTGGGAGGCCTGCGAATTGGTCGTTCAGTCAACACGGGCTAGTTGACCAAAATGGACGAATTCTTAATTGTTGCTGGCTGCCGACGTACAGTTTTTTTAAATTTTAGCGCCATTAAAAACAATCCTCAAGTTGTCGCTCATATCCATAAGCAGATTCCATCTACATACAGGCACCTTGCTCAAAGCAGTGCAGGTCATTCGTGCAAAACCTGTATCTAAACATGCGGGTAAAGGCGCATTTGGTACTTATCGTCCAATTACCATATTACCAATTTTCTCGATAGGAATGTAAGAACATTACACATAAAGATTTATTCATGCTTTAGGCAACACACTTTTTTTTTACTTTCGCATGGTTTCAGACGGCGCAGACCAAAAGAGACGGCACTTATAACACAAAAAGAATTCGTTTTAGAAGCTTTTCGCAGAAGGGCAATGATAACAAGAATGTAATTCGACTTTGAAAAACATTTGACCTCGTAAATCATTGAATTCTTCTTTCCAAGTTGACCACGTGTGGAGCCCACGGCGTTGCTCACAGGTTAAATCTTACCTCGAAAACAGAACACAGTATGTTCTCATCAATGACAATAATTCTTCCGTGCTGCCTGTCACAACTGGAGTTCCCCAAGGAAGCATTCTTAGACCGCTGACATTTCTCATTTACATCAAGGACATCTCTCAATGCACTGACTGTGCTTAATTTGTCTCGCACGCAGGTGATACGACCCTTTTTGTTGCGGGCAAGGCAGAACCAGACATAAATGGGCATAAAATAAAGCGCTTCGTGATTTACACTAAAAGGTTAACGCAAATTGTTTAAAGATAAACTCGTTAAAACACAAGCCATTTAATATTTAAAAAAAGAGAAACATCAACTGAAGACGTTCAATCTATAGGTAGATACAGGTCGTATACAGATAATCAAATAAGTGAAAATACTTAGCTTTCATTTCTCCAAGCATTCAACAGCAAACAAACTGAGCACCTTTAGTCAAAAGTATACAGAGCCGTTTACGCTATTACGAGGGTGAGAGAAATTTTGCCAGCCAACGATAAAATTATTAACTATAATTTCCTAGTTTTACCGCTTCTTCAGTACTGTAATCTTATATGGAGCACTACTAGTACGATATACTTCAGAAATTTTGCTTAAAAAAAAGAAGCTTGTCGATGCGTTGCTGGTCTTTCTTTGTTGCATCCCTCGCATCCCCTTTTCGAGAAATATAATTTTTCCGGTGTTTTCTTCTTATAAATATAAATTACTCCTAATCTAGAGATATTTTGTGAGAGAACAAAGAGTATTAGAACCGAACACGAGCGATCGATTTGCGCGGCGCAAGTAAAAATAACTTGTACCGACACCTCGCAGATCATAAAATATGCAGCCCTTGAGATACACTTTCCCACATTACTCAATAGTTCACAATCAACAAATTTCAAACCAGCGCAGGAACCTACACACTTCACAAGTCAGTTATGTCGGGAAAAATTACTATAGATTCCTTAACTCTTGCATTGTGATATGTTTCTTGTGGTGTAAGTGTTGTAGATGAGTCTCTTTCAGAAAACTGCATGTTGCTTCGCATTTACGTGAAAAGTTGTAAATGTTGTCTAGAATTGTCTACACATTGTACGCGGTGTTTCTGTGAAAGGATACGTCTGAAGCATTTCGAACCATTGTTTTCTTGCGCTGCTGAAATTGTCTATTTACCCAATTCACAAGAATCCCAATTTTAAGACCCAATTCCAACAATCGCAAAAACCCATTATTCGGCAGCTCATTAGTCAAAGTTAATGGCAAATTGCATTCTGAGAAAATGAACAAAGCCTTTTCGAATTCAACTTGAAAGGTACCTTGATCGCAGTTAAGAAACGCAAGATAGTCAACTACAAATCGAAAAACTTCGATCACTTTACTGCCCTCAAAACAACTGTTCACTACTTTGTCTAGTTTAGCGAAACACAAGTCTCTTAATAACGTGGCAATGGCCGAACCAATGCAGATACATTACTTTTGGAAGAAAATATTATCATCCCATTTTGCAAAATTTGAATTTTGATACGCTGCTATAAGTTCCAGGAAACTTTCTACTGGAATGCCTTTGTCATTTTGAAAAGACACTGGACCAAATTTTTCAGTGTATTTGCTCATGCATTTCAGCAGGTCGCCAAGAGCGATGGATTAGTATGTCTTTTCCGTCGACTGAAGATCCTAAAATTGATTTGTTGGGCTCGAGCTTTAAAATTTCAATTAATTCTCCAGCATGCTTGATTAAATAAGGATCATCCAGAACTAAATTAAGCTGACGCTGCAGAAAGGTGCTAACACATTTTTGCCGAGTGCCGGCTTCAAAAACAATGACCCAAAGAGGACCGCGAGGCTTGTGCGTCGTGGATGTGAAAAACATTTTAGGGAAAGCTTTTCGCTGTTTTTTATAGCACTGTATGTGGCGACTCTTCACATTCCATTATTTCTTTCCTTTATATGATATAGAAAAGAGCTGGGTAGGTTTTTCTTGCTTGTTGCAACACCTTTTAAATCTTGTGTCATTGTCCTATCAATAACTGGTCTTGCTCTACTTGTGAGTCATTGTCGCTGACAGAAAACTGTATAAATACGTTGAAATAGTTTTTCTGAAATTTAGTTGAAAGTTCAGCGCCTCTGTGCGTGTCATCCTTCTTTTTTGTCCGTCGTCCTTGTTTGCGCTGGTTCCTCGGAAAGCAGCGAATAAAGCTCTCGCTTTTCTTATTGTCAAGGCAAATATATCTTTGCAGCAAGCACGCACTTCTGATCATCGAGGAAAAAGTTCTTAATCCTTTTCAATTCTGCTGATATGCCCTCAGGTGGTCCAAAACGTCGGAATCACGAGGTTTATTTATATATGTGCCTTCTAGAATGCTCCTCTTACAGTGCCTTAAGCTTTAATGACGAGAACGCGTCCTAGGTGAACACTACATGAGACAAAGAGCCGAGCGGCTGGCTGAAAATCTAAAGGCATTTAGGCCCAGCCAAAATGTTTAGTCTCGTTATCTGAGGTCCGATATCTTGCGTACCCTCGACGAATTCATTAACAATGTCCACTACCGTCAACCGGCTTGCTTATTAGGGTCACCGCACAGAGTGGATAAGTTAAAGCAGCAAGAATTCTAGGCTCTGTCGAGGTGGTGGTAAAACTTTATTGGATTCACTACGGCGGGTTATAGAGGAGAGTGGAGGGTTTCACCGCTCCCTTTCTTGGGTGGCAGTCCTCTTTCAGGGACGCCATTGGCGATACCCGCTGCCCGCGATTTTCGAACCATTCCGCTCTGAGACTCCAGGCCCGAGCAGTCGGACAAGGTCACCTCCCAGCCCTCTCTCGTTGGCTGATTTACTCTCTTTATTCCTGCATTTTCCTGGCAGGCCCATGCCATATGATATGCGTCTTCCCACATCTCACAAAACGCGCATTACCCCGAAGAAGTCCGGTCTATGTGATTTAGAATTGCAGGGCCTAGAAACGACCCTGTTTGCAGCATTCTGAGGTGCCGTTCCTCACTTCTATCCAGGTCCTTGGCGGGCTGTGCGAACGTCTACCTACAGAGGCGCAGATATGCTGTAATGTCCCCCATGTGGTCGGCGGATTTGATACAGGAGTCCCGACAGAGTCTGAGAATTCAGTGGAACTCCGGGGGAGAGATGCTCGGGCGGCTGTGTGAGCAGCCTGTTCCTTTCTATTCTCTGGTGTCCGGGCACCCATACCGATTATTTTGTTCTCTGCATTGAGCTATGCTGCGTGTTCGAGAAAATTTTGCTGGCAAGCGGCGCTATTCTTCTCCTTATATAATTTCTATAGGCATCTAGAGAATCACAAATTTTGTGCGTGGCGTCGGAATGAGTGGCTGCCAGCGCTCTTGCCACTTCCTCGGCTAACGCAACTTTACTAGTTTTCATCGAGGGTCCATCCACCTGCTTTCCCTCGTGTACAACCGCGATTGCGCAGATGTCCTCTTGCGTAGGGCCCGCCGCGTCTACATAATACGTGCCATTTTTTCTGCCGTAATACTTCTCAATACATTTAGCTCTGGCTCCTCTCCTACTTTGTGCTCGGATGCATGTTGTTTGGTAGTGATTTAACTAGTAGTTTATTTCTCCAGTCCTTGAGAATGTCCCCTCTGTCTTCTCTAGCGGGTGGCAGCGCTATGTGCAGATCCTCGAGGACTCGTCTACCAACTTTTGTCGCTGATAGCCGCAATACTTGGCTGGTTTGGTGAGCTTCGAGTAGTTCTTCCAGCCTATTATCCCGCCTGCTATGTTTATAAAAATAACAGAGGTCGAATTCGTCTGCCTGAGAGAACCTTCGCCACCTAGGAATGCTCTTTCAAGGAGGGGACTTCGAGCCCTCTTATTTCTACAAATGGGTTCACAATTTCGTACAAAGTGTGATGATAGGGGCCGAATTATAAACAGCATGGGCATAAGATTACTATGTCTCTTTCTTCAATTATACTATTGTTAACTGCCGCAATAAGCAGCAGCCCTGGCAAGAACGGTAGAGTTTCCACCCTAGATTCAATGGCGAAAGGCGACAAAGAGCGATTAGAATGTAATTATTAGTTGATAATTGCTATACCAATGACGAGTGAATAACACAAACACAGTCTATAATTGGGAACAGAACGCAATCCTCTAGAATTGTTCGAGCTGATTTCTGACATCGTGAGAGAAGCATCAGATCGGTGTAGATGAACCAAACTTGTAGCTTAGGTGTTTATAGTAAGCATTAGCTCCAGTATAGAGAAGGTATTGCCTCAAACTCAATAAGGTGCGCCCTAATGAAGGCTCCTATTAGACCACAGCTGCCTTTTTATTTGGAGCGGCAGCAGATTCCTTTCCGCGTATTTTGCCACGCCGCATTAGTGACGCACCTACCAGGCGACGCCGACTTTTAACATGTTCATGGTCGCTAATGAACATTTTTTCGATTGTTGCTATATTTACAATGTCTGAAAATGCAACAGTCATGTCCTTTCTTGTGTATTTCTAAGAAGACGTATGTGCAACGTCTGCAGTGCTGATAAAAATGTATTTTACTGCAACAGCATCACAAATCACTGCAACAGCAGAAAATATTGGGACAAAAACTCGGGTGGCTATACAGCAATTATGCTTGACCGATGCTCAGTACAGATCGATGCGCCCTTCGCCGGAAGCGCGCCCTTAGTTTCCGCCGTACACAAGAATGAAAATGAAAAACTGTGATAGTAATGTTTACCTTTCGCTTTTATTCCGCATGATGTTACTAATGACAACCTTAAGAATCGTGCGAACACGCAACCTTTTATTCATGCTTCACTAAACTACAGAAAATTAAAATATAACGTCAAAGTTTGCTTTCATGGCTGTGCTAAAGCACGCGCTGCGAGTTTCTCTTTTTCGACGACTATTATCAACTGATCTCGCTACATATGACGAGAAACACTTGGGTTTCTATTTCGACGCTGATAAAATTTTATGGAGCGAATAAGTCGGTGTTATGAGCAGTACACTATCGAGAAACTGAAGACTGGCAATGTGCGCAGTTGTCTAAATAACTTTTAAGAGGGTCAAAGCTTTCATCTCTCCTTACATACTAAAACCACTTAATCTAGACTTATTGGTTTGGTTTATTGGTTTATTGCGGTTTAACGTCCCAAAGCACCTTAAGCTATGAGGGACGCCGTAGTGAAGGGCTCCGAAAATTTCGACCACCTGGGGTTCTTTAACGTGCACTGACATCGCACAGTACACGGGCCTCTAGAATTTCGCCTCCATCGAAATTCGGCCGCCGCGGCCGGGGTCTCGAACCTGCGTCTTACGGGCCAGCAGCTGAGCGCCGTAACCACTGAGCCACCGCGGCGGGGCTAATTTAGACTTATTGTTTACTTCTTTATTAGACATACCAGAAAGAGAGCATTATGGCACATATCAATAACACACAGATACCTTTCAAAAAGCCTAAAAGACCTACGAAAGAAATATGAAAGAAGCGAGGGGGATATTTTCTTTCCTCAGCTGCCTTCCTTTTGCATTCACGCTGTCATATCACAGGGCCGGAATGACTGCACTACCAAAAGTGGTAGATTTTGCAGTGGAAATATGCTGCAAATGCGTGTCCTTAAGAGCGTTAACGAAACTTACCTTCCATGCATCCTGCTACTTCGCTAAATCCGGCCTCCGTTCCAGAACCTCCGACTGGGCGACCACGAGGGCCATGAGAAGAACACAGGCGCACCGCATTGATTCACTGGTGATTGCCATTAGTGTCTAACGATGGGGACACTAAGACTTTTTCTGAAAGAAAACAGAACAAATATTTTTTATTTTGAAAAAACGAAAAACAGCAAGTAACCAACGCGACATATTTGTTAGCGTTGAGCGTGAAAGCAACAGCAGGACGTAGACGGCCCTTGTTTTTACCAGCTTTGGTTGCATATAAATACTACACTGTTCTAGGTAACAGTGGTTTTCGCGGGTTTGCTGCAGTCACTTGTTGAGTGCCGTTCTCAATCTCTGTTCCGCGGGTTGCTGTCGGATGTACGAGTGCGCAGTAGGCTTTTTTTTTCATGCCTTGTTTCTTCATATTCATTCATTTTGTACTTGCTGTATCATGCCTTGTTGCATTGCTTTTTCTTTCTTTCTTTTCTTTTTTTCTGGCCTATTCTTCTGTTATGTATCCTCACCTCACCCTGCAATAGTGCCCAAGGGCGCTGCAGGTATTTCCAATAAATGAACAAAGAATAAACCTACAGAAGCCATTCTATATATAGGAAGGATTAACCTTTTTGAGGAATTCTTGATGACGGACCATATTAATCTGAGAAATTAGCCTAAAGCATAATAAATCTCACTTGCGCACTCAATGATCGCTGTTGGCTTCTGCCACCCGTTGTCCGCCACCCTTATTCTGGCATTTCGTTTACTCTGCTGTCCTTTACTTGTCTTGCGTGTCCTTTACTTCTATTTGAAGGAACAAAATAGAGCTATCTCAGACTCTGGGTCATTAATGCCCTCAATCGGAATTAGCACACTGACTATGCATTTGCAACCGCTAAAGGTAGCATGTACTTTTTTTAGGAGGCCATGCATACTTTGTACTTTCTGTCCGCCTACTCACATAAACAACTGTAGTTCTACCTTTGCTAGAATATGTCACGAAAACAAATATTGATGAAATTTACAAAAACAAAAAAACGTCAATTTTGTTTACAATAGTTATGGACGTACATCTGTTACTAATCTGTTGCATAAGGTTGGTTTGATCCCATTAACCGAAAGTAACCGCGTCTCTCGTCTCAAATTTTTGTACCAACTTGTAAACGGCCATTTAAAGTATAAGTTTTGCTCCAACAAAATTGATATCATTCAAAGCCCAATTTCCCGACCACCCGCTCTTCTGAACTGATCAAGATTAACCTTGGTGAAACAATATCTTTCTCTTCTGGTTATGACACTCGCAGCGAAACAATCTGGCCCTTACCTTTTAGCCCTCTTAACAATTTCTTCGAATATTCTTTTTTCCCAAGAAGAGTGAAGGAGTGGAATCAGCTTAGCAAGTACGAAATTTCACTGCCATCTGTGGCATCGTTTACTAGAAGTCTGTTTTCCTTAATTTCGGCTTTGTTGTGCATTTCGTTGTACGTGTTTATCAGGTTTAAATATTTTTGTTACGGACAGGTTGTAATAGTTGCACTACGTATTATTTTCTGTGCTTACAGCCGATGAGCGGTTGTCTAATAGTGTCAGTTTTATTTCTCAGGTTTTTCTCCTTAACTTTTGACACCTGTGCTACGCATTATTTTCTCTCTCTATTGCAGATGAGCGGTTGTTCATTATTGTGACTTTTATATCTGAGCTTTTGACACTTGTACCTGTAATTTTCCTTTTTTTTTGTATTCATGTACCCATCCTGCTAAAATTCCTTGTGGGATTGCAGTACTCATCAGAAAACAAATAAATAATAAAATAAAATTTCTGTATTATTTGGAAACATTTCACTAAAACTAGCTTTGTAAAGATATAAATGGCGCAACGAAAAACATTTCGATTCATTTATAACACCTTTACACGAACTTCAGTCAAAGAACTCTTGACTAAAACGAACTAGTCTCCACTACCCCTAAGAAACCCTGTATAGCGACTAAAATTCCACTTCCCACTTCATAACGGTCACTGTGTGATTGACTTAAGGGAATGATATTTTTGGATCTTATTATGCAGCTAGGCAGATATATTGTCTCGCCCATTTAGCACACGTAATAATTGTTTTAAACATTCTTTTTCTTTTTTGACAAATAGTAATTGACTGAAACCTCCTTACTAGTGACAAAGTTTCAAGACCCTCACTGTCGACGTTTGTTTCAAGTATTGTTTGAAAATGCGTTCTGTGCTTAATTCATGAAAAAAAGGACAAAGACATCGGACCGGTGTTTTCAGATGTAGTAATGGAAAATTTATATTTTATGTTGCAGGATATTGACACTTCAAGTTCTGATAAGGAAGAGAAACGTGATGCGGCCTGCTTTATTGTCCATTCATCAGTCCTGCCTGACTAAAGGGTTGATCACTACCCTGCCGTACAATGTTTAGAGATTGAAGGATGTGTCACCATAATGGGTGGTCCCTAAGGCTTCAGAAATAAGAGCCCTCTTGTGACGAACCTGATAGTCGTGTTTTCCATACGTTGTATCCAAGGTTCTTTGTAATTGATTACAGCCCAACATTCAAAGTCAGGCGAGAGTGACGTTTATTTTTTTAAAACGTTTTTATGCATGTCTCCTGCTTCATGCTACAGAGTGGTCATGCGATGTGTGTAGCATTAAAAGCTCTGAGGTTGCTAAGGTCGCTGCCATAGGCTGATCAGCTCCCGCATGCAGTAGTTTCACTTCCAAAGCTGTTGCTTTCTCACGCCCACGAAGCTTTTGCTTCGATTCAAGACCATACGGTACATGTGCATGCGCCGATGACAATGTAGCCCGTCGGTGCGTGCCAGCGTTTTTCGATAGGGTGAGTTTGAAAAGCACGTCGGCGCGCCGAGGAGTGCAGCGGGCCGAAGTGATCAACGCTCAGGCGGTGGAGCTGCGGGCGCTTGCAGATGTTGCGTGCGTCGTGTGTTACTCGCTGCATGAAGAGCGTCATCAGACAACGGCTGGCGTGCCTACAAGATGCGTATTTAAGAAACTCAAACGCACTTTTTTCCTTGATCACCTTTGGTTTACTGAAACAGGACGGTTTACTAGCATGTATAACCACAATCTCAACCGGATACGTCAAAGACGCACTGGCGAACGGCTGCTGAGATGATTATGAGATTGGCAATGAATATAATAGTCTGCTTTCAAACACTATCGCTTTAATCGAACAAGTTGTTACAGCTGATATTCATATTACATTTCTAACTTAGCATGTTAAACAGGCGAGGGGTACTGAACTGAAGGTAGCATTGACTGCGAAATAAAACAAAGGTGCAAGCAAAATAAGACTTCATTTGTTTGAATTTCTTCTCTTAAGTTCTAGTTGCAGAAAATCGATTTACAGCGAACTGGTCATTATCAGCCGGCTTCATGAATTTAAGAACGCACATCTGTGATCCATTCCGACAAATACAACGTATTCTGATAGGTATTTATGTATAAAATTGCTTTTAGTGCTGCCTTGTTTTATCCGAAGTCACGCAAACGCCAGAAGGTGGAAGAAGGAAGCACAAAAGGAGGAGAAACATGTGCGAAAGCTAGTACCTTATGTCCTAAGCTCTCTTTCTGTGATTTTTTCAGAAACCTGCCCCTTAAGCCCTTTTATTATCGCGCTCATAACGTTCGTGCTTTTTTTTTTCTTGCAGGACGGGCATTCCAAGCAAACAGGAATCGCAAAAATGAATGTCCCGACTTTCTAACTGTGCAAGTTTCAGGGAGCCGGTATAATGAGGGAATGTCATGCAGGGTCAGTGAAGCTTGACACCTCGTTGTTCTGGCTTCTTTAAACATAGCTGCATGTATGCCTGGGCAAGTATGTTTCATTAGTAGACGCCAAAAACGACTTTTAAGTGTCACTTTAGCATTTAGCGAGGTGACTTTAAGAAGTAATTGGGCGTTTGCATCCAGGGCCAAAAATGCGGAATTCAGTAGGTGTTCTTAATTAGTTCTGAGAATCTCAGATAGTCGATATTTTCCCCTTCCCACAACTGTTGAAAGAAGCCAACGGAGAACGTTAATACGGCGGCTTTCTGCTACAATCGTTGCTTGGAGAGGAGCAGCAAGGGGCTATCACTTCACAAAATTTAGTGCTGCAACTGTGATTTCCGCCGCAGTTTAAGAAGTGTGCAACACAATGTGTAACCGTTTTTGCGCCTCACGTCTCCAGTAAAACTAGAACGGCCAGCGTTAACGGTCAAGAGGTGTGGGGCCTGAGCACAGTTGACGTAACGGACATGGAAATATAATTTTCAGAGCCGCATATTAGCCATGTGAGGAGATTTATAAAGTCCGCCGCCGCGGTGGCTCAGTGGCTATGGTTATGGTGCGATGTCAGTGCCTGGTGAAGAACCCCAGGTGGTCAAAATTATCAAGAGCCGTCCACTACTGCGTCGCTCATAGCCCGAGTCGCTTTGAGACGTTAAACCTCGTAAAACCAAGTTGAAACCGTAGCAGTCATGTCAAACCAAACTACGAAGGGGCAAGCGGCTAGCCGTGGTTCTACGACTCTGCAATCGAGAACCACGAGAAGAAGGGCTTTCAGTTTCGGCCGAAATCTCTACCGAAAAACTCAACCCCAAACGTCATGCCCTATCGCACGCGTGCTTTGCAACACATTTTGAAATCCAGCGCACGGCTAGAAGCAACTGCGCCCAGCGCATACGATGAGAATCGTGGGCCGGCGTCGACAATTTCAAAGTGACCACGTGATAGAGGGCAGCCAGTAGGCTCCACGGCGGCTAAAAGGAAGCTAAGACTAACCCAGTACTGTCGCCACCCAAGAGGTGGCACTCGCGTCTCTCTGAGATCAAAAAGGCGACAGAATGGTATAGAACGGGCCCGCCTACCCGGCGCCAGTTTTCTAACTGGCCCCATCTAAAAACGTTGCTGCGTGCTTAGAAATGAGTTTTACCTGCGCCTTTTTTGTTGCTTTCTTAGGGTATTCATTATTTTGGCAAGGGGTGCGGTGGTGTCACGCAATCTGGGCGACAATTTTAGGTCATGACGCTGCTGGGAAGAGCGCGTTTTTAGACTGCAAGCCAGAGGTTCCAGTGTCCCCTTGTTCGCTCTAAAAGAGTTGTGCGGTTACGGTCCTTCGTTGCATCTGTAACACAGTGCCAAATCTCTAATGCATGCTTTGAGAGCAGCGCCACCTTTCGTTGCAACTGCGGCTGTTATAAGCGGGCTCGACTCTAAAACAGTCGGGAATAATAACTGTCCTCAGGAAATAATCATCAACCAAACAGATAAGAAGCGTAAATGTTTGGTATAACTGGTCCCACGTGCTTCAACTACCACATGCTTCTTCTAAGATGATTTAAAATTATTAAACATGGGCTTTTTGTTTTAGGATAGCGATTTTTTTCGACATAGGTCTGACCGCGGGATAGCAGATCATAATACAGCTACGCCGTGTTAACCAGTACGCTGGTTCAGTAATACTGATTAGTTGCCTTTTAACAATTACTGTTTGTCTACTTATTTATTGACAAGCGTATAGCCCTCCATAAGTAATACCAATTTCAGTTTTTAGAATTTTGAAAACGCGAATACACTCTTAGCTATGACCGAACAAATTTTCATTATTTCGGCGAGTTACGTGCACTGGAGGGTTTGTTTCGCCTGAAAGCTTTTCGGTCGGTCATGTATTTTGGCGCGATGTAGGCAAAATTTGTTAGGCCACCGCGCCAAGGATAACTGTTTTCGAAAGTGCTAAAAATGATATGGACATTACTAGCGGCGAGCTACATGCCTCTAAATAAATAAGGCGACTAAGACTAACACTTAAAAAGCTACCTTTCAATATTAGTTAACCAGCCTACTAGTTAACATGTCCTTGATGTATTCTGATGCTGTACACCACTAACAGCGCTGTGTCAAAAAACAGCTTTCGTAACCCAAAACCTGGTATACAGAAAGCACTCTTAGAACCACACAGAAATGAGAAGACGCCTTTCAAGTCATTGTTTTATAGCCTGAAGATGGATGGAAAGCCCTGTCCGCCGCCGAGAAACAGTTACTATAAAGCAGGGTTCATGGACGAGGGTCGCGCTTGCTATTACCCGCCTGTAGTCTCCGATGTGAGAAATGATAAGGACAAGGTACAGACAATGAAAACAAAAAAAAAAACAGAACCAAAGGGCAAGCCTTCACCTTTCCCATCCGGTTCAACGTTGTACCTTTTTTCACCGAAGGATCTCTTCTGCGGTTTTAAACCATCCCTGCGTAGTTGATCTTAACTTTTAAAGGCGTGTCACATGTGCGTCCACACGTAGTCGATGCTCTCTGGCATCCAAGGGCTGTTATTGGTTAGTCATAGCGGCGCCTATAGATAACATGATTAGTCCGTTGCTCTCGATGTGTGCCTCATCGCGATACCCCCGTATGAGCACCACCTTACGGACGTGAACAGAAGCGGCATGAAGAGCACAGTATATGAAGGTAATAAAAACAGATCAATCATGCACTTTCCAACGAAGAATCAAAGGAAAATTCATGCATATAAACATGACGTCACACGAAGAAAATATATGTATTGTTTTCTTGTACGCCACTGCACGGCACAACTGGTCATCTTTTTTTTTTCATGTAAAAAGACACTTGTCTCAGCATTTATCTCCCAGAGATAGTAACGATTTCATCTCCTCATACTTTACTTTGCGCACCTTGGAAGAAAATTGCTACTCTGCATATCAAGGCTGATGTGGCGGTGATATTGTACCCGCAGCGGCCCACTTTAATGAGCTCATTGCAAGTTGTGCAAAATCGTGACGACTATGACTTACGTCTTTTGCAGCCAAGATAAAAGAGATCCTTGCTTTTAGACTTAGAGGTCAGCACCGTATGATCAGTTGGGTGGTTTACGTGCTGCATAAATTATTTTAACTAAAAGTGAAGAGCCAAGCATGAAGATTCTAAAAGGAACAGTGAGGAGATCTCTATTAATATTTTTTAAAGCAAAATCTGATAGTTCGGCATTTCATGGCTTTGTTGCCACTTAGCCGGCAGTGAAAGATGCATTTATTTTTAAGAAATTTGGACTTGAAGTTGAAAAAGTTTTTCCCGCCGCTCTGATTCAAACTTGGGATTCTATTATGACGACACAGGACTAAGTGACGTGAAACATGACGTGCGCATGACGTAACGCAGACTCCGTGATTTCTGGCCGCCAGCAGTGCGGCCTAGAAGCAGCCGAAAAGAAAGCTACCGCTGGCGGCACGTTGAAGGCATCTATCGGCTATTACGGCCGTCGCTGCCGTCGCTTCGTTTACGTTTGCCACGGCGTTTTTCCAGCGTTACGATGGATCCCGCTCTCGAAGTCGTAAACGAAATTCTCGCAAATAGACACCTTTAGCATACAGTGTGCCTTGTTACCGTTAGCGGAATACCGGGAGCCCGCCTACCGCCGGTGAGCAGGCGCTGATTGGTATCGATGCTGCAGGCGCGCGCGTAACTGCCGGGTACGTGGCGCCATCTGGCGACGTCAAGGAGAGTTGCGCATGCATTGGCTGCGCCTCAGTGATTCGTGGTCTCTTGTCCTATATAGTGTTGCTAGAACCATTGGTTCTAGCAACACTGTTTTGTCCGATGACGCCATCAGGCTTGTACTTGCCAGTTTGGCCTGTGGCGGCGATACCTGTATTTTGGTTCTTGCTCTTTTCTACGTTACAAGAGGTTTGTTGTCAGTATGAGTGGCGTTTTTGTAATCAGGAGCTGGTATTCTGTCGACACAAGCCAACTTCAATTTCTCCTCATTGTCATTTTACGTAGTTACTGCTGTAGAAATGAGGGAAACGCTGTGGACTAATTTCACTTTCTGCCTTCGTTCCTTCGTTCCTCCAAATGCTCATAAATATTCGATCACCACCAAGCTGTGGATCGCTAGCCGTCACACATATTTTATTGATTATCCCCGTCAAATCACTGTGTGTATTAGGCGGCTTCGCACTTGGCCAGAAGATCGAATCAGGGCCATGGTGTCAGCATTTCAGTGGAGAGGGAACGCAGCATTTCCTCTTTCGTGGAAAATTCCAGTGCTTGATAGAGATCCAAATTAATCAGGAGTCCTGCACTACGGCGTATTTCATAGCCCACGAGGAGCTTCGAGAAGCTAAACGCGACACACAACAATTTGAACGCAATGCACGTCCTTTTAAACATACACCGTGATTCAGAAAAGTGTGTAGATTTCGGCATCGCAGATGTCGAGAACGGAACTCGGCGCGTAAACCTGCCTGCTAGTTCACGAATTAGCGTCCAAGCACAGGATGAAGTGGTCAAGAGAATAAGGAAAACACAAGGAGTGACCAACCGTGGACTTGCAAAGCCGCATACTGAATATATCTGGGCTGGCGCTCATTTCACGGCACATTTGACGCAGGATATTTGGTGAGCCCGAAGTCAAGCATACAATGAACAGGAATGAAGGTACTATGGCAACAAAATGCGCACAAACAAGCTTAGAATTTAAATAAAGAGCTCGAGTGCAAGATCAAACCATGAATTTTACTTGCTCTGAAGCAGAAACCAAGCGGCGCGTGTAGGCTATTCCTTCGAGTAGTTTTTGTCCGTTACCTGTGCTTTTTTTAGAAGTTTCTTATCAACCGCAACGCATTGCTGCACCGTAGCAGCAACTTGCTTTGATCGTTATCGCTTTTCCTGTCCTGTGCTATTTAAGAAACATGCTCGCGCGGTGCACAAAGAATAGGGCCGACATCTCTTTCGATGATATTCCATTGCTGACAGTGCTTTAGGTTCAGGTTTATTGGGGTTAACGTCCCGAAGCGACTCGGCTATGAGGGCCGCCGTAGTGAAGGACTAAGGAAATTTCGACCACCTGGGCTTCTTTAACGTGCACTGACGTAGCACAGTAGACGGGGCTCAATCGATATTCGGCCGCCGAGGCCAGTATCGAACCCGCCTCTTTCGGGCCAGCAGCCGAGCACCGTAAACATTGAGCCACCGCGGCGGGGCTGACAGTGCCTTACACGCGCACAAGTACATCCATACTCTAAGTCGCTCACTGAATGCTGTAGGGAGCTCGGCTTGTTGTCGTGGCGTGCAGCATTCCTGCAATGTGACATGAACAAAGCTCACGATATCTTGCTCCAGTCTTTTCCATCCTGAATTCGTTGGGGGTGCTGGCAGATCTGCGCTTCAATATACGGCAACAAATATTTGTTTTAAGCCAGTGTCACACTGAGAAAACGCAACAGTGTCATCAACAGAACACGTTTGCCAGCGAGCCAGCGTTTGCCAGGGAGCGGTAACAGGCTGCCGAACCAGCTCGTTCCGCAGCATCTTTTCAGACTGCACGGACGCCAGGGGAACAGACAGGTTGCTGCGGCGTTGCCTCGGCATGAAAGATTTCTGATACAGGAACAAGAAACAGCGTTCGTTGACACAGTCTGGCCTGTTCGTCGGCTGAGCGAATTACCTGGCGAGAACGCACGAAACAAAGCACGCACTTTGCGGTGACTGACCACTTTCGTGCCTTTCCTGACTGCGAACATCGTTTGCAGAAAGTTCCCTTTCGTCGCCTTGTTGTCAGGCGCGGCACAGCATCTTGCAGGTGGGCGAATGCCAGCTTGCAGGCAACTGTCGCCTACACCGCCGGCTTGCTTCTGGCTGCCGTGCCTCTATCCCAAACGCGCCTCCGCTGAGGCCGCCGCGGAGGTGCACCGTCCGGTATCCGTTCCATTCTTGAGTGTAAACTAACGTACACGTTGAAGGCAAACAGCGCAACGACGCAGACAGAGTGGAGGAAAACACAGGACAAGCGCTGACTCACAACTAAAATTTATTCAAGGAAAGCAGTACATTTTATAGAAAAAGTGGCCAACTTATCAGCTAGTACACAGACAAAACCCATGTTTCTAGGTGGCATCGAGGTATGCAACCTCACTGTCACATAATGAAATTGATGGCTTACTGACGCATAACCTTGATTTTTTCTTCATGTGATATGCTTCCATAATCTCACGTGGTAATCGGGACGGGTGTTTGTAGAGGAGCTCACAGTAAGGCAATGAAGGAAAACAAGATTAGCAGTCTCGGACATGGTCAACTAGATTATTAGATTTGTTAGCTTCCAGATTATTTGCATGCTCTTTCAAACGTGTATTGATGCAACGCCCCGTCTGCCCGATATGTACTTGTCCGCATGACATTGGGATTTTGTATACTACCTCTTCTGCGCATGGCACATGCATTGTTTCGTGCTTAACCCCACAAGTTGTTTCAGATTCTTTTCGCTGCTCAGCCTTTTTTTCCAAATCAGCACAAACCATTTAAGTTTCTTGGGTGCGGAAAAAACAACCCATACCCTGAAGCCCTTCAAAGCCTTTGTGCATTACACACCCCCGGGATATATGTTTTTTCACTATTTCAGCTTAACGGATCAAGATTCCATTCAAAGCCTTTGTTCATTACACACCCCCGGGATATATGTTTTTTCACTATTTCAGTTTAACGAGTCAAGATTCACCTCCCTCCCCTTCCTGACACGCATCCCCTCTCACACCACTTTCCTTCCCCACCCCCGGGGCCTTCCTCCTCGGAGCGAAGGCCCTATTTAATCCCTGCCAATGATGAACGCTTTGCCCAGACGAAGACAAGTCCCCTTGTCGAAACGTTGGCTCAAGCAACCTGAGGTTTTCCCCTCCCTTGTTCATTTTGTGATCTAATGAAAAGAATATGATAAAAAAGGAGGCTGGCATTGGTTGGGGGCACTTCGTGCCTGTACGGACAGAAACATGCAACGTCTTCGATGCGACGTTGCGTTGTGGCGATGTTGTAATTGGTGCATTGCGAGAGGAGGACTGTAAATTCGTTAAATAGAATTTATGTGACTTTTCTGAGGCGCTTTCAAAGGGAGCCCATGAGTGGACTGAATTTTATGCTACCTTGATACAGTCTGGTGAGTCTTTCCTGCAGTTTTTGTCCACTAACGTCTTTCATGATTTTAATTTTTCAAAACCGAAAACCACCGCTCCCTGGCAGCTGTGCTTAATAGGTGGCTAAATGCTCATCTGTCTTTTATTTAATTATTTATTGCACCCTCAGGGCCAAAGGCATTACAGAGGGGAGTGGGTTAATTAGGATAAAGAACAATGAATATAATAGAGTGAAAACAGGTAGTACAAAATAAATTTTCTACGTCACACCTGCGGTAACTCAGGACGTTCTACGTCCGCCGCTTATGAACGTGGGTGGCGCTGATGAACACTCTCAAAGTTAGGTTACTTGTAAACATAAATACCCCCGAAAGCACAAGATTTGACAGCCGTCGCCGTAGCTCAGAGGTAGAGCACCGGATGCGTAATTCCGAGGTCGTGGGTTCGTATCCCACCGGCGGCATGTGGTTGTTTTTTCTTCTGCTTTTCTAATCAATTTGCTTTAAGTGATAACATATTCAGTAATATTCTAAATTGATCAACACCACAAAATAAATAAATTAATTAAAAATCCTCTGTGCCCCTTGGTTTGTTTGGCTGTTGGCTTCCTTTATATTTATAACGAGCCCCTCATTCCCCTTCCCTTGTTTGCTTAATTACTTAGCGAGGGCCTCGATTCTGGCAGCCTTGACGCCATAGGAAGCATAAGAGGGTTCTCACGCAGCTTCCACCCTCTCCGTTTGACGACGTTCTACGTCACACCTGCGGTAACTTAGGACGTTCTACGTCCGCCGCTTATGAACGTGGGTGGCGCTGATGAACACTCTCAAGGTTAGGTTACTTTTAAACATAAATACCCCCGAAAGCAGAAGATTTGACAGCCGTCGCCGTAGCTCAGAGGTAGAGCACCATTCGGAGGTTGTCGGTTCGGATCCCACCGGCGGCATGTGGTTGTTTTTTCTTCTGCTTTTCTATGCAATTAGCTTTAAGTGATAACATATTCAGTAATATTCTAAATTGATCAACACCACAAAATAAATAAATTAATTAAAAATCCTCTGTGCCCCTTGGTTTCTGCGGCTGTTGGCTTCTTTCATATATATATATATATATATATATATATATATATATATATATATATATATATATATACATATATAGCGAAGTATACGCTTCGTTAAAGGAAACATATTTATTAAACTCGACGTTTCGATCGGACGACCGATCTCCTGAAGAAGATCGGTCTTCCGATCGAAACGTCGAGTTTAATAAATATGTTTCCTTTAACGAGGCGTATACTTCGCTATATATTCTTATAAGCAGTCTAGTACTTCACGCTTTCGCAACCTATATATATACATATATATATACGAGGTCTGTTAGAAAAGTATCCGACCTTCGGCCGTTGAAAAAAAACTTGCATAACTTAAGGGTTGCAAACCTAGTCATCTTTAATGTAGTCTACTTGGGACTCCACACACTTCTCCCAGCGGTGCTGCCATTGTGAGAAGTATTCCGAAAAGGCCCTTTTCGTAATGAAGTTTAGCTCAGCTGTCGTTTCAGCCATAATGTTCTTCCTTGACTGAAATCTGAAATCGCGCTCTTCCAATGGCCTTTTGATTTTGGGAACCAGCCAGAAATCGCAGGGGCCATATCAGGACTGTAAGTAGTCTGTTGAACTACAGGAGTCTGGTTTTTCACCAAAAATCTGATTGGAGTGCGAGGAATGTGCAGGAGCATTGGCGCGATGGGTGCGCCAATTTCCTGTTCACCTCAGCTCCGGGTTCTTGCGCTGCACAGCATCACGTAGGCAACGGAGGACATCCCTGTAGTACTCTTTGGTCATTGTTTGACCCTGTAGAGTGCGTACTCGTGGTCTGCCACACAGAGGGTGTCAAAGAAAGCAGTCAGCATCACTTTCACATTGCTGCGCAATTGGCGGGCCTCCTTAAGTCTTGTTGACGTGGAATGCTTCCACTCTGACGACTGGGATCTGGTTTCCGGGTCGTACCTGTACACCCAAGACTCGTCACTAGTGATTATTATGTTGATGAAGTCGGGGTCACTGTTTGCGGAATCCAGCATGTCCTGTGAGACTTCAACACGAAGCTGCTTTTGCTTCGTGTTGAACCGAACCCGTGTTGATCGTGTTGATCGTTCGGATCGTGTTGATCCGAACCCACGACCTCCGGAGGTCGTGGGTTCGGATCCCACCAGCGGCATGTGGTTGTTTTTTCTTCTGCTTTTATAATCAATTAGCTTTAAGCGATGACATATTAAGTAATATTCTAAATTGATCAACACCCCAAAATAAATAAATTGATTTTAAAAAAGATCCCCTGTGCCCCTTGGTTTCTGTGGCTGTTGGCTTCTGTCATATTTAAAAAAAACGAGCCGCTCATTCCCCTTCCTTATATATATATATATATATATATATATATATATATATATATATATATATATATATATATATATATATGTGGTTACAATGTTGCGAGAGGTACGGGGATCGATACCCCGCACCTCCACGAAGTTGCGAGGAAGGGAACGGGTTTATTTACAAGTAGGGATCGGGGACATCACTGGACGGTCAGCGTCAGGCGGGCTCCACCACGGTCTCGCGCACACCGTGTTTGAAGGTTTATTTCCGCAACTAGGTGTTGCGAGGAGAGCCAGGGAAAAAGCTGTATAGATAGCTTGAGAGGTCCTGGCTTCCTCTTACAGTGCAGCACAGACTGCGGCGGAATAGGACATCTTCTCTCCACTGCACTGCACTGCGGCAGCGCCGCTGCGCGGCGTAACAATATATATATATATATATATATATATATATATATATATATATATATATATATATATATATATATATATATATATGTATACCGGGTGTCCCTGCTAAATGTAACCAAACTTAAAAAGGGCGAAGTGTCCTAGTCCAGTCAAACCAACTGAGGGTTGTTCATAGTCGCGTGGCCTAGTCGAGTATTTTTCCCTCTTCGAAATTAATTACTTAGTTAAGTTTAATTAGCTAACTGTTTAATTACTGACTTCAGGAAGAAAGTGTCCATGAAAAATTTTTGGACCGCCTCGAAAAACCGCTAGTAGGGCTGTTTCCGTCAAGTTATGATTCACGTAGCTTCATTTATTGGCCTTAAAAGAAAGTTATCACGTGACCAGCTGCTCGCTCACTTCTCTGTACCAATGTGCATGCAAAGTCTCATCGAGGAGAGGACTTCAGAAACAACGGATTTTATTCTTTAAGGCGTGTCTAGGGACGTTGAAGTGGCACAGTTGTCTTGTAGAAGCTTTTTCTTATTGTGCGGGTTATTGTTAAAGGCCGGTAAAAAAACTACTTTACGTGAATATTGCTTTGCTGCAAATGTCTCAGTAAGCTGTTTCTCAAAGCGATCTACAACTTTTCCATTGACGCTTTGTTCTCTCAAGTCAATAATTAAAAAGTTAGTTAATTAAGCTTAACTGATTAGTGAACCTTGAAGAATGAAAAAAATACTGCAGACTAGGTCACGCGACTCTAAACAACCCTGATTTGGTTTCAGACGGCTAGGACATCGTCTTTTTAAAAGCTTGGTTACATTTAGCTAGGACACCTGGTGTGTGTATATATATATATATATATATCCCGGCCGCGACGGTTGAATTTCTATGGAGGAGAAATTCTAGAGGCCCGTGTACAGTGCACGTTAAAGAACCCCAGGTGGTCGAAATTTCTCGAGCCCTAAACTACGGCGTCTCTCATAGCCTTAGTCGCTTTGGGACGTTAAACCCCATAAATATAGTAGATCGAGGCATAACAAATGAACAAGAAAATAGGTCTCTCCCGCACCACTACTGTATAGCGGGTATAAACGGATCAAAATAAACGAATTGGCCCGTAGGCAATTGTAATTTTGCCACCCAAAGGTGCAAAGAAATCAATGAAGGATAGCTACTATAGCAACCCACAGCCTAGGGAGCGGCCCGAGGAGACTCCCCTGATCTCCCCTGGGAAGTAGCAGAAGGGATGGGCAAATGAATGGGATGAATGGTTGTAAGCAAATGGGTTGGGAAAGGGATGGGTATGGGGACAGCGAGATTTTTGTTCAGATCCTTCAATTGTCTCGGCTCCATTTCTGGGCTGCCTGGCCAGGGCAGGGAGAGCGTCGAGATTGCCCAATGGTGCGGCCCCGCTCACGGGATGCCCGACCACCCACCAAACGCAATGGGCTCTGAGCGCCGGAGACAGGAGAACCTAACACGGGGTCAGCAGGTTTGGGGCCCCTCCACGACAGGGTTTGTTTCCAACCTGCCAGCTACCAACCGACGAGTGCTTTTCACGGTTTTTCAGACTCCGGAAGTATGTGTGATGTGATCCAGCCAGTAGAGGCCCTAGGTCGTCAGCGTATCGGCCCACTGGCCCTCGGCACCATGACTTAACTCCTCCGGAGGGGACCCATGTGTGCTTCCAGCCAACCAACCATGCACTTATTTTCTCCCCTAGCTTGCTCTTCTCCAAGTGAGGAGGGAGTGTTCAAGGCCGGGCGACCGGGCCACAAACCAAGAACTGGAATTAGGGTGAGATGACCGGGCCTACTTCGCCGTTACTCAACAACATCACCGGAGTCACCTGGACGCTTCGAGGTCGTACTACGCCCCCATTCCTCGGCGTCCCGCAAAGGCCATAACATTTCTGCGGCCGTACGTGAGGCCGCTTCCCCGAGGCGTCGTTTCAGAGCCTTGCTATATGAACCTCTGCGCGGACCTGGTTGCTCCGTAACCAGATACCGGCACATCGGTAGCCAGACTTGCACATCCCGCGTGCGGAGGGAAGTAGCATGTATTCGAAAATCTTTGATACCTTTTACATGCCCTCGGTGCCAGATTTCGCGGGTCCAACGTGGGTATAAACCCAGGCCTGCCTTCGCTCAGGCATCGGACCTCACGCGTGCGACTGGCGCTCACAGTCACCTGGGAGTCGCTGCCACACCCATGGGGTTTTGCATCCCCAGAGGATGGGTCCCGGCCGTCCCATTCCCACCGCTGGCGTTGCACCGGAACACAGCCTAGTAGCCGAAACCACATCGGCCCGTATCCGGTGGCGGGGGGGGGGGGCAGGGGACACGAGCAGGCCGCATAGTCGGATTTCCCCTCCTGCCAAATAGAGAGCCGAACTCACGGTCCAGTTAGACTGCGTGGGCCACCCTTGACTGCTATACTGGCTCGGAAGTGGGCGGCAGGTCCATGTACCGCGCGGTCTCGGCAACAAACCACCATCGGTGCTAACTACTCTTGCATTCTACGTCGCCTCGACACACTTCTATACGCAGTTGCAAGCGATGTTTCCAGATGGGGCGTAATGAGCCATGACTGGATGCAGGCCTTGTGAGGCTCTTCGTTTCTCTGAGTTACCACTGGACATTCGCCAGAAGTGCGCGCCTCACCCGAAGTGGGTGGACGTTCATTGTAGCAATTTACCTCACGTACTGAGGGATTTCCGGGGGGCACAGAGTGGTGCGTACTCCCCGCCGAAGACACGCTCCACTCCTGGGGTGTGGCTCCAGAGTCGGACAGCATAAATTGTGGTTTAGGTTGAGTCACAAATGCAGGCCCTTGTAGAGTGTGTTTTGGCTAGGATATTCCGCCGTTTGGCTTCACGCGCTTTTTTCATCCCTTTGTCGCGCGAAAGAAAACCCCGCGGGGCGTTCGAGCGCCTCTCGACGTGATCCTTTGGTCTGTTCTTTTTGCAGAATAGTAACGCGGCCGTACACTCGCGGCAACCCCGTCGGCAGGTGTTCCTGATGCTAGCACGTATCTCGGTGCTTTTATGGCCCTACCTAGATAGCCAACTCGTTAACCTTCGTGAGCAAAGCTACCTCCGCAAGGAGTCGACGCGCCCCATCGAGCTCAAAAAAGGTACCGTGACACCAGTGACAGCATATTAATCTATGCGTTCGCCACACTTCAGCCGACTTTCTGTCAGCTGCCCACCTACAGTGTGTGTTGGAAATATGAGCCTGTGCAGCTAGTTTTGCTTTGCTCGTGAAGTCGTAGTCCTGCGTCTCTCCTTGTATATGTGAGCCGAAAGGACCGCTGACTGCACAGTATTAAATGTGCTGTGTATGCGGAGTTCCCGCGGGATTTCATTTCGTTTCCTTTCGTTTCCATTTCTATGAATTTCGACCATAAGATATGATCGCCTGTACACTGTAAGAAATTTCCGTTCCATTACAGGAAAACTGGCACGTGCCAAGCTCCGTGGTGCTTGGCACATCTCATTTATAAACGACAGATCGCATTTCTAAACGGCCGCCGCTACGTTACTATTGAAATGCAGAGTTCGATTATTAAGCTTTTCAATCTCTGCATGGTTGAGCGGAGCCCAATGGAAAAACAGTTCACAAACAACGTACACATGACACACGCTATATCTGCCGGAAATAACATGAAGTGTGCTACAATTTGTCGAACTTTATTCTTTCGCAGAGAAACATCTTGTAGCGGCTCTACAGCACGCGTGGAGCGAGCAGTGCATGCGCAGAAGCGTCATTTGCGGCGAGAAACGCTTGGTGCTCCTCGGTCTCGCAGTGTTAACGGCTGCGGTGTACAGACGACGGATTCCCGTGTGCCATTCAGTGTTGGACGCACACTTTTGGCTCCTAATAAGCACCTAAGGCTGTCATGCACCCAATACAAGTTAAGCAACAGGTGAGGAAAATAGAGAAAGGCCGTGCCGCTGGTGAGAACTGCGATTTGTAAGAAGGCTAGTGGCACCTACAACCTTTGAAATGTTGGCATGCCGTCTCTGTGCTGTAAAAAATAGCAAGGTGATGTAGAAGAATTGTGGAAAATATGTCCGACACGCAGTCTTAAAGTACGGACGGCTATGCGGTGCATTTAAAGCCGGTGGTCCTTGGTGTATAATTTTTCGCAACTGTTCAGGCGCTCCGAATTTATGGCGAGCGATTAACGCCGCTTTCAACCCGAGCGCTGGAGTTCTACAAATTTTTAAATCGATGGAAGGAAATTTGTTAGCTACTAAATATTGGTAGCAGCATATTTTTTGTAGACAGCTAATAGCCTGGCTAACAATTAAGGAATATTTCCGTCGTTTTCTCAGTTTGAAATTGATTAACCTTGCGGGTCACCCCTTGGCACCGTTTAACTACATATCCAGCCTACAACAACTTCGTCCGTGTAAGTGCAGGTTATAAGTGAAGAGTTCATGTCAGGCCAGCGCTCGGGCTGAGAGAGGGGTAACGTCGTATACGCAGTCATAAACTTTCCTGTGCCCCCAACTGTGCATGAAGAAGTTGCACACAGACCAAGGAAAAAAGGGAGAGGTAGAGAAGGCAGCCTAATCCTACAGCACTGATGCGTTGCAGATATAAGTGCGGATAGGAGAAAAGATCATATTAGGCGAGCGCTTAAGCACCTTTCTTGGAAAGGACCACGGACCACATTAGCCGTGACCATTAAAGGACCACATTAGCCGTGACAGAATCGAGAATTGCAATTTCCTTCACGTAAAATGTTTTCAATGCATCTCCTTGCTAAACTGCTGGCTCGTCGCATATTTTTCATGGTCTCTCGCTTTCGTCTATCCCACGTATGACATGTCGTAAAGGCGCTACCAGCCTCGACGATGGCTGGCCAAAGAGGCGGTCATGAAGCGCAGAAGCTTGTCAGCACGTGTAGATAAACTTTAAAACTTTTTTACAAACCTGAACTATCGTGTACTACAGTTTCAGCGCGCTATAGTCGTACGAATGACAGCTGGAGGCTGTTTTAGTTTGCTTTAGATAATCGCGCTAAAATTCGTCTTTGGTGTTGCCGTTGGCATCTGCATAGGAAGGGTCCAAAATTCAGCACGAAATTACGATTCCATGTTTTTCGACTGCCGCTTGTGCTACGTAGCACATCTTCGGCCACCGTGCAAGTGGTGCAGCATAAACGGCTGCCGGACAGACTCCACGTGACACTTGCTGCGGGAGCAGCTGCTTTAGACCAAACGCTATTCTCTGTGTGTTTGTGGGAGTAGAGACAGTGTACACAGAAAGTGTTGCATATTTGCTTGCTAACAGCAGGTCCTCAATCGAACGCCCAGCGAAAATTATGGCTCCCAGTGTTCTTCTTCCTCCTTTTAACAGGGCCAGCTCCTTTTGCCTAGGCACTCTGCTGCGTAAGGATTTTTATCCGCCGCTAAGAACGACGGCTCAGCCGAGAATCGTACTTGTGCTGAGCGCAGGAAAGGGACACCGATGTAAGCGATATTCTAATCCGATAGCGTGGAATACGTTTTTGTCCAGAAAATTCGGCGTCGGCGTTGTCACTGTCGACGCTGTCAACGAAAAATCACGAGCATGAGTCTGGCAGGTGGTGCCCAGAGAGCAACCTAGGAGGTAGGTGTGCCACTTAGGTCACGTGCCCTTGAGGTGTCTTCGCAATCCTGCCTACCAGGTAATGAACAAACTGTCCACCATGCGTTAAATTAGTGATTGGTCGCTCGAGGAGAGCAACCTGGGGCGCACACAGCCCCCCGCTGGGAGCGCATGCCGTCACAGCGCACAGGCGCATCAATTAACCGCTGCACCACTGCGCCAGAAGGGCCATGAGGACTCCTAGGGATCTATAAAAGTAAAGTAGAGAATGACCCTCTGCACCTATTACGCTATCGCATCATACCCTGAAGGCGGAGCTGAAGTGCCCTCACCAATTTTTGATTGCATTATACGTATTATTCAGCACTAACTGTGTGCAAGAGTAAAGAGGTACCTTTTAGTACCTGATGAGTATGCACGCCGTGAAATTCGTTGCGAAATTCTCAATAACTAGCGCTCTGCATATATCATGACCGCAGCATAAACATCACTGACGCTGTGCAGAACTTCTCATGCAAAAGCTCCACTCTTGCGAAGAGCCAAACCACGGCTCCCACACTGCATAATTTCCGTTTCCTTTTCATCTACGGTGGCGCTGCGTGCAAACCAAGAATTTAAAACATCGGCGCCGACGTTGCCACCTGCCAGTACGCAAGTCCCTTCACCGGGCCGCGCTGCGCTGACCAGGTTCTCCGCTCCATTAGCATGGGGAACTTCAACCCGGAACCTTTCAGTGCAAAGATCATCGCCGTCGTTCAAAGACATTTGCAACACCGCTGCATGCTTGGCATTCCGACCAGCGCGTCATGAAGTATCTGCAAATTCTCGGAAAGTCGCATTCTTCCAAACTATAAGGCAGAACAAATCTCTGTTAGCCTTCGAAGTGCTTGGTTTTTTAAGCTTTAGTCGGGATGGGAGCTCTTCTCGCAAGCACCATAAAAGCGACTGCTGGTTTGCCGAAAACCAGCATGACACAAAGGCCACAAGGAGCGTTTTTTTGTTTATTTTTCAATCCCGCGTCAACCTCTTTACTTCTTATCGCAGAGCTTTCTGTCGTAAACAATGTACTTGTCTGGGCCACAGAGTAGATCATATATGAAGAAACAGGACGATGTAATCCTGTCAACTTCTTTTACCCACAGCTCACAGCCTGAAAGAAAGAAGGCCTCGATCAAATAAAAGTTATTGTGTACTCCACAGGAAAGGGACGCTGCTTAGAGCACTATAGAAATCCACCCACTACTCACCGTTTTTGCGATGCAGAACTCTCATTATTTCGCAGTTATTGTACTCAAGGAAAGCCATGGCGTACCTCACGGTGAAGTCTTTTTCTGCCAGAGAGAAAAGAGGGGTACTCTATTCAGCCATATTGTCACGTTGTAGTGACGGCAATCCAGCAGTCAGCAAAACAGCAACAAGCCTTGCAAACGAAGCTCTTTATTTGGGCTGACTTGCACCCGCAAAAGAACTGAATCACTCGGCGGCGGCGTAAGCAACAAACGTGCTCGTCAGTCGTCGAACTACGAATGCCCGCTGCTCGCGGCATCGTTCAATTTAAAGCCGGCAAGGAAACTTCGGGATAACAGGTCGAGATCATCTAGAGTAATCTAGAAACACGTCGATGCAACTGTTCATGGCTGTGAACAAACGAGATTAGTCCGGTCGCTTCTCGCGTCACGAACAAAAATGATAACATCCCTTTTCTGCGGCCTTGCGCGAAAGAACGGACGCTACAATGATACGTGGCAATATTCAGACACCAGGCTGTTTCAGTGCTGCCGCCACCGTATATCTTTTATTCAAATTCATTTGAAGCACTTTCTTAATAGTAACCCCTGCACAGAGATCTTGTAAGGACTGGGACATATCTAAGCAAAATGAGCACATATCAGCACTGAGGTTCAACGAATTGGTGCGGCAGGTGACATTAACGGATTAGAGATGCCAACTTCAAAGCTTGCGGTTCGTCTAGTTGATGTAGCGTCCCCTCTTGACTCCACGCCTATGAGAACATCGACGAGAAACAAGCACAACACGAGCAAGCGCTGACGTGTAGCTTGTCTGCCTATAAATTCTGAACTCTCCGAAAAATCTAAAACCAGTGTGCATTTGTACGCAACGCCTCATGTGCTTTAGCAGTTCATTCACACTTCTTTATAAAGGACTGAGCTTAATGAAGAGAAGTGATATTAGTTTTTGTTGCTGTTTTTTAGCTTTTATATATGAGAGGCAGATCTTTATAACGTGTGCTCACTCCGCAGCGACACGCCATTTCTGGAAATTGGTGACACTTGGTGAGCTTTTTGCTCGTCGTAATTTTGTACCTTATGTCTTCTCGTGCAGTTCTTGGGCTCTATTTTCCATTTTTGCGCGCATACTTCAAGACGTTGTGAATAACAATGCCAGTTGCGAGACGGCACATTTTACTAGCAATGCCTTACGCCGCTCCCGTTTTTCGGGATGTGTAGTGCACAGCGACGTCAATCCTTAACGTCATCTTAACGTGTTCTGCCCTTATTAGGGCAGAACGCAAGACCAAACTCAGTGGGCTGCATTATGAATTTTTTCGTGCAAGTAGAACTTGCTAAGTGATTCCTCTTGACTTATTAACGACTTTTCAAAATTCCAATTTGTTAAGAAGACGAAGATCTCCCCATGCCCTTGGACCCTAAATAGACTGGACTGTTGTTATATGATTGTGAAAAAAAAACATATCAAAACGACATCACTCTTAACGAGCCCTAGGACTCGAAGGCCCTTCTTCTGTTCGATTGAAAGGTGTTGCAGAGCCCTTACCAATGTAAGACGGACTTTGATTTACACATTGACTGTTCACGGCGCGGACAATACTCGCCAGGTGTCATACTGCGTAGTAGAATCGATAGTTGGGCTAGTCCCAACAATTATGCTGTATGATATTATTTAAGTTACAAGATAGCTCGCGCACTCCACAAATGAAACTTTACCCATTTTCTTCCCTTCTTTTAGGGCACTATTACGCGCTTGCAATGCCATTGTAGTTACATTGCGCCAAGTATCGGCAATTTGTACTGAATTACACCTTCATAGATTACCCAGTTCGCTCGCAAATGCACTTTCAAATGTGATAGCGTCCTCTACTTTTCCTAGTACCTCATGAGCAGTCGATTTCTACCGCTTTAAGGGCACCTATCAATAGATTATTTACGTTGTTTTTAGCGACAGCCCCATAAGCTCTGGAACATGATATAGTTTAATAAACTAAACTTCAAACGACTGCTTCAGGAAGGCTGTCATTCAAAATCCTTTTATCGTTGCATTACCAGCAATAGATTGTTCTTTGTTTAGCTTTCATAAGTGGTCGAACATGTTCTTCGCTGCGAATAGCTAGCAGTCCTGGCGTTTCAGCCCTCCGTTACCAGTCAGAACCACCCATGAGAATATTTAATTTGCAAAATACCGACACATGCAACCGATGTCGTGCTTAACACGAAATTTTAAATGTGCTCATGCGCACACCGCCACGGAAAGCTGGTCTATACGAGACAATATGGACAGTTCATCACTCCTTGGAGCCATCTCACCTGAAAAATAGACTTCAAAATCTCATATAATCTCCGAATTCTGTCAACCCTACCTGCCGGCATTATTTCAATGTAGGCGCAATATAGAAGACAACGCACCCAGCCAGTCGTTGCGATCCCGGATATGGTTTTAAGACCTCCGACTATAAATGGTAATGAGCGCCAGCGTCACTTATAAAAAAGCCTTTTGGGGCAGAACGGGTTGACTTCTCACGCTGTTTTCCAAATGTGAGGGCGGGAGGCGCGCACCGTTCAGTGGCTGTCGCCCGATTTCTGCTTGAGTGTACACCGACATGGAATGAGGCTGCTGTAGACGATGGGCGTGGTCAGAAAAAAAATGAACACCGCACGTCGAGCTTGCCTAGGAAATTCTCGGGCTTGTCCACCACGCTGTGCGCTCTTTATTGATCAAAATCAATTTATACAAATGGAGTTTGATACTCGTGTTAGCATGGCGGTGTTGTCAAGTGCTGCCGGCTCTCAACGCTAGGCGCGTTGTTTGCAATTGTGAGAAAAAAAAAACAGGTATGCAGCTGTGTTACACGCGTAGTCTGCTGTCTCCCTGCAACCCTGAGGACAACTTCTAAGCAAAAATGGTTACATGGCGTTGTACTGTCGGCTGAAGTTTGAATTCGCTTAGTTCGTACTTGGAGATCTTGGAAATTAAACAATAGACGCGAAGAGCGCAAGGATAAGCGCAGACGATGTACGACCGACTAACCCAACAGTGTGCACTCTTTAAACACCAATAATTCGGACAAATTTTCCGCCTTTCAAAGAGTCAGCGCTATTATCTAAAAACCACCAGCCTGCAGGAGAGGAAAAGTTTTTAATTCAGCACGCTACGCAAACAGTTTTCTTCTACTGCCGAACATGGAAACCAGAAGCCTCAAGGCTGAATGAAGGCTCTTAGCAGATTTTCCAGCTTACACTCCTAAGGCTTGGTCTGACACGGATATCTGAGCAGCGCAACATCTACTCGAAATCGGTGTGTCTTTTTAGGCCTTGATTTTACGGCTAAGATTGGAGATTTTCTTATTGCCGTCGAAGTAAGAGCGACATTTCCCGAAAACAACGGCTTCGACGTGTGAAATCTCAGGGTGTAAAGTGGTCCCAGTACCAGCGACCACCCTTACAGCCATATTCACCCACCACCCAAATCCACTACCCAGAAGCGTCCCCCACAAGTAGACCCTATCAGCCTTACCCGCAGGAAGTCTCAGCCCTGCTAAATACCCTTTGAGGAGCTCATCACTCTGCTCCTCACATCCACATTATAACCCAGCTTCACCCAGCCACTGGCCTTCATCCTCCAGACGCCCACCCGCAACGCACCACCCATCCACCTTCAGCCTACAGAACCTCACGCACCACCCACCGCCCCCTTCCACCGGTTTGTATGCACCACACATCAGAGGCCAATGCAGCAGCTCAACGAAAAAGTGAAGGTGGAATCAAAATCAAAGTCGCAGTGGGAAGGTGCTCCCGTAGAAGTAACCTGCAAGCCAATAATACTACATATAGCATATTTTTAGATTTGTAGCATCTTGTCGTAAGGTCGTATGATTTTTTGCAATAAATAATGAGCGCTGCAGACAACATGAGCGCTGTATTCATAATCTGAACAAACATATCTCTAGGAGATTCGCACTCAGCGAGCGCATGCCTGCGGAAAAGGACATTACGAACCAACCAATAGAACATTGTCTTCCTGGTTATTGGCGCATAAGCAATACCTTGCGATGATCAATCTGAATTCCAAGCACCACTTTCGACGGCCGGGTCTCGAAATCTGAATTTTTCACGTTTAGCCAAAAATTAGTTTCAGAAAAGCTGCCAAGTACCTAATGAGTAACATGCGAGTGGTTTTTGAAGGTAATCCCAAGGAAGCTTTATAAGATAGCAGTTCTTACCCAGAATCAGATATATAGAGTAGATAACTTGGCCAAGGCATCATCATCATCATCATCATCGCCAGCCTGAATACGCCCACTTCAAGGCAAATGCCTCTCCATGTCACTCCAATTAACCCAGTCATTTGCCAGTTGCAGCCACCGTATCCCCACAAACTTCTTAATCTCATCCGCCCACCCAACTTTCTGCGCCCCCTGCTACGTTTGCCTTCTCTTGGAATCCACTCCGGTACCCTTAAGGACCACCGGACAGAGATTAGAGCTAGGACAGGTCACCCCACTTGTTCGACGGTTGCAGAACTCACCGCTCTTCGTGTTGCCATTGAATACATCAGTCAGCAGCGCCCTCAGCGGTGGTCTATTTTCACCGATTCTAAAGCTGCCCTCCAAGGCTTACAAGCTGCTCTTCGCCGTGAAGCCCATCAACAACTGGTCGCAGAAATTCGACAACTACATCACTCTGCCATCAACAAAGGACATGACATTATCTACCAATGGCTACCGGGGCACAGCGGCATAGCAGGCAATCACCGCGCGGTTGAGGTCGCGCGAACTGCTCACTACGACGGCGATTTTGTGTCGATCCCCATTTCGAGATCAGACGCAGCGAGCAGGCTTCGCGCACTTGCGCGGGACATCACGCTTGCCGCGTGGAATTCCGGCCAATTTTGCAATTCCCGTTTAAAATCCTTGGACCCAGATCTGAAGCACCGGCTACCATCAGGCCTACCACGACGAGAAGAAACTTTGCTGTGCCGCCTCTGGCTTGGTGTAGCTTTCACCCACCATTATTCATTCTTAATCGGTATGGATGATAGCCCTGCATGTGCCATCTGCGGGCTTGACGAGACTATAACCCACATTCTTTGCGACTGCCCTGCCTACACCACCGAAAGGCAGTCTCTCAGCCGTGCGCTGGAGCGCCTAGATCCACGCCCACTCACGGAAATGAAGATTCTCGGCCCCTGGCCACGGCGGTCGTCGGCGGAGAAGGCCTCCAAGGCACTGCTCCGCTTCTTGAGAACTTCTGGTCTGCACGATAGGCTGTGACTTTAACGAACATTGACGTTTTAGAGTGACTTCAATTTTCTGTTACTCTCATTTCTCTTTCTTTTTTTTATCCCCTCACTCCTTTCCCCCCGTGTAGGGTAGCAAACCGATTATTATTTCGGTTAACCTCCCTGCCTTTCCTCTTCTGCATCCTCCTCCTCCTTGCTTCGCATTGCATGCCCTGCCCAAGCCCATTTCTCTTTGATTTCGACTAGGATGTCATTAACCCGCTATTGTTCCCTCACCCACTCCGCCCGCTTTCGATCTCTTGACTTTTACACCTATAATTTTTCTTTCCATAGCTCGCTGCGTTTTCCTTAACTTAAGCTGAACCCTCTTTGTTAGCCTTCACGTTTCTGCCTCATAAGTGAGTACCGGTAAGATACAGCTGTTGCAGTCTTTTCACTTTAGGTATATTAGCAAACTGTCATTCATGATCTGAGAGAACATGCCATATGCGCTCCACCAGGGGCGTAGGCAGGGGGGCTTATGGGGCTTCAGCTCCCCACAAAATTTTTTTGAACTGTCATGCACCGCTGACCAAAACAACCACCGGCGCAGGAAGTCATTCCGAATTTTGTCACCTAAAATTTCTTTTTCAGACTAGACAAGACATTTTGGCGCGAACATTGCTAACTCAGCTTGGATTTCATGGCAACGCCCATGCACATGGAGTCACGTAACGCAAGGAGCCCCATCCTAGCATAAACTCTCAAAGGCCTATCGATGGCAAGCGGGCTCCCCGTGGCATCTCGCGGCGGCCGCGGAGTCTACGGAGCCACGCGTTTCGATTCCGAAACTTAATGGATATAAAGTTTTAAACTTTGGACGGGAAAGCTGCACTGACATTTCGAAAGTCATGGTTTAGATTTTCAAATCGGGAACTTCAATTAATTTATTATTCTTATAAACTTCTGACGCCAAGGGTGCGCTGAATTTTTAATTTCGTACATGGGACTATACAACGAGGCAAGCCAAATCAAAACACTATCAGACAAGTTTACACAGCAGGCAGCGAGGTCCGATGAGACGAAGCATTGTGGTGATTTATTTGTGCCGTCATGCCACAGAAGAGAATATTATAAATTTTACCTTCGCATTTCTAATGTATATTTTATAGAACTCCTCATGTATATATGTGCTTGCTATTGCGACTAAAATTTCGTTGCAACAACTCGCAACACATGACCGGTGACGGCTGCTGCTGCGCGGCACACTGGAACGAAAGACAGCGCCATTGCGATTTTCTCCTGGCCGTCGCATATGTACAAAAATGTAAAGGTTCTTGAACCACAAAGATTCATCAAGATATTTAACCTCTACTTGGCCATTTCATGGCCTTTAGGTGCTTCTTATCAGCGGTGTGCACTGCTTTGATGGTTTCGGACTGATCAAGTTCTAGACTTCGTGTGATATTTTCTTTACTAGATAAATACGCAAACACATGTAAGCATTCGTATCAGTTAAGTCTGCCACGATGTTTAGGACATACGAATACATTCTTTTATTTTCAAAAATACATATTTCTCTTGTCTAGACAGTGCGTAGCATTATGTAATACGCAATGGCATTGTCAATATCAATGCAGTTATTATTTTTGTGTTTGATCCCTCCACAAATTCTATGAGGAGGTCGCGTTGTAACATGAGCCCCTCCCCTCTTCCCCCCGAATAAAATTTCTGGCTACGCCACTGCGCTCCACCCAATTCTTATTCTTCTGGTTATTTACCTCTCATAATTGGAATGATCGCTCACTACTTGCCCTAAGTAGACATATTCTCTTACATCTTTCAGCATATCATAACTAATTGCGAACTGCTGTTACCTTGCTAGACTGTTGAACATTAATTTTTTTTTCTGTCAGTTAATTTTTAGCCACATTGTTGTGCTCTGCCTGTCTAGCGCATTAATCGCGCTTTTTAATTCATGTCCTGAGTGACTTAGCAAGACAATGTCATCAGAGAATCGCAAATTACTGAGGTATTCTCCATTAACTCTTATCCTAAACTATTCCCATTTCAGGTCCCAGAATACTTCCCGTAAACAGGCGGTGAATAGCATTGGTGCGATTGTGTCTCCCCGCCTGACACCTTTCTTTAATGTAATTTTATTGCTGACTTTATAGAGCACTATAGTAGCTGTGCAGGCTTTGTAAATATCTTCCAATATTTTCCCATAACACTCTTTTACACCCTGATTCCGCAATGCCTGCATGACAGCCGAGGTTTCCACTGAGTCAAATGTTTTCTCGCAATCAATGAAGGCTATATACAAGGGTTGGTTATATTCTCCGCATTTCTCTATCACTTGATTGATAGCGTTAATATGGTCTGTTCTCGAGTAGTCTTTACGAAAGCCTGCCTGATGATTTGGTTAATTGAAGTCTTGGGTTGTCCTTGCTCTATTAGCGATTACCTTAGTAAATACTTTGTAGGAAACGGACAATAAGCTGATCGGTCTGTAATTCTTCAAGTCCTTGACGTCTCCTTTCTTATGAATTAAGATAATGTTAGCGTTCTTCCAAGCTTCTGGTACTCTCGAGGTCACAAGACATTGCGTATACAGGGTGGCTAGTTTTTGTAGCACAATCTCTCCTCCGTCCTTTAACAAATCTGCTGTTACGTGGTCCTCCCCACCTGCTTTCCCCCTTTGCGTTGTTCCTAAGGCTTTGTTTACTTCATCCTTTGTCCTCCTTCGTTGGTCGAGGCATCTGCTGCTACAAATAGTAGCATTTGCAATGTTACCCAACCTATCTATAAAGCAGATACTGTATTTTAAGAAAATCAACCACAGTCGAAACTTACGCGGTTTTTCTTGCCTTTCTTGAGTGCTCTTCACCACACTATCATTATACCCGTAAAACATTCTTCCATTGGCAAAGCAAAGGCTTCACCTGATACTGCGGCCTTACCGAGTGATGTGGATGATTCTATCAGGTTTGGTATGCGATATCCTTCCGACGCTTCAGCCCAGGCATACGCTGTAAGGTTTTTACTGCAGGGGAAAAATATGCGCATGTTACACAACATACTGAGAGACGTAGCCGTGCATATGTAAAATCACAGAAGGCTTTTTCAGCGCAGTAGAGTACAGAGCAAAAACAGGAAATTTCAGAACTTTAGATGCATTCATTTGCGACCGCTTAAAAATGGAAGAAACATAAATGAAATTGCTCGGTTGAAAATTTTATCTCTTGATGATGCTTGAAGCTATATCTTGAAGGCTAGATAGCAAATGATGCTAACGGGAGTTCAAATAAATTCGGATCATATGTAAAATATTCAATAATCTCCACTGCTGTGCGTCGGAGTCTCTATTTTGCCATTAGCAAGCTCCCGGAAATTTGACCGAATGTCGATGACCTGACCTGCCACTCGGAAGAACTCAGTTTTTGAAGAGTAACATTTGCAGGGGTCAGCCTCGAGAGGTATCATTCTACCGACTGCAAATAGAGGCTTTCAGCACAAGGGCACTGACTCTAGAAGTTCATAGCGATTGTTAGTACGCAAATATATGGATTAAATATTATGCTGTGTATTACTTTATGCGAAAGTCTCTGTGTTGGCGAGTCATGTAGGATTAGGGTGCCAAATTCTACACAGCTGTTCAGAAAAGCCAAAATTACTTTTCGTTTTGAAGAAGTGCGGTCATCTTGAAATTTTCGCGCATGCATATATATGTGCTTCCATCGCACCATTCGTCATACATATCCAGGTTTAACCTAGAAGTGATGCCCTAATTTGTAATATGAGCTCTGGTTGGTCATACAGCGGCATGAAATTCGCTCAAAGAACTTACCCGAGAAAGCTTTCGTTCCAGTAAATCTTAGAAGTGTTATCTCATTCTGATAGATGTTGGGAGATGCGTAGCGAGCCACGCTGATTTCGAAGGCTTTGTGTGTCAGCTTGTCGGAAGCATTGTGCCCCTTTCAGTAGAGCGTGGACCCAAAGCTGAGGCCTCAAGCTCCACTTTGATAGGCAATTTCCAGACAGGTAATTTCAGGCTACAGCGGCGATGAACAGGATCAAACTAAACCATGCAACAACAACGCTCACGCCTGAGTGTGACCGAATTTTTGCTTCTTTCCTCACCGATAGTCGTTTTAAAGAAATAATTTTAAGGAATAACTGGCCAGATTTCCGTACAGATACATCTGTGTCTTCAATTTGCAGACCCACTTTTGCATGCGTACGGTGGAGTTCACATGGACAGCGATACCAATCTAAGAATGTAGTTGTAAGCGGACACTGACAGGTAGGAGGATAAATTATCTCTGCTCTTCAGGTGAGCTTGAAAGAAGGGGAGATAATGCAAGATGAATAATTAAATTTTTGGGGAACATATAGGCATCTTAGCGTAGTCGATGCGCACGCATTTCTACAGTAGTTCCTGCCGGCATTTCACCTGTGCATCTACATGTTTTTCTTCGGCCAGTTACAGTGTTTCTGCCTGTTTGTCTAATCTCACTTAAGAAGCCGAAAAGTTTAGAGCGCAAAGGTACCCGTTTCTAAGTGCGTTAAGGGTGAAGATTACGCTATGCGCAACGCATACCTCGAAGAGTGGCATTACTCCTTGACCTTCAG
Organism: Amblyomma mixtum; assembly: GCF_055824585.1. Lineage (NCBI taxonomy): Eukaryota > Metazoa > Arthropoda > Arachnida > Ixodida > Ixodidae > Amblyomma > Amblyomma mixtum. Next base: position 149,787,903 of record NC_143016.1, on the reverse strand, counting down.
TAGGGCAACGGCTAAGAACAACGCACTGGAACATTTGTATTACCGAATAATTAAAAGACACTTGAATTGCTTTAACATCATGCGAACAGTGGCAGCGCAGAGACATTGGGTCCACTTCGTGTCGTACTGATACTGATAAGAGAGGCCTCTGTAACCGTCCTCCAGTTAAATCCTTGGAGCAGGACAGGGTGGATTAGATGTGAGTGGTTGAGGCCTTTGCCCTGAACCCGATTTAGTTAAGTTGCTATTGATGATGACATGACGCTATGCGTGGTAACAGAGATTGGTGTCCCTGACCTTTCATAATTGCACAGTTTTTTTTATCTCTGTACCTGCATGTGCCACAATATTTTACGCTTTTTCTTGCTGCTTTCAAGGTACGCTCATTGTACCGCCACACTCAAGCAATTTTCGTCTTTGTCTAATGACACTCTCTCTAATGTAATCTTGCAAGACGAAAGAAAGAATGAAATGATTGAGCAAGCATTGCTCCAGTGCACTTGCCTAGATCCGTCTTTTGGGTCAACAGATCCGAAAACGTTCACAGTATAGTTTTCTTTTTCGTTTATGGAAACGAGGTCGTTGAAGACACACTTCCTGTTAAAACCGTAAAATGGCTCGTCTTCATATGACCTCATGTACAGGTAGTACCTCCCCGGAAGTATAAGTGCCTGCAAGAGAGAAAGAACAGTTTAAGATTAATATTTATATATATATATATACGAGGGGGTACCCAAAAAAAACCGGACTAAATTTTTTGGTCGGCAAAGCTTCTGTGGTACCGCGTTTTGCCACTAGGAGCACATAGAACGAACATTCCAGAGTCAGTAAGCCGAGTGCCGTCATTGAAGGAGGTCAGACTAGTTTAGGCAGAGTTTTAGAGTGACGACTGTTTCGTGCGAATGTCGTTTTTGCAATGCTGATTTTCGTCAACAGCGTGCGCCGGTGCAATTCTGATTTTTGCTCGGAAAAAGTTGAATGGAAATTCTTGAAATATTGAGAAAGACGTACAAGGACGATGCTATGGGGACAACTCAAGTGTTCCTGAATCGAATCCTGAATCAAAGCAACAATCATGCCAATGGAAAACTTCAAATTCACCTCGCCTCAAGAAAGCTCGTCAGGTGAAACCAAACCTCAAAACAATGCTGATTAGGGGTGTGCAAATATCAAATTTTTCGAATACGAATCGAATACGAATACTTGGTTCCGAATATCGAATTGAATATTGAATAATCAAGGACAGATGCATTTAACCACTACAAAACATTATTTGAGCACCCAAGAACATCACAGTTCAACTATCAGTGATGAAATGAACAGAAAAGATGTGTGTGGCTGCACAAAAAGTATCAAAGTCTCGAACATTACTCATAGATGAGTGGAAATATCAGAGAAGATGGCTAGTACGCAGCGTAAGTACAAAAGCGCGTTGCTGGGATGAACATAAAAGGTTGTCGTGAAGGAAAACCGGCTGCTCCACACGGTCAGGCAGAAGTAGCTAGTTCCCTTCTAGCTGAAGCGACTTCTTCAGCCACAAAAATGCCCTCTCACTTGGCACTGAACTGGCACGTATTGCGAGGTATTTCGTGCAGAGCTCTGACTATACCAGCTTCGCAGGCATAGGCACAAAGAAGCTCACCAGCGTAGTCAGCTACTGCATGGCCCAACGTTACGCATTGCTCTGAGCGCCGCTATATTGTTGTCTCTTTTTATAGGACTTGCGGACCGAAATGAACGCCGGTGCTCGCAATAGAATATTCGGCTGGGTACGAATATTCGCGTCGGATCGAATATTCGAAACAACACGAATACTTAGATTTCGAATCGAATACGAATACTAAAAATATACTATTCGAATTATATTCGAAAATTTCGAATATTCGCACACCCCTAATGCGGATTTGTTTTTTCGACGTGGGAGGAGTCGTCCATTGAGAATTTGTTCCGCAGGATCAGACAGTTAGCCAGGCTTTCTACTTGGATGTTTTGAAAAGATTGGGCAACAGTGTGCGGTGGAAGCGGCCAGATTTGTGGCGGTCGGGTAACTGGTTTTTTCCATCATGGCAATGCCCCTGCTCACACAGCCCTGTCTCTACGACACTTTTGGACCAAAAATGGCACGACTCCTATTCCTCAACCCTCATACTCTCCCGACCTTGCCCCGTGCTACTATCTTTGTTTCCTAGAATGAAAAAATAGGTGAATGGAAAGCGTTTCGCTGATGTTACTGAGGTGAAGAAAAAAACGACGGAGGCGCTGTCAAGCATCACAAAAGATGAATTTAAACAATGTTTTGAAAAATGGAATGAAAGATTCGACAAGCGTATCATTGCAAGTGGGGAATACTTTGAAGGAGATTGAAGGTCTGTGCTTAAAATGTGAACAAATAAGTTCAAACAAAAATAAGTCCGGTTTCTTTTGGGTACCCCCTCGTATATATAGAACTAATATGCGGCAGTGGCGCTAAACGTACAGCAGCAGTAAAATTTCATAAATTTGTATAGAGTACCAAAAATGATAATTGCATGTCTCAGCACGCCGGATAGAGTAGAGCTAAATAAAACAGCAGCCTTATTATGACTATGCGAATTGCCAAGTTCACAAAAGTCGTACAACCAATGCACCCTATCTGAAAAAAAAGTTCATATTTTTCACTAGAATAACTAAAGTAACTTTTGAGGGAACGTCGGTATGAATCACTGTGCCATTACTAGGAAGTCAAAATGGGGGCCTGAACCTAGTCGTCCGTTGGATTTACCCCTCATGGTTAGCTTAATGAACCTAGAAAATAATATAGTGATTACTAATTTTGACAATGGTAACTACAATTTGAAAATGAGCGATTTCCATCTACAATTAGTCTTTCATTCTGCAGTGTTGCGAAGTCGCTACGTACTGCTTGCCCACCGTATAATCATTTTTACATGGAGCATGCAGAGAAAGTTTCATGTCAGTAGGTTTTGAGACTATAGACAGCGCCCTCCAATGAGTGTATCTGGCGTCACTCTGAGCAAGTTATGCGAACAAATAGGAGGCGCTAATGCGTGACTTCCAGCGAGGGTCCAGAAATTTCTCGTGTCGTATTTTGTTGCAAGTGTTGCAGCAAAAATATAAAACATTGTATGCGAAAAAATTGTTTGCCTTCTCTGGGCCTTGAAGTTGGTGGGAGCCCTTCGATTTGGTCGTTCAATCAACTCGGGCTAGTTCAAGCAAACGGACGAAATGTTGCATGGTGCTGGCTGCCGACGTGCAGGCTTTTAAATTTTAGGGCCATTAAAAACATGTGTCAAGTTATCACTAATATCTATAATCAGATTCTATCTACAGGCACATTTCTCAAAGAAATGCAGGCCGCTCGTGTAATACCTACATTTAAACACGGGGATAATGGCACATAAAGTAATTATCATCCAATTATCGTATTACTAATTTTCTCGGAAGGATTAAAAGATATCACACCTTAGAATTTCTTCATTGCTTAGACAACGCAGTTTGTCTTTTTTTTTTACTTTCTGCATGGTTCCAGACAGCACAGATCAAGAAAGATGGCCGTTATAACACAAAAAATCGTATTAGAAGCTTCTTGCAATAAGAAAATTATAACAAGAATTTTTATGGACTTCACAAAAGCTTGTACCTCCACTTCGCACATCAAACTATACACAGCCCTTGAGATATACTATTCCTACAATACTCAGTAGTTTACAATCAATAAATTTCGACCCAGCACGCTAACATAAACACTCAACCAGTCTGTTCTGTGGGGAGAAATTATTATAGATTTCTTAAATCATGTATTGTGAGATGTTTCTTGTGTTGTAAGTGTTGTAGGTGTGTCTCTTGCAGAAAATTGAGTATTACTTCGCTTTGTTATGTGTAAGTTGTCTAGAATGTTCTACACATTGTACCAGGTGTTTTCCTGAAAGAATATGTCTTAAGCATTTCGAGCTATTGTTTTCTAGCGCTTTGTCGAGCTTACTCTCTGTAGTATTTTACCTGTATAACTGTATTTATTTCGTTCTTGTTAGGTTGGTGTTTTCCTCGGACACGCTGCGCTGCCGATATGTTTAGGTTTTAGTCCAGGCTGGTACCTCTTGAATTGGAAAAAATAAAGTATAAATAAAATGAAATTTTCGATGTTAGCTTCTGGCTTTTGGCACATTAGCTAGCATAACGTGGAAAAAATGGTTTCCTTTGCCTGAATTACACCAGAATTTATGCATTAAATGATAACTGTTGGAAACGTATACATGATGTGCCTCCTTGTCACAAACTAACGCCGGAAGGAGCGCACACTCGAGCCAATTGTGTTCCAAGCCCTTCACGTATGATAATGAAGTCTTTAGTAGCAATAATGGCTTCCAGGAGTAGCAAAGGCCGGAAGACTATTTCCGTCTTATTGTTCCACAATTGTAATGTGGCCTCAGGCCTTTGTGCCCACAACAGCAGTCTTTCAGTTTGGCAGGAGGGTTACGGGTGATTTCTGGGGAATAAACTTTGTTCCTAAGCGCATGAGAGGACCCTACAAATGGAAGTAAAAATGCATAAAGTTTATCGTTCTCCTCGACATAAATATCCGCCCCCCACCCCCCCCCCCCCGCTTTTTCTCGACTGGAGATTTTTGGAGCGCCCGAGCTCCCAATGGCCGCGTCCGGCGACCACTGCCATTAGTAGCCCAGGTCTCGCCACACTTTTAATTGAGGTGTCGACAGGCGTGGAAAAACCACATAAATCCACCCGTGCGGCAAGAGCTGGTGATCATCGGACTTGCGCTTTATACCATAAAATGATTACAGAAACCGCCTTTTCCAACGTGCTGCATTCTCCAAATTGAGAAGCGAAAATACATGCCGGCGAACTGCGCAACGATGTCGCTATGGACATCAAGTACCAGTGTTTTCCTGCAGCACAGCATAGGTTCAGTGTTGCCAACATCAGCATGTCTGAAGGTTTTTGTCCCCGAAATTTTTAATGCCAGTAGAGCAGCTGGCTACCAATAAAAATTCATTATTACCAATAAATTGATAATAAAAGGCGCACTTGAGGAAAGGTAAATATCTAGCCAGCGAGGAATTGAAAAAATCCAGCCAGTCCCTCATAAAGAAGCGTTTACATGAAAAGCGAATTGTTAGTCAGTAAAGCGTATACTTTTCTTAACATCCAGGCAGATATAGTTTCGCAGCACGCACCCATTTGTGCTCATCGAGCACGAATTTTATAATGCATTTCAATCCTCGTGATATGCCCTCAGGTAGTCCGAATATCTAGGTCACGAGGTTTATTTATTTAGCTCCTGGCAAGAATGTTCCTTTTACTGTGCATTATGCTTTTATGACAAATACGCCTCGTAGCTGAATACTGCATATTGCAAAGGTGCGAGTGGCTGGATGAGAACTTAGAGTTAGTTAGGGCGAGCCAAAGTGTCCAGTCTCGCTATCTCGGGTTCGATTATGTGCGTACACTCGACGAATTCATTAACTATGTCCACGACCTTCGGCCGGCTGGCATATTAGAGCCTTACCACAGAGTGACTCGGTTAAACAGCAAGAAGTCTAAGCTCTTCCAAGAAGCATAATTCGCTCCCTGTTATTTTTTAACAGTTTCGCAATTCTGTTCAAACAGTAATGATAGGCGTTCAGTTATACCCAGCACGGGCATAATATTACGATGCCTTTTTATTCAATTGTATTATTATGAAGTGCTACACCAAGAGGCCCACGCTGCAAGAACGGTAGAGTTTCAACCCTTGAGCAAATGAAGAAAGATGATAAAAAATGAATAAAATAAAATTATTAGTTGACTGCTCTTATACTAATCACCAGTAAAAAACACAGATACAGTCTATGATTGCGAACCGAACGAAACCCTGTAGTGTTGTTCAAGCTAATTCCTAAGGACCTGAGAGAAGCATCAGATCGGCGTACGTGAACCAAACATACATGGCTTGTCGACTTTAGGTGTTTATAGCAAGCATTAGCGCCAGGATGCGGAACGCATTGCCTCCTATCTCAGTAAGCCCACTAATAAAGGCTCCTATTAAACCACTGCTGCCTTCCGTTTTAGTGCAGAAGATCCCTTTTAGTGTATTTCGCCGCCCCGAATTAATGACGCACCTACCAGGCAACGCCGACATTTAGCATGCACATGGTCGCTAATGAATATTTGCTCCACGTGTTGCTATATTTACAGCCCTAGGAGGTCGGGCATATATTTTAACTTTGTAGCTAACCTAGCAAGAGAAGAACTTTGCGAGCCTTGAGTGCAGCCAGTAAGAGTAGGCTGGCTTTAGTAGGCTGCTACACTTGTTTTAACGCAGTTCCTACTCGCGAGCATCGCAAATTTCCTTTTCACTTCGAAACAGTAGACTAAAGTCGCCTAAGGCATTGGCTACGGTCTTTCCCAGAAATGACGTTTCCTTCACGTCTTTTGCACTTGTACTTAAAAAAAATGTGCGCAAATATGACAGTCATGTACCGCTCTCTATATTTATACGACGTATGGACGACGTTTGCTCAGCTGATAAGAATTTCTTTTCTCTTTACATTTCCTTTTCACTGTGCAATTGTTTTTTTTTTAGAAATGACCTTAACAGCAGAAAATATTTGGACGAAAACGCGGCAGGCTATACAGGAATTATGCTTGCCCATGGCTCAGCACAGGTCGATGCACACGTTGCGGGAAGCGCACACTTAATTTGCACCGTACGCAGCTCCCAGAATGAAAAGCTGTAGTAGGGAAGTTTACCTTTCGCTTTTATTCAGCACGACATTACGAAGGGCCACCTTAAGGATCGTGCAAACACGTAATAATTTATTCATGGTTCACCAAACATCACAAAATTAAAATATAATGACAAAATTAGGTTTCATGGCTGTGCTAAACCACGCACTGCGAGTCCACTTTATCAACGAATATTATCAACGGAGCTTGCTACATATAGCCGCAAACACTTCTGTTACTATGTCGATGCTGATAAAATTGTGTGGAGCGGAGAAATCTGCATTATCAGCAGTACGCTAACAGGAAGCTGAACATTGGTAATGTGCGCAGTTGGGTACATATCTTGCAAGAGGGTCAAACTTTTCTTCTTTCCTTACGTACTAATGTAAATTAATCAGGACATATTTGTTTTCGCCTTTATTACACATACCGACACACTAGAAATAGAGCATTATGGCACATATTAACAACGCACACTCACTAAAAAACCTACGAAAGAATATGAATGAAACGTGGAGGATATTTTCTTTCCTAAGGTGTCTTCCTGCGCCATTCATGCTGTCATCTCACAAGACCGGAATGACTGAACGATAAATGCAAAAGTGGCAGATTTTGCTGAGGAAATAATTTGCGATGGCACGTCCTTAAGAGCGTTAACGAAACTTACCTTCCACGCATCCTGGTATTTCGCTAAACCCGGTCTCCGTTCCAGAACTTCTGACTGGGTGAACACGAGGGCCACGAGAAGAACACAGGCGTAGCGCCATGATTCACCGGTGATTGCCATTGTGTCTAACGATGAGGACACGAAGACTTTTTCTGAAAGGACACGAAACGAATACTTTTTATTTTGAAATAGGAAAAACGCAGTAAGTAACCAACGTAACATATATGTTAGCTTCATGAGCGTGTTAGCTTCAGCAGCAGGATGTAGACGGCACTTGTTTTTTCCAATTCTAGGTGCATATAATTACATCACTGTTCTCCGTAACGGTGGTTGCGCGGCTTTGCTGCAGGCAAAACAACATCGTTAAACTGGAATTATTCAGGTTGCACATCTAGCATGTTTTGTATGTGTGACGTGGGAGATTTCAATGAGTCGGAAAAATTTAACTGTATCGTCCTAGTTATTTCACGTCTTGCATGACTCAGGCCACAAAGGAAGAGGAAAATCCATTATGTTTCTACAGAAGGAGCTCTGTATACAGCAAGGTTTGAAATTTTTTGAGAATCCTAAGGTCGGACGAAGTAAACCTGTGAAATAATCTACCTTGCCCACTCAGTGATTGCTGTTGGTTTCTACCACCCGTTCTCTACCACCCGTTATTCGGCATGCCGTTTACTAGCTTGTAGTTTACTTGTCTTGCATGTCGCTCACTTCTCTGAAGTAGAAAAATATAAATATATCGGACTCTTGATCCCTAATGACCTCTCTCGGACTAAGCACATTCACTTTGCAGTACCCAACGCTAACCCTAACATGTTCCTTTCGAAGGAGGTCATTGAGGCTTTCTACTTTCTGTCCTCCTACTCACATGCAAAGCTGTAGTTCTGCCGATGGTAGAATATTCCGGAGTTATTTTGGAAACCTTTCACAAAAATTAGCGTTAGGAAGGTAGAAATCGTACAACAAAAAGCAGCTGGTTTGATTTATAACAGCCTTAGACGAACTTTAGTCACAGAACTCTAGAAAAAAACGAGCGTGCCGCTACTACCGCTAAGAAACACTCTGTCGCAACTAAAATTCCACTGCCCACTTCATATTCTACCACTAAATGATAGACCTTAAGGGAACGATAAATTTGCACCTCATGCCACTAGGCAGATATATTGTCTCACCCATTTAGCAAACTTAATAACTGGTTGGTTGGTTGGTTTATGGGGTTTAACGTCCCAAAGCGACTAAGGCTATGAGAGACGCCGTAGTGAAGGGCTCCGGAAATTTCGACCACCTGGGGTTCTTTAACGTGCACTGACATCGCACAGTACACGGGCCTCTAGAATTTCTCCTCCAAAGAAATTCTAGCCGCCGCGGCCGGGATCGAACCCACGTCTTTTGGGTCAGCAGCCGAGCACCATAGCCGCTGAGCCACCGCGGCGGCGGACAAACTTAATAACTGTTTTCAGCATTCTTTTTTTCCACAGCTAGTAATTGAATGAAATCTCCTAGCTAATGACCAAGCTTCAAACATCCGTGTGTAGCTGATCTAAGCTTTTAGAGGCGTGTCATATGGGCTTCCGCACGCAGTCCAAGCTCTCTGCAATCAAAGGACTGTTATTGGTTAGTCATAGCGGCGCCTAAAGATAACATGATTAGTCCGTTGCGCTCGATGTGGGCGACATCGCGATACTCCCATATGAGCACCACCTTACGGACATGAATAGAAGCGGCACGAAGAACCAAGTATATAAAGGTAATAAAAACAAATCAACCATGCACTTCCGAACGAAGAATAACAAGCAAAATTCATGCTTAGAAACTGACGGCACGCTAAGGAAACTGTATGTAATAGTTTTGTTGTCTTTGTACGTCACTGCACGGCACAACTAGTCATCTCTTTTTTCCATTAAAAAGACACATGTGTAAGCATTTAGCTGCCAGGCATAGTAACGATTTCATATCCTCATTCTTTACTTCGCGCAACTGGGAAGAAAATTTTTACTTTGTTTCTCAAGGCTGATGCGGCGCTGATATTGCACACGCAGCGGCCCACTTTAATGAGCTCATTGAAAGTTTTGGAAAACCGTGACGACTTTATTTACGTCGTTTTCGGCCAAGCCAAAAGATTTTCTTGCTTGTAGATGTAGAGATCAGCCCCGTAGGATGAGTGGGGTGATTTACGTGCTTCATAAATTATTTTAATTAAAAACAGAAGAGCCAAGCATGAAAATTCTTTGGTTACTGCTGTGTAAATGAGAGAAAAGCTGTGGACTAATTTTATTTTATGTTTTCGTTATTCCCAATGCTCATAAATATTCGATCACTCCCAAGCTGTGGATCTCTAGCCGTCACTCAGGTTTTATTGACGATCCACGGCAAATTGCTGTGTGCAGTAGGCATTCGGCGACTTCGCACTTGGGCAGAAGATCGAATCCAGGCCATGGTATCAGCATTTCAGTGGAGGAGAAGCGCAGCAATTCCTCTTTCTTGGACATTGGCAGCGCTGTATAGAGTTCGATATTAATCCGGAGTCCTGCACTACGGCGTGTTTTACAGCTCACGAGGAGCTTTGAGAAGGTAAGCGCGATACAGCATAATTTGAATGAAATACAAAGGCTTTTAAACATACGCTGTGTCATACACCGTAGGTTTCGGCTTTGCAGATGTCGAGAACGGAACTCAGCGTGTTTTGCTGCTCAGTAGTTCACCTGTTATCGTCCAAACTTAGGACGAAGTGGTCGAAGGAATAAGGAACACACAAGGAGTGGCCAACCGTGGACTTCCCATGGAGCATACAAAATATATCTGGGCTGGCGCTCATTTCAAGGTAGATTTGACCGCAGGATATTACGTAAGCCCGAAGTATAAGCATATAATTGACAAGAATGAAGGCAATATAGCAACAAAATGTGCGCAAACAAGCTTAGAGCTTAAATAAAGATCTCGAGAGCAAGATCACACGATGAATTTTACTTGCCCTGCAGCAGAAACCAAGCAGCGTTGTTGGCTATTCCTTCAAGTAGTTGTTGTCCCGTTAGCTGTGCTTTTTGCAGCAGTAGTTTCTTATCAACTGCAACACATTGCGGCACCACAGCAGCAACTTGCTGCGGTTGTTATTGCTTTTTCTCTCCTGTTTTCTTTAAGAAATCTGCTCGCGCGGTGCACAAAGTATAGGGGTAAAATCTCTTTGGATGATATTCCTTTTCCGACAGTGCTTTACACGCGCAGAGGTACACCCATACTTTATCTCAATCGCTCACTGAACGCTGTAGGGAACTCGGCTTGTTTCTGTGGCGTGCAATTTTCCTGCAATCAGACATGAACAAAACTGACGATATCTTGCTTTAGTCTTTTCCATCCTGAGTTCTTTTGGGAGTGCTGGCAGATCTCCGCTTCTATGTCTGGCAACAAACATTTGTCTTAAGCCCATGTCACACTGAGGAAACCCAACAGTGTCAGCAACCGAACCCGTTTGCTAGCGAGCCAGCATTTGCCAGCGAGCAGCAACAAGCTGCCGAACTAGCCCGTTCCCCAACATCTTGTCAACCTGCATGGCCGCCAGGGTGACAAGACAGGCTGCTGCGGCTTTGCCTCGGTGCGAAAGCTTTCTGGAAACTTTTTAGAAGAGATCGCTACACAGTTTGGATCGGAACTTACAGGTGAGTACGAGTTAACTGTCCACGTGTCTTGAAAACCGAGACTACCAAACGAGCCGTATTGCGTAAATTCTTTGAATTTTTTTAATGGGGAACATTCCGCGTAGCCATTTCAGTTTGTACCACATACGTTTTGGAAGAGAGACGTTGTAATGTGTAGGCGCATTTTTCTGTCAAATATATGCGTCGTCCGGGCCAGAATCGACGGCGCAAAATATCAGCACAACTACTGCTGCAGCAGTCACACACGGCATTTAATCACATACATATTTATTGCCAAACGCACAAGCTGCTCGGCAGCGCAATGTGTCTCCAATATTCCGTGGCTGAGAAGGGAAAGGAGATCGCCAAAAGTTCTCTCAGAAGCTTCCGATACGTGCTGCTGCAGAAAAAGGATGTGTTTGCTATGAGTTCGTGTTGATGCGGTATGACAGAGTTGGCAACACTACGGAAATGTCGTGTTTGCGAACGGAGTTAGAATACTGTTTCTGCAGTGTGACTCGTCCTTTAGGAAACTTTTTAGTGAACAATAAACCGCATTGTCGGAGTATCTATGAAATTATGGCGAAAAAGCTCTAGAATCTTTCCTAGTGAAAATGAAGAAATTTTCAAATCACAAGAAATCGATTCGAAACGCTGAAAAAGGCAGTCCTTTCCTTGAACTCTTATCGTTTCCGCCAGTGTCTGCATATCTATACAACCCCGGAAATTGCGTAGCAATTCGATACTTTCCACTCACCTGTCTCCGCAGACGCTAACGATCCTGCTTCAAGCTCGCCGTCCCCACAGTGTTAACTGTTGTGCAGCGTTCAACACTTAAAGAGCTATACGGAACGCTGCAGGCAAGTCCAGTAAACCAAAAAAGAAACTACAGAGATAAAAATATTGCACAAGAGAAACCGGTCGTAGAACCAGCGAGGAAAAATCCCTTTCTCGGCACGTGCGTCGGTATTGACACTACGTGAAATGACTGTTTTTTGCCGTTAGCCACGCTCACTGCAAAAACACCTCTACTTTCGCCCAAAACTGTATTTTTTGACGTTTACTTTGCTGCAGAGAAGTCATTGCCTCCTCTGTTCGGGGCACTCAAAGCCTAATCGCTTAATCAGTAGCCTGGTCTCTGCGGCAGTTGAATTCTTATGAGAATTTATTTCAGAGTATTTTCCAGAGTATTACAATAACGTGTGACTGGCACGATATATTGTGCGAAAGGAAACAATGTAAATTAAAGATGGTTTATTTTACCACAAACTAGATATGTTTGGGAAGGTGGATAAAACCTTAAAATTAGCAGTTTAAGTGGCCTCACCTCCCAGTACTAGGAGGCGGACACTTTTAGAGGGATAAGGAATACATACACAATTATAGATATCACAAATGCGATGCTCCTTTCTCAATGTACAGGACATGCCACGTAAATTCACTCTAAGATTTAAAAAAGTGGTCCACGAGAGCAGGGGGAAACCGGGCGACATATTGTTTCCCGTCGTATGGAGCTCCTCAGATCATATTTAAAATTCCGCTTAATTAGTTAATGTTAATTCGTAAAATTTCTAATATTCACTTTAGGGTCATATGCCTTTCGATAAGTTGTTCAGGGGGTTATAAAACAACCGTTCCACTTTTTGCAGTAACGTATCTTCTACGTGGCCTTTTTTTCCGGCATTGAAAGAAAGACCGCGAAATATAAAGAAGAGCACGCGACTGCGCTCAAGCGGTAACAGATTCCAATGCTCTCAACTGTGTTTTGAACGAACGAAACGTGCACGCTGGCCGCATGCCGATGTGACCGGCCTCCACTCAGCTTGTCAGAGTGGAAAGTGATAAAAACAAAAAAAAAAACAGAGACTACCTTGAAAAGACGCGAATTCACTATTGATTTCCATTTTTGTTTGGTCCGTGCGATGGTTCAGTAAAAAAAAAAACAGTTCACATTGGCTGCCGGTGGCATGCCTATCATTTATCTCAGATGACGGTGAGCGCATTTCATGTTCAAGGAGATGGTCTTAAAGCACTTTCAAGGCTCTGCTTAGAGCGGCGTCGGCTGCCCACCTCCAGACGTTGAGAGCACACGGTTCGTTCATTCAGGACGCGCTTGACAGCGCTAGATTACCGCATCGCAAGAGCGCAGACACACGGTTGTTTTGTAATATTTCGCGGGCTTCCTTTAAAGTCTAGAAGAAAGGACGTCGTAGAAGATACGTTGCTACAAAAACCTGGATCGGTCGTTTCGTTACTCCCTGCAAATTAGAAGAAGCGCACGCGACCTTAAACTAAACCTTAAATTTCTGCTTCAAGAAAATAAGCTAATAACCAAATAATCGGAGCTTAAAGATACTCTGAGGAGTGCCACAGCACAGGCAATATGTCGTTTATTTCAACCAGCTCTGGTGCGCCACTTTTGTTTAATCCTTAATCCGCAAAACACCCTGCATATAAGACATAAACATACCGCATCATGAATCAAAATGTAGTAAAGCAAAAAGAATGTTCACAAGCATCGTGGAAAATTCGCATCAAAATAACTTTTGAGAAAGAACACACAAAATTATCTTCGTTAGGCGGAATTTGTTCAAACCCTCTGGCGTGCTTGACTGCCTCATCTGAAATCAATAGATGGTGCGAGATCTTTGGACATGGCCAAGTTTTGAGGGCCTCATATAGCGTAGTGAAGTATTGTTTTGTAAGTTTCAGAATGGTGTGAACGCTTCTTAAGTGTTTCGTATTGAGGTGCAGACCGTAGACTGAACTGACGCAACTTGTCTATTTTCAGAATTTTGAGATTTGTAAAGCACGTAGATGTGTGTACATGATAGGGCAGCTTTGCGATCCCTCGTAGAGTAATTATTTGTTAGAACAAGCTTATCTTATATCTTTTATTAGCACTTCTTTCCCATACTAGACGCGAGTCGCGAAAATTCGATGCAAACAAGGTGGACCTGTTTTAGCTGACTGGCAGTGAAAGCATTTACTTCCTCAACATACCTATACCCTTCGAACGTTCTGTGTACAAGTACTAATTGTGTTTCCAGGTAGGCCTAAAAGAGAGAAAAGGTCTTCTGACTAGGTCCTGACAACGCAGGGCACAACAGCAGAGATGTACCAGTAAAAACGATGTATTACATCCGAAGAGAAGAATGAACAATCTTAAGAAGCATTCAGAAACACTCGCAATTCGCTCGCGGAAAACACTCGCAAGCACTCGTGGAAAATTATTGCCGGGATTTAGCTGCCTGAAAGATTTGAGGAAACAGTCATATAAGTGTATGACAGAACCGAGATTACGGAGGGATGCATACCTGATGTTCTCGGAATAAAATTTTGAATATTGTAAATTGCTAAGGTCATCGTTGATGGTACTAACGATGTGCATAATATATTACCTGATCTGCGTTACTTATTGGTTTCAGTGCGCTGCCGCTTAAGGCTTCCATTTCTTGCATATACTGTTATGAGAATGTATTTTGTGCATCTCTCTGCCTGTCTTTCTGTCTGCCTGCCTTTAGCCTGTTTTCTGGCAGGCTGCAACCTCCCAAGTGTGTGTGTGTATATATATATATATATATATGTGTGTGTGTGTGAGTGCTTTGGTTTGGTTTGGTTTGGTTTATGGGGTTTAACGTCCCAAAGCGACTAAGGCTATGAGAGACGCCGTAGTGGAGGGCTCCGGAAATTTCGACCACCTGGGGTTCTTTAACGTGCACTGACATCGCACAGTACACGGACCTCTAGAATTTCTCCTCCAAAGAAATTCTAGCCGCCGCGGCCGGGATCGAACCCACGTCTTTCGGGTCAGCAACCGAGCACCATAACCACTGAGCCACCGCGGCAGCATATATATATATATATATATATATATATATATACATATAGGTTGCGAAAGCGTGAGGTACTAGACTGCTTATAAGAATATATAGCGAAGTATACGCTTCGTTAAAGGAAACATATTTATTAAACTCGACGTTTCGATCGGAAGACCGATCTTCTTCAGGAGTGATTTTACATCGTGAATGCATCCCCTTTTATAGGGGCGGGCACAGAACAGGTAAGTGGGAAACACAAAGCACATAGCAGAAAAATACGCATAAAAAATTATTAGAGGCAGTGCGACCCACACACACATACACCAAAAAAAAAAAAAGAGTGCGAGGCACAGGTACTCAGTCAGAAAATACAACGTCCAGATGCGGCCTCTGCTTTGTTAAGCACCACAGGCTTGCTTATTGACAGTCGTGTCCAGCTGGGAGGTGCTCGACAGGTGCGTGGCCGTCCAAACAACTTTCGTAGAAAAATGCGAAAACTTGTTCCTTCTCCTGGCCGCGAGAGCAAAAAAATAAAATATGACCCTCCAACAGAGGGAGCAGACAACAGAAAAAAAGAAGAAAAAAAAGGGAAATGAACAGAGCAAGGAAGAAACCTCGAAAAAAAAGTGAAATAGGTAAAAGAAAACCTTTAAAGTAGTGCTTTTTCTTCGCACCCAGCTATAGTGCACCCACCCCTGGTTGAGGGGAAGTATTGGAAGGAATGTAAAAAAAGAAAAAATATAAGGAAAAAAATGTGAGCTTACATAGTAAAATTAAAAAGGAAAAAATAAAAAAATAAAAAGAAATTGTGCGGCATTCGCGTGACCACAAGGTGAGCACACCCGGGGGGGAAACGGCACACGTGTGGCACAGGTGTGGCATGCAGAAAGGGGTATGACCTCAGACGACTTAGTCAGTGTTGCTTTGTTTAATTTCGTAGGCCCCTGACCTCGGAAGAGAGGTGAGGGTGCCGTAAGTTTCATTAATGCCATTTTGCACTGTGTTACATTTAAAAATAAAATATGATTCTCGTTGCTCGCGCTCACGAGTGTTTTTGAAGCCACTCTGTAGTATTGTTACTTTAAGTTTGTCAAACTCGTAACTTTTCTCGCGGAGGTGTTTCGAAAGAGGGAGGTTGGGGAGGGATTGGGTATGTAAGCGGTGGTTATTAAATCTGAAACGGAAGGAATTGTTTGTTTGGCCTATGTATTGCATTCGACAGTCGCCACACTCGAGCATGTAAACCACGTTGCTGGAATCGCAATTCAGGTCTTCCCGGTTAGAATGCTTGAAATTTGAATGGGTGCTTTTAGCCAGTGCCGTGGTTTCCATGTGTTTGCAGACTTGACATCGGCTTTTTTTGCATTGTGTGCAACCTACAGCTCTCGGTCTATTGACTGCCGAATGGACAACATGGTTTTGCAGATTTTTTGGTCTCCTATATGTTACTTTGGGGACCGTTGTGAAAATATTTGAAAGGCGGTCACTCTGTTCTATGATATTAAAGTGTTTTTTTAGGATGTTGTTAATATTCGGGAGAAAGGCTAAGCGGGCGGCCGAGTCGCCCGAAGAAACACCGCCAACCTGCTGAACGACAACGACGGCGTGTCGCTACTGAAATGTCAGTGGACGAAACAGCTTTCGCTACGTATATCCTAGCCGAGCTGAGCTAAGCCACTACCAATATTTTGCTGTTCTTAACGGTAGTAGGAATAACAGTCGAATGAAATCACATATATGTTTAAAAGGTGAAATGTGAATTCAGGTGCGACTGATAATAATTTTGAATTCCACTGTGTTTCCATTCAGATTTCAATCATAAAAGTAGGAACTAGGCCGAGTAACGATGGTGTGAACAAAAGGGACATAATTATCACTGTAGTGCATTAATTATAAACTGCAGAGTTATTTGAA
The DNA here is from genome assembly GCF_055824585.1 of Amblyomma mixtum. Classification (NCBI taxonomy): domain Eukaryota; kingdom Metazoa; phylum Arthropoda; class Arachnida; order Ixodida; family Ixodidae; genus Amblyomma; species Amblyomma mixtum. The sequence goes on along the minus strand of NC_143016.1, from coordinate 149,771,146 downwards.
ATGCTTCCTAGGGGTAATAGTAACTTAAATTCTAACCGCAGCTGTTTTCTTGCAGCTGTGACTGCCCGTATTATAGTCGTGGGGAGGAGAGAGCGGAAATGACTTACGCTCTTTCGAAAAAATCATGACGCTGGCCCTCACATTTCTTCATTGGTATCAAGCGTGTCAATGATCTTTACCATGCAGCATTAGTGTGCCAGACACTGTTAACTTAGGTTTTCTAGGTCAAGAAATCATGCCGAAAGATATCAGTTTTGGAAACGACGCCGACTACTTTTAACTCATTGCTGTTTATTCCCGCACCCTTCTGCCAGGAAGAATTTTGAAACCTGAGGAATAGTTTTTCCAAGCAAAGTTTCTTTTTCAAGTTTTGGACGACATATTGATCGCCACGGGAAGCAGCATTAATAGCTGGAACCTGCATTCGTGACAATATGCACTGTTCTAGGAGAGTGCAGTGGGGAGCATCAAATAACCGTTCACAACCTGAGTCTACCTATGAGAAAGCCGGCAAAAAGCCTCAACGGATCTCAAGAACAAACAAGAAGGTGTTACTGAGTGAGAACATATTGCAACAAAGGGCTTACTTTAATAAGCAAATACATTTTGTTCACTCTAGGTGCGGTTATATCCAACTTATTTAACAGGAAGGCATAACAGTTTCGAAGCACGGATAGGTGTTTTAAAATAAGGAATACTTAAGTCATGAAACCTCAGCAGTCAAGCAGTGTTAAAAGCATACTGTACGCACAAGAAAGAAGACCAAAAAATTTAGACATGCACTTTTGAAACATTAAAAAGAATGCACCGGTTCATAAAACACACATAACACCACTCGGCAGTCTACTCCATTAACTAATTGTCCCTTATGAAATCTTCAGGTACTAGCAACCTAGCGTGGAAATGAAATTCTTGTTTTCAAGAAGCCGCAGATGCATAACAAAAATAAAATATAAGGACCTTCATACCATGGTATCGACCACTTGTTCATTGAGAAAGCACCGCTAATCCTTACTATGGACGCCAGCAGAAAGAAGTGATACTTGCACAAAAATCTGTTCATCACTAAACTGTTTTACCTTAGTCCAAGCTTTGAAGCATGACAACGCATTGCGAGTATATTTTACCAGAAAGGTGATAAGCTGTGGTGCTTACCAGCTCAGGAAATCTTGCAAACATTGCACACATTTAATGGTTAACTAGGACTAAAGTTTCCTTCTTTCCGCCTTTTTTTCTTTCTTTGTCTGTTTTTCTTCTTTCTCTTTCTTTCCTCCTTTCTTTCTTTCTTTCTTTCTTTCTTTCTTCCTTTCTATTTCTTCCCTCCATTCTTTATTTCCCTTTCTTTTCTCCCTCCTTTACATCCTTCCTTCTTTCATTATTTCATTTTTTTCCTTCCTTCCTTCCTTCCTTCCTTCCTTCCTTCCTTCCTTCCTTCCTTCCTTCCTTCCTTTACTCGAGAAAGTTGCCTAGGATTGCCTCCAGACGCGCACCATAAGCCCTGAAAAGAGTCCGACGTGGCCGCGCCCCCCTCACTGCACTGGCCGCAAAACGCGATCTCTAAAATATGCTTTCACATTATTTAGGCAGAATACATGCATGAAACCCAATAAACCCAATGAAACCCAAATAAACCCAGCCACATCATCAGTGTCTATCTACAGTGTCCAGTTTTCAGGAGGGTAGGGCAGACTCCGATTCAGATGTTATTTGTTACTAGACACTTGATGGGTATTGGTGCATGGTGAGAAAGCTTCATTTCTGTTGAGAGTTGAAATGATTTTAGCAAGGTTTCATTTTATTTGTGGATCGGTTTGGTTACACTGACGGCGGCGCGTGGCTCAACCTCAACAAACTCTCAACAAAGAGGAGGGGGTAAAAGAATATTTAAAGGCATTAATGGCATTAATTAAGGTGTTAGTTATCGAGCGCTGGGTTCAATGCTTTGCAAGTTGTATGATGTCGAAAAAAGAGCTTTCTTTACTCCAAATTGATCCTGCAGCTTTTTTACCGCCTTTTTTGAAAGATTTGAACGTGATGTAGTTTAATAATGTCAGTTGCACTTGTATGACCATTGCAGAACAAATAGCGCATGGCTTTACGCGGTAATATTCCAACTATTTAAAAGTTACCTTTAGCTCATGAATTCTAGAAGTTGTATCAAAAACTAGTACTGATCTCATGACGAAAGAGTTAGCTAACTTTCGTTTAGTTCTCGCGGCTTGTTTTAGTTTTGCTTTTGAAGTTTAGGTGCCGGAATACTAACAAGCAAGTGCTATATAGTTGTTCGTTGTGGGTTAAGGTGTGTTTATAGCGACACCAAGGTATCGCGCTGAAGAAACAGCTTCAATATGTTCGAACATGAGCCTCTTTTCGCTTGTTTCAACACTGACAGTCCAGCCGGTCAATGGTCGCGCGATACTGTTAAATAAAGGGTGGGTGTATTTACATACGGTGAACGAACTGCGAACGATAACCTTGATATGGCGGCTGCATAAGGCCATAAAAGCTTTCGGTATCTCGTCAGGTCTATAAGACGTGTTACATTTAGACCTCAGTCTTAGAAATTACTTCTCGCAAGGGCTAGAGTACGCATTATTAAGTCGTGATGCTAACAATTCAACACGAAACCAGGTTGGAACACATCGGAGCAAATATGTTTCTTTTATTAATTCGGCTGTTTTTTTCTTAAATGACATCCTCTTAAGGGACAGTCCTGCTATGCTCGGGCAATTATGTCTTTTATTATTCTGAAACCGTATTACTTCACTTCTCTGGGAAATCTAGAAAAACATGTGTTTGCGTGAAGTGAAAAGAAAGTCGCTCAGCAAGATTAAGAGCGCCAGTAAGATTAACTTCTTTTTATTAAAGGATGTTCAGGAGCCCAAAGTCACAGAATTGTCTCCTGCCAGCCGCACCCGCATATAAATGAAAGCGAAAAATAAAAACGCCCCCGCGTTCCGCGATGTCTCTACTCTTTAGTGAAACCAAGATGGTTGAAATTATTCAGGAGCTGTTCTTTTCTGCGTCTTTTATAGCCCGGTGCATTAAATGATGTTTTCCCTGTCTCGCCAACAACTCAGTTGCCATGCCCAAAAGTTTGTCATGTTTCGCCATGTCTCGCCAGCCCGCCATTTCACGTACTACATGAAAAAAATGTTTACACTAAAACTGATCTAAATATAAATTTCTATAAAAAATGTCAGATTTGCAAAAAATACCATCCTGCTGCGTGTTTAGGTAAAAATATTGTGCTGAGGTGCTCACTGTAGAAATGCTAATACATACAACTGATAGCCCGAATTGTTCCAATTTTCCTCAGAATTTTTATGGCGCTCTTTTGAGTTTCCGTCAAGGAAAAAATTTTTGAACTTAAGCGTCGCAGCCCCGGTCATGGTTGCCCCCTACTGTCGCTTCAGTGCAGACCACAACCTTGGCGCTGTTCAGACTGCCATCTTTCAGTGTACTCACGTGCTCAGGAGTTGCAAGGCCGCTTTGAGCGATGCCGTCATCCCGTTTCTAGCGTGATGTGTTTAGAAAAGCCGCATTCTGCGACGTGCTAGGACAGAATCAAGTGACTCAAGGGGGCGTCTACAAAAGCGAATAAGGTCGCCTTGTAAGACCAGAGTCTCGCCTCCGCATCCCTCAGGTTTTTCTATTTTCAACTAAGCTCTGCACCGGACTCAACGCATTTTGCCGGGTTCCCGACATCTCTAATGTTAACAGAGCTTATCATAAATATAGAATAAGGCATTTTTCTCAAACACGGATGCATCCAGCACATTGAGGTGCGTTTTCCTTGTGAAAGTGCTACGCAACAATGTTAATCTTTTGATCAACTTGATCCGCAGGTTTGATTCCGTGGTGGCACCAGTAAATAGTGTGAACGATATAATGCGAAGAGTAACATGAGCCCAAATAATAGCTTCCCGAGCATTTACTGTGAGCATTCATTTACGTTTTACAAAACAATAATTCGAAATAACTGCAGCCGCGCCCTCTGTCGCTCTTGCTTAGTGCTTTATACAATATACTCTTCAAGGACTTCGAAACAGAAACTGTGCTTTTGATTTGACATGGCTCAAAGTGGGTGGTGCTGAATCCCTGGGTCGTGGAACGAAAGCTGATGTGCGTATAACTGCTTTCATGTTTGAAACTCCTCCGCTTCTGAGAAGGACGTGACTCCAGCGAGAACAGCACTGAGAGAGGCGGGTTTAAGACAGGAGTGTCCGTGTGCCTTTCACCGGAACAGCCATTCCAAACCTTTCATCAAGTAGGAACTTTCTTTTCTTGAACTGCGTTTTATGAGACCGAAGGGATCTAACTGTTTGTTAGCATATGCTCACTTCAAAAGTGGACGAGGTGCCATGATGTGGCTTTCGTAAAGTCTTTGTATTCTTGCACTTGATGCAAGCCTCTTTATCGTGCCGCCAACGCCACCGCAAGCGCTCTTGCGATGAGTAGTTGCGAAAAAGTTCTACTCAGCAAATATGCCAAAATCATCTTCGCGGTAACAAAGGTTAAGAAACTATTCTTTGCTCTTATATTGGGAGGTGGCCCAGTCCGCAAAATCATAAATGTTCCGCACTTGCGGAGTATTTTGACGGCCACAGCTTGAAACATTGCCAGAGCACACGTGTTGGGTTCGAGGGATTTTCAAAACTACAAAATCCTTCACAACAATTGCAGCTGCGGTTTCTGGCCGAACATATACTACACCTGGGTGCAACGTGGCCTGCGTGTTCGCCCAGTGGTAAGACTGCGGAGCAACTTGAACCGTGAAACAGTACTTCTTCTCAAAGTCCATAAGTACGATTGCTTCATCTTTTCCAAGGTTCCTCTTTACGTCCCTGAGATATTTTACTGTTTCATTTTTTTACTAACGAATGTTCTGCTGAAATGTTCTGCTCCTTGAACATTTAAGAAAAATTTTCGCGCAACTCTTCGGGCGTACAGATAGTTGTTTCGAGCCGATAGCATACTTTGAGAATCCACTGCTGAGCTTTATGATTCAACATTCTCATTGTCTAAAGCTGGTACGTCCCGCAGGATAGCCTCAGCGGTGTCTGTAGAAGGGCATGTGCCGCACCTGGTAGACATGGAGCGTTCATCGCCTAATTAACGTGCTATCGGCGGCACTAAATCCTCCATTGTTTCCTTAAGGGCAGCAGCATGGAGCATGAGTGTGAAGTATTCGTGCTGTAAGTATACGCAGGCTATATCACTGCCGCTTCCTGTAGCTAAGACGCAGCACGGAGGGCGTAGGCTTGCAAATTATGAAAATCCGCATTTCAAATCAGACGTTTTCTTCCACTCTTCATACAGTTCTTTTAAACTAAGCAATAAGAGACGCTTCTTCTGACCATGAAAGACGTCCTTCTTGCCTGGAAGGGAGTACGAAAACGCATCGTCTTCATATAATTTTTTCAGTGCACTTTGAACTTCTTGCCTGACATGGCGGCCCATCTTTCTTGAAGGTGTTTTAGGCACTCCCGTTGTTGATCTTATTGCCGTCGCAGCGCGCACCTGTCGTTGGGAGGCTCGACAAACTTCGTGAATTTTTCTCGTGACCATGACTTTGTCGCCAATGTGAATTTTTGTATTTTTGTTTCTGTTTGCTTTTCTTGCTCATACTTTTCTTTTAAATCTTTCATTAGTGATGCATAATCGCTCAAGGTGAGGCCATCACAAATATCAATCGCAGGTTCTGATGGACCTGAGAGCCCGGAGTACGATTACACCATTTTGTGGCGCTGTTCCGATCACTTCTAGTTTTCTTTTTTGTTGTAGGTCTCCCGAAGCCTTTGTGCGCTTTTCTCTTCAGAGGGCTTTCGCCGGCGGCTGCAAGATCCTTATTGACATTCTCAGCGATCACTTCAGGGTCACTACAATCTGCGTGTTCTCCACTCTCAAGGCCGAGGCTTCACCAGTTGTATTATCTTGTATTGTGTAGCACTGTCTGTGGCACGACTGGCGCAGTCGGTTTCGGGGAATAAGGCCGGGCGAAGGACAAATATTGGCAAGTACTGTTGTGATTAGCCTGCATCCGCGGCGCTTCGTGACAAGCTTGAAGAATGGGTCACAACACGACTTCGACGCCAGGAGCGTTGCGTACTTCTTCACATGCACTTGGTAGTGGTGACCGCACACAGTTGTAATACCCTCAGTTTTCTTAGACCTGCGCTTCAACAGAGGATGGTCTCCATCGGTTAGCTCTTCGAAATTAATTATCTATTTGCGCTTTGTCTGCGTGTTCTCGTGAAATTATCGTCGTCCAAGTAAGCAGGGACGTAGTTAACTCTCTTAAATGATGCACAAGTAGCAGTGAAAGATGTGAGCATGGTGCTTTTACACAACATAGAAAAATGGCGCTAACGGTTCAACGAAGTTCATCTGCATGCACAATATCTATTACCTATTGAGCACTAGCATATGTATTGTGCCGCGTAAGTTTATTTGAACTTAAGTCAACGACCACAGATGGGTTGGAATAAACAATTCTGCACGAACACATCGAAAGGGCTTATTAGCGCAATGACTTCCAAAGTATGCAAACTAAACTTTCTTGATGGTCTGAATTACGCCGTCGTATAAGTCAGGTAGGTGTGCTATCCTCCATGAGAGGAGAAAAAGGTTGCACGAGTACTTGGATGTGTTGTCGCCATCACCGTTGCCAAAGTAATGAAGGAGCTGGTTTCTTGCGTACTACACGCAATGTATCACAGCCGCTTTGCTTCCACTATCCGAGGGCTGCTCCTGAGCAGTAGCCGCGTGAGCCGTTGCCGGCCAGCTTCAGAGAGGAAGATGGGATGATACCATAACACAGGATGACTCTTACGTTGCACCGAAGCACCGAAATTGAAGGATCTGCCCTTCACTCTTGGGGAGTCAGCCAATTTCGCGAGAGGAACAATTACCGAAGCAGACATAGGCGTGCGTCACCAAATGAGAACGAAACAAGTCGCCGTTAAAGATTTTTGTCCAGATGGAGAATGGCACAAAACGTGATTTTATATTGTAAGCACAACATGCGACTTTCGGCTTCATCTCTGCATATTCATCATCATTGTTCATCTTCTTCGGAGGGTTGGTCGCCATATTTGCGGGTGGCATTAAAGCTCGCTCCATCCTGCGCTGTTTCCCGTCTCACAATATTACAAATACCTCGAATGAAATGTTTGTCCACAACTGATATTGATTCTCCTCGCTTGCTCCAGTCTTAGTGAACTAGCATAGGTTCATTGCGCTAAAGAAACTACTGGGCATGACCATAGGAACAAATACTGGAAAAAGAGTGGTGTTTCGCGTGTACAAAATATCAGAAAATTTTCGCGCTCAAAGCCTGGATTTATTGCGAAGCTACCCTTCCCTTGAGGTTTGGTTCTTTCCTTGCCTTGTTTTCCACATTTTCTGAGCCACTGAGCACAAGAGTAAGGCCGGGTACCCAGAACTGAGAAGCCTCTGCGCTTGGTTAAGGAAACTAGAATCGATACTGTGCTCGCAAGACTTGAGTAATTCCTTATTGAAGGTGGCCTGGAATATGTATCGTTTTACCAATTTCGAATGCGCTGACTCATACAGTAAAAGTGGCTTATAGGCCCTTGGCTCGAAGATCCAGCAGACGTGTTCGGGTGAGAAGTGCAGCTTAAGTTCAAGAAAGCGAAGACAGCCATTTTCCGGCACTTCATGCGTTAATACAAGGGGATTAAAAGACTCTCTAAAAATGGCTAGTACCTTGAAAATTTCGGCCATGAAAGCATTGTCTGGACAGTAGAGAAAAATTTGATAATCATCGACATATCTAAATATATTAAGCACTGGCGAATTTGCAATCTTTTTGCTTACTTCCCTGTTAGCCATGGCCAAGAAGAGGTCCCTCTGGATAGGGGCGATGGAAGATCCAATACATATGCCATATCCTATTGTATAAAAAAAGAAACATTCCACTCAGCATAAGTAGACCTGAGATAGACAATAATTCTAAAAAGCCACTAGCAGGAACGCTACAGGCATTTAGAGAGGCCACAACTCCGTGCTTGTCGATACAATCATTTACACAATGGAGCAGATCGTCATGCGGAATGGAATAATAGAGGTCTTTCACGTCAACGGAGAAACCTAGGTAGTCCCTGCTTCTATGTTCTTGCAAGAAGTGAATGGTTTCATTTGAGTTTTTTACTAGGAACGGGTCTTCTACTGCGAGGACGCTGTTTGGCTTGAAGAAAACTAAGAACCAATTTTTGCCATGTGTCATTCTCTGAAACGATTACACGGAGCGGGCACTGGGGATTACGTGTTTTTGAAGTAAAAAATTAGGCTGAGGGACATTTTACAGCTATCCGTTATCGAGAGGGAAAGTTTATCGAGGTTCAACCGTTGACACAACTTTCTTGCTGTGCTCTTAACTTTTGTCAAGGCTACGTTATTACATTTGTCAAAGCAGGAATTGAGTGCGGACGACGCTTTTTCACAATCTACATCTTTCGGCAGTTATAGAGAACACCCTTCCTTATAAGCGGTTTACAGGGACAAGTTGTTGTTTTTCATGTAAGCGACAGTCTTTCCAAGAGGGGCTCAATGCTGGTACGACTGCGGCGGTTAAACATGTCAACGCCTTCAGATACACAATGATCTATTTCAGCTGAAGAAGCTGACCTTGAGACTTGCCTGACCATTGTCAGTAATTCCGGGGCTGAGGGGCTTGGTTCGGTGGCGAACTTGGGCCCACATTGGAGCAACCGCTGGATTTCTTTGCGAATGTCGTTATCGCCTCCTAAAAGATGAACACGATTGCTGGCCGGTGCTTGCTTCTTTGGAACTTGCTTCTTTGGAAAAAGCTGTACAGACTAAAGCATAAAAGGTGTAGGATCGCCCTCACGTTTTTATTATTCATTGATTCTTTTTTAGGGATCTGTTGTCTGTTAAATTTCATTTTCGTGACCACCTTCCCTTCTTGTTTTCATTCTGACCGGCTTCTCAGGTTTCTGCCTTTATCAGTTTTAACGCTTTTCATTCCGCCATTTTTTAGCCGTGCCGATTTTTTACATCTTCCGCAGGCTTTCCTGCACCTTTTATGCTTCAGTCTGTTCAGCTTTTAGCGCCTTTATCCTTTTCACCTTTCATCGTCATTCGTTTAGCCATGTTGGTTGCTGGCTTCTTCGGGAGATTTTAGAATTTTTTTGGAATTCTCTTTTTACGCTCTCTGCCTTTCTTTCTCCCCTTTATTCACTTCATCCCCCCCCCCTCTTTCTTTTTTTCTCGCATGTTTGGGCTGCGTTATTGGTTATCAGTGACGATAAGAACTCGGGGACAAAGGAGAGACGAGGCACACAAAGATTTCCAGTCGTTGTGTGTGCCTGGTCTCTCCTTTGTCCCCGTCTTTTGGCTGGTTTTTCCATAAGTATGTACCAAATAACCCAGAGTTCAACTCTCCTACGATAAAAATAGTTGGCCTATCTGTTGGCTCTTTCCGTGCCTCTACTTTGCTGATCTTTGTGCGGGCGCATTACTCCCTCCAGTTCTGTATAAAAGGTGCGGATCGGCTGCCTTCCGAAATAAAGTTGTTAGCTGGCGCAGTTGGGCGTCCTTCTCGTTCTGGTCCTTTGTTTGCAAGCGCTGTTTTTCACAAGATGTACCTCAACCAACTCGCCTAGCAACACACCTTGCTCTTTCGATTAATTCGTTTTTGTCTCGTGTCGTCCGAGATGGTCACAGCTGCCTCCCACCCCTCCTGCGTTGGCTGGTTATTGACAGTGACCGCCTGATTTCGTTTGTAGGCCCATACCATACGGTACAGGTCCACCTTCTCCCCGAAGAATTTGAATTATGAGTCAAATGACCCCGGGTAGTCTTCATGGGTTGTGCTGACACCTTACCTGTTCTCGACTTATTCGTGCGGAGGGTCCACCCTTCTTTTCAACATTTCAGTTTCCGGTGAGCGTACCAGAAATGTGAAGAAATTTGTGCATTTGCTTGGATTTCAATGCGCTATTCAAATGACTATACAAATATGATACAAGAAACTACGTGACGGTTTACTAGTGCCTAGATGTAACTTTCTCCATAGACTGCCGTAGAAAAGTTGCGGAGTTGTATTGACTTTCACGAAACTGCGGCATACATATTCCAGCCCTTAAGGAAAACTACGCCTTTAAAAACTCGTCGAGTCATATGAACATCTACTATCATTCCTATACAAGATAAATTCAGATGCCTTTTTAAACTCTATTATAGCTGACTGTCTCCGTCAAGGACGAGCCTCTTATATCAAAATCCAAAAGCTGGCTGCGATTTCGCGCTCACGGCGGACTAGCAGAAGACGGTTACTGGGCAATGAGAGGGAAAGGCTTTGGTGGTGTGGCTAATGGGCGGTTGGGGGTTGCCCAAGAATTTCCATACCTTGAGCTACAGGGTAGGAGACCCTGCTCAAAAGCTACATGCTGAAGGAGTGTCGATGCTCCAAGTAGAAACTGTACGAACAAAACCATCGTTGTCGAAGTCCCAGATGCCAGCACGCACCGCTCATTGGGTATTTCGCCCAAGCTAAACAACTTGCCGGGCATCCCTCTGACACTTTCTATTACAAATATCATTGCTGAACTATAAAGACCTTTGCAGGATTGGTGCATGCATGCTTGGCATTCCAACCACAGCCTCAGAAAAAAACGAAAAAAGTCACGCTTTTCCCGCCTTTAGGGCAGGGCAAACCTGTGGCTTCAAAAGCGCTGAATATTGACGCTCTTTGCCTTTATGGGAGCTCCAATTGCAGAGAGCTCAAATTAACTGCTTCGTTGCCGAGCACCGGCAATGCACGAAGCGGGCTCAAGAAAAGTTTGTTTTTATTTGGTATAAAGTCTCAATTTCTTGTTGCATAACTTTCTGTCGTAAACGATGTACTTGTCTGGGCCGCAGAGGAGATCATATATGAAGAAACACAGCGATGTAATCTTTTCGACTTCTTTTACCCACAGTTCGCATCCTGGAAAGAAAAAGGCCTTGATCAAATCAAAGTTATGTACTCCAGAGGAATACAGCGCTGCTCAGCTCAGCATAGGAATCCACCAATTACTCACCATTTCTGCGATGCGGGACTCTCAATATTTCACAGTTATCGTAATCAACGAAAGCCATGGCGTATGTCACGGTGAAGTCTTTTTCTGCCAGAGAGAAAAGAGGGAAAGTTTATTTAGTGCTATTCAGACAAGAGTCTGTTTCAGTGCTGCCGCCACCGTATTTGTTTTATTCAAATTCATTTGGCCGCCGCGGTGGCTCAGTGGCTATGGTGCTCGGCTGCTGACCCAAAAGACGCGGGTTCGATCGCGGCCGCGGCGGCTAGAATTTCTTTGGAGGAGAAATTCTAGAGGCCCGTGTACTGTGCGATGTCAGTGCACGTTAAAGAACCCCAGGTGGTCGAAATTTGCGGAGCCCTCCACTACGGCGTCTCTCATAGCCTTAGTCGCTTTGGGACGTTAAACCCCATAAACCAAACCATAAACCAAATCAAATTCATTTGAAGCACCTTCTTAATAGTAACCACTGCCCATAGATCTTGAAAGGACTGGGACATATCAGAGCAAAATGAGCACACATCAGCACTGAGGCTCAACGGATTGGTGCGGCAGGTGACATTAACGGCTTAGAGATGCCAACTTCAAAGCTTGAGGGTCGTCTAGTTGATATAGCGTCCCCTGTGGACTCCAGGTCTACGGCAGCATCGAGGGGAGACAAGCACAACACGAGCAAGCGCTGACGCACAGCAGGTCTACATATAAATTGCCAAGCCCACAGTGTTGTTTAGTGATTGATTATGACTGTACCAGTGTCATCCATCAATTACTAATGTTGGCAGGTGACGTCGAGGAAATTCCCGGACCTAACACGCGCTCTACTGATGCATCAGATGAAATAATGGGCGCCTTGAACGAAATACGTACTCGGCAAGCAGCTTTGTTAGGCGAAATGAAAAGCATTCGTCCAAATTATCCCAGAATGATAAAACATTCGAAGAAATAAAAACAAGACTCGTCCAAATTGAAGAAGACTGTGCATCCTTTGCCGCCATGCGGGAAGATATTAGCGATGTGCGAACGCTTGCGGAGCAAAATTCAGGTGAAGTTGCCAATCCATCTCCCAAACTGGCTGATTTTGAAGATAGATCACGCAGATACTATTATTTTTCGGCTTGTCAGACGCTGACAACGAACCATGGGCCGAGTTTGAAAAGTTGGTTACTGAGTTATATAGGGAAAATCAGCCCCGTAGACGTTGAAAGCGCGCACAGGCTTGGAAAGTTTCAAAGTGACAAGAAACGGCCGATCATAGTTAAATTCGGTCACTTTAAAACTAGAGAGAAAGTTCTTTCTTGCGCTAAGAAACTAAAAAAAACAGTGTCTACAGAATCTCGGAAGACTACTCAAAACCTACCCTCTTTGTCGGGAAACAGTTATTACAGTTTCTGAAACTCCAACCAGAAACAAACTCCTTCATAATAAATTAATCATTGATACCACTGTCTATATTTTCGACCATTCCTCACAGAAAGTCGTTCCCCGCCACTCCTCGCCCCGTTCCGTCCGCACGCTCTATCCCGTCCGCACGCCATGGCTACTGCTTAAACCTCCCGTCAGTCCGAAGCTCTGCTCGTTGTCCTTCTTTTACACTAATATCCGAGGCCTCCTGCCCAAACTTGACGCCCTTGAACGTCTTACGCGCACAATAGATAGCAACATAATCATACTCACCAAAACTTGGCTAACATCACCCATACATGACTCTGAAATACTTTCCATTTTTCCTAACTACACTATGTTCCGTCGCGACAGATCTAATAGACGGGGAGGAGGCGTACTAATAGGAACCCATGATCCGCTTCGTTGTTCTGAAATTAAAACTTCATGTCCTCTAGAAATATTGTTCATTCAGTGCCACGCTCCATTTCCTCACGTAATCATTGATGTTTGCTATCGCCCATCTGACTTAACCGATTCTTTTGTTGCTAATTTTCACGAAGGACTTCGCGCGATAACCGCGGCTCACCAACATACTCCCATTGTTCATTTCGGCGACTTCAACTTTCCTGGAATAAACTGGTCCGACCTTTCCACCCCTACATGTAAAGATAATATCGAAAGCGATTTTGTCAACACGTGTCTAACCTTTGGTCTGTCCCAGCTCGTATCAAATCCGACAAGACAAAGCAGTCATTCCTCCAACATACTCGACCTCGTATTGACTTCTCACCCTGATAACATCCCGCCACTTCATTTACCAGGACTCAGTGATCATTCCGTAATACAATCCACGTACTCCTGCCAGTTGTCACGCACAAAAAAAAATATGAAAAACATTAACTCTATACGACAAAGGCCACTATGAAGCAATTAATTCTAAACTCGCTGATTTCTGCATGTGGTTTCTGCGAGATTTTTCAGAGCGATCAATCGAAGGTAACTGGTCCCTTTTCAGAAACAAGATGCATCAAGTTATAGACAAACACGACCCTACTCTCACCATCACCGAAAAACCATCGCCACCATGGTTCAACAAAGAGCTGAAACGCCTCAGAAGCAAGAAGAAAAGATTTCTTTGATCCGCAAAACGCTTTGACACCACATCTGCATGGGAAAGATATTATTGTGCTAAAAACAAAAAACATACTTATCTTTATCAGGCAAAACTAAACGTACATTTTTCTCGTCTGTCCTACCTTCCATGTTGCACACCAACCCCCGCAAGTTCTGGAAAACTATAAACCCATCACAATCTAAGCCTCTAACATTACATGACGACGACAACAACCTTATCCCGGAACACGAATCTACCCACGCTCTTAATAACTTTTATTCCAGTTTTTTACAAAAGAACCTGACGTTGACTTACCGGATTTCCCACCTCTCGGCCACCCAGCTGAGCCACAGATTACATTTGATGCTAACGGAATCATGAAACTCATTGAAGCATTGAAACTTACATCTTCACCTGGTGTTGACGGCATAAATTCTAAAATCCTAAAAATTCTCAAAAACACTCTAAGTGTAATATTGTGCCACCTCTTTCAGCAGTCCATATCAACAGGTGTCCCTCCACAAGATTGGAAACTTGGTAAGATCATTCCAGTCCCCAAAAAGGGCTCACCTGTTTCATGGAAAAATTACCGCCCCATTTCCCTTACAAGCGACTGTTCGAAACTAATGGAACATATTTATTCGCACATAACCAAATTCCTTGTTTCCGTAAAATTCTGCCATACTAACCAGCATGGATTTTTGAAAGGACGCTCATGTGACTCCCAATTGGCTCTCTTTATTAATGACGTAAGCTCCAACCCTGACCTAAACGTTCCTACTAACAGTCTCTTCCTTGATTTCGAAAAAAGCTTTCGATAAAGTACTGCAGAAAAGACTGCTACTAAAGATATCGCGTCTAAATCTTAATTCGTTAGTATTGGAATGACTTTGTAACTTTTTGACTAACAAAGAGCAATTTGTCTATGCTAACAATCATTCTTCTCCACGTAGCCCGGTCCTTTTAGGTGTTCCCCAAGGTACAGTCCTAGGACCTTTGCTTTTCCTCATATATATTAACGATCTTCCTTCCAGTATTTTCTCTACCATCCGCTTATTTGCTGACGATTGTGTAATTTACCACCCAATCACTAACAGTGCTGACGCTGGCATTCTTCAACAAGATCTTAACCGAATCCAAACTTGGTGCGAACGTTGATTAATGTCTCTCAATATTTCCAAAACGCGTTTAATTTCGTTCCATCGTCGGCAGATGCATACTCCTTCTAAAAACACTCTTTTCGGTTCAGAAGTGTCGTCCGCTTCTTCCTGTAAGTACTTGGGTATTACTGTAAAGCAAAACCTAACATGGTCATCTCATATCATGAACATCGCTAACGAGGCTAATCGTACCCTTTAATTCATACGGCGCAATCTACGATTTCCCACCCCATCCATCAAAACATTAGCATACATACCTTTTGTCCGTCCTAAACTAGAATATGCTTCAGCAATATGGGATCCTCAGCAGTCTAACCTCTCATTAACGTTAGGAAAAATACAAAATGGGGCTATCCGCTTCATTTATTCTGATTATTCACACTACAATAGTGTATCTCCTTTAAAATCTAGAGCTAACTTACGCAGCCTGAAATGCGACGAAAAATTTCTCGATTGTGCCTCTTTCGTATGTTTTCTAATTCATATTGAGGAGAATCGGTCATATCACCTGCCTATCGCCTCTCAAGCGTATTAACCACCAAAAGGCCGTCTACGCTCCAACCGCAAGAACTACAGCTCATTCACGATTTTTTTTGTCACGTCATTCCTGGACTGGAATGATCTACCACAGGACGCCGTGCGTCACATCAACGCTATCCATTTTAAGAACGCTATTAAGACCATTGTTGTTTAACTACCATGCCCATCCCTCATGTAACTCCCCATACCAAGGGCCTTTGAGGTATCAAATGAAAAAAATTAAAAAATTAGCTCTCCGAAAAATTTAAACCAGTCTGCATTTATGCGCAACGCCCCGTGTGCTTTAGCAGTTCATTCACACTTCTGCATTAAGAAGAAATGTTCTTTTTTTATTGCTCTTTTCTAGCTTTAATCTTTGAGAGGCAGCTCTTTAGAACATGCACTCACTCCGCAGCGACACGCCATTTCCGGAATTAGGTAATACTTGCTAAGCTTTTTGATACTTTTAATTTGGTGCCCTGTATCTACTCGTGCAGTTCTGGTGCTCTATTATCTATTCCTGCGCGCATGTTTCAAGACGGTGTAAATAACGATGCCAGTTTCGGGGAAGCAGATTTTACTAGCATTGCCCTCGGTAGTTTCCTTTTTAGGGATGTGTAGTGCACAGCGACGTCTCTCTTGAACAATTTGGTTTATATATTTTTATTAAGGCAGAGCGGAAGACAAACCTCAGTGAGCTGAAGTATTTATTTTGTGTTTTCGAGCAAGTACAATGCTAAGCGACCTTTCTTGTATAATTATGAATTTTCAAAGTTCCAATTCATTAAGAAGCCGAAAATCGTCCCATGCCCTTGGGTCCTAATAGACTTGACTGTTTGATAGGGTGAAGAAAAAAAAACAATCAAGCAACCCCACTATTAACGAGCCCTAGGACTCCAAAGCGGTTCTTGTGATCGACTCAAACATGTTTCAGTGTCCTTAACAATTTAAGACGGACTTTGACATACACAATGACTTTTCATCGCGTGGGCAATACTGGTCAGTTATCATACTGTGTAGTAGAATCGATAGTTGGGGTAGTCCTGACTAGTATGCACGTATGATATTATGCACGTTACAAGATAGCTCGTTGACTCCACAAACGAAACTTTAACCTTTTGCTTCTTTTTTTCAGGCACCATTAGGCGCTTACAGTGCGATTGTAATTATTTCGCTACAGGTATCGGCATTCCGTACTGTATTACACCATCATAAACAATAACCAAAGAAGTGATTAGAACAGTAAACCACATAAAATGTGAAAAGCTTCGTCAGTTTGCTCAGGAAGGCTCCTATTGATAATTTTTTTTATCATGGCATTACCAGCAGTGATTGTTTCTTGTTTGGCTGTCATAAATGGTCAAACACGTTTTTCTGTGCGAATAGCTGCCCTGGCGTTTCAGCCCTTCGATACCAGCGAGGACCGCCCAGAAGAATATATGCTTTGCAAAATACACAACACATACCGCCACCGGAAGGTGGTCCCTATGAGGCAATATAGAGAGTTCATCGCTGCTCGAAGCCTTCTCGACAGAAAAATGGGCTTTGAAATCGCATATAGGCTCCGAATACTGCCAACCGTACTCGCCAGCATTATGTCAGTGTAGCGACAATGAAGAAGACGACGCACCGAGCCACTCATTGCGATCTCCGATATTCTGTTAAGACTTCCCGCTATAAATGGTAATGAGCGACAGCTTCACTTATAAACAGCCTGTTGGAGCACAGCGGGATGACTTCTCTCCCTGTTTTCCAAATGTGAGGGCGTGAGGCGCGCACTGTTCAGTGGCTGACAACCGATTTCTGCTTGAGTGTACAGAAACGTAGAATAATGCTGCTGTCAACAATGGGTGTGATGAGAAAAGGACTGATACCGAACGTTGAGCTTGCCATTGAAATTCGCGGGCTTGTCTATCACGCTGTGTGCCCTTTATAGACCAAGACCAATTTGTACAAATGGAACTTGACAGTCGTGTTAGCATTCTTAAAAAAAAAAAAACTGAAGATACGGAGCCGTCTTAAACGCAAACTCTCCTATCTCTCTGCAACTCTTAGGACTACTTCGAAGGAAAAGTTGTTACACAATATTGTACTGTCCACCGAACTTTGAATTCACTCAGTTCGTACATGGGACTGTTCGCATATATAGTATGGACGTGAAGAGCACGAGGGCAGGCGCCGACGACGTACGGCCCACTTACAAAGTAGCGTGCACTCTTTAAGGACTTACACAATGGCTCTATAATGATGATATCTATTAAAAACTGTCTTCTTAATTTAAAGCAGCAGAAATTAGGACAAATTTTATGCCTTTCAAAGAGTCAACACCATTATCTGAAAACCACCAACCAACAAGAGAGAATAAGTTTTGATTTCAGCACGCTCCCCAAGCAGTTTTCTTCTACAGCTGAACATTGAAACCAGAAGCCTCAATGCTGAATGAAGGCTCTTAGCCAAGATTCGAGCTTCTACTCCTAACAAATCGTTTGACACCGAAATTGAAGAGTACGACATCGACTAGAAATCGTTGTCTCCTTTTAGGCCTTTTTTTTACTGCTAAGAGTGAAGATTTTTTTATTGCCGTAGAAATAAGAGCGACATTTCCCGAAAACAACGGCTCCGACAAGTTAAATCTCTGAGTGTAAAGTGCCGCCAGTACCAACGACCACCCGTTCAGCCATCTCCACCTACCACACACATCCACTCTCCAGAAGCGTCCCCCACGAGTAGGCTTCTACTCACCCATCCGCCTACCCCTCCAAAAGCCTCGACTCAGCTGAATACCCTTTGAAGATTTCACCACCATGCCGCCCACCACCACCCCTTTTACCACCAACCTCACCCACCACCGCCCCTTTTCACCCAGCACCCAGGCACCTGCAACCTTTATAAGCGCCACACACCAGATGCCCATGCAGCAGCGCCACCAAAAAGTGAAGGTGAAATTAGAACCAAACACGCATTGGGAAGGCGCTCACGTAGAAGAGACATGTAAAGCAATAATACTTGCTCAGATTTGTAGTATGTTATTGTATGATGGTATGATGTTTTTGCACTAAATATTGAGCGCTAAAGACAACATGAGCGCTGCAAATTTTGAATGGCATGAAAAAAACAATTTTTTTCGGGGTTTTTTTCATGAAAATTTGGAAATTTTGCAGAACGTGACAAAAACAGATTTATTTGCAACATCACAACGATCAATAATAACACTCCGAAGTTCAGTCGAATATGTAGTTATAGATGTCATATTGTGGAGCGAACTTCTTGTTCGATTGCACCGAGAAGATAATGATTTGCACTTCAGGCGAATATGGAGATATAAATATAATATTTGTGGAACGAACTTTTTGTTCTATTGCACAGAGAAAGGGAACATGAAAACTGATCTATAAGTCACTCCATATCGCACTCAGGGTCACTGCCGCTGGATGCGGCACTACGCGCAGCAATATGGATTGAAGCTGTGTCCACAGCTATGTTCGACTGCACACACAGAAGCTTTCGAACGCGTTCCCCTGAAAGCCTCTTGCGAATCCTTGTATGGACGTTTCCGAAACGTGACCAGTTTCGTTCGCAGCTGGCGGATGATGGTGGTATTTGCAGCAGTCGGCAAGCCAGACGAGTTAGCGGCTGGTTAGTGCAAAGGCCTTGCCACCAGGTAGATGGGGCCACGTGCTACGCTGAAGACGCCTGTCCTGGACCAAATTCCTGCGCATGTCCTGTACTCTGCTACGTTGGAAATCAAGGAGCTAGGCTTGTATTTGGCTAAAACCGCTTACGTGCGCAGCAGCCTATGTTGTTTATGCCGTGTGTGCAGCGCTGTAGAATTTGCAGCCATTTTGTTCTACTTCAGCCGTGAGTTCAAGTATTAGTGTGTTTTTAAGACAAGCCTGGATCTTATATGTGACCTGACCTTCAACCCGCGTACTCGCGGCACGAACGGTTTAAAAGCACTACCTAGCACCGGCGATGACGACTGCTCTGCAATCATTCAACGATGCACGCTGTAATGCATTTCAAAGCAGAAACAAAAACCTAAATTAAAAGCAAGCAATCATAAAACCTTGAAATTGCATAGTGAAATTTTCGATGTTTCCTTCCATTTTTTCTCGTCTGAAAAAAAAACGAAAAAAAAACGTTTTTTTTCCAAAATTGCAGTGTTTTTTTTCAGGCCTTCACATCTCTATGCCTGCGACAAAAGACGCTTCGAACAAACCAGTACAACATTGTCTTTGTGGTTAGTGGACGAAAGTAAAAGCTCGTGATGACTAACCCAAATTCCAAGAGCCGCTTTCGACGGTCGGATCATGAAATGTGAATGTTTGACATTTAGCCAACACTTATTTTAGAAAAGCTGCCTCATACCTAATTAGTTACATGAGAGTGGTTTTTAAGGTAGTCCTAAGGAAGTTTTCTAAGGGAGCACGTCTTACCCAGAATAAGATATATAGAGCAGATAACTTTGCGCAGGCATCTGCTTCTAAAAACAGTAGCACTTGCAATGTTACTGAACCTTTCTTTAAAGCAAAAAAATTTTTTTATTAGAAATAAACCACAGTCAGAATTCATGCGTTTTTTTTTTGCGCATTTCTTCACTGCTCATCACCAGAGTTTCATTATACCCGCAAATCATTATTCCGGTGGAAAAGCAAAGGCTACACCTGATACTACGGCCTTACCGAGTGACGTAGATGATTCGATCAGGTTTGGTATGGGATATCCTTCCGATGCTTGAGTCCAGGCATACGCAGTCAGGTTTTTACTGCAGGTAAAAAATGTGCGCACGTTGCACAACATAATCACAGACGTAGCCGCACATATGCAAATTCAGGCAAGGCAGAGGTTTCGTTTTCATTCGTTTTCATTGCATTACAGAGCAAAACCAGAAAATTTCAGCTTTTTTGATCCACTCTTTTGCGGCTGCCTGAAAGTACACGAAACATAAAAGAACTGCTTGGATCGGTTAAAAATTTGATGTCTTGATGATGCGAGAAGCTATATATTGAAGGCTCGAGTAAATAATAATAAGAAGAGCTCAAATAAACTTGCATCATATGATAATTGTTACATAATCAGCCCTGCTGCACACCGGATTCTCTATTTTGCATTTAGCAAAGGAAGGCAAAATTGTCCGAATGTCGATGACCTGACCTGCCACTGGGAAGAAATCAATTCTTGCAGAGTAACATTTGTAGGGGTTAGCCTCCATAGGCATCATTCTGCCGTCTGCAGACAGAGGCTTTCAGCACAAGGGTACACACGCTAGAAGTCCATAACGATTGTCAGTACGCTAATATACATATTAGATATTAGACTGTTTAATATATTATGCGAAAGTCTCTCTTGGCGAGTCATGTATGATTAAGGATCCAAATTCTCCACAGCTGTTCGCAAAAGAGAGAATTTGTTTTATTTTTGAAGAGCGTTCTTATCAGAACCTTGCAATTTTGCCCATGCATATCTATGTGCTCATATTCCCCTATTTGTCATGCATATCTAAATTTAACCCAGACGTTAAGCTCTAATTTGTATACTAGTCCTGGTTGGTCATACAGCGGCATGCAATTCACTCAAGGAAGTTGACCATGGTAGTTGCATGTCAGTAATTTTTAGAAGGGTTATCTCATTGTGATAGATGTTGGAAGACGCGTAGCCAGTCACACTGATTTTGTACGCTGCGTGTTGTCAGCTTGTCAGAAGCATTGTGCTGCTTTCTGTAGAGAGTGCAACCAAAGCTGAGGCCCCAAGCTCCACTTTGATAGGCAATTTCCAGGGAGATAACTTCAGGCTACAGCGGTGACGAACCAAGGACCACAGGAGCCTCCTTGGCTGGCATTGCAGCATATGTCGACAGGCTACCATCTACAGTTGACGGCAAGGAAGTCGCAAGCCCATTTTCCATGCCCGAGTTGCTTGCTGCAATAGATGAGACCCGTCGGAAGACTGCACCTGGTCCCGTCCCATTACTTACGAGGTGCACAAGAACTTGAGTTCTGCTCTACTCCCTCAACTCTTCGCCCCCATCAACAAGGTATGGATAGAAGGCGTCGTACAAGAAACTTGTAAATCGGCTATTGTGATACCCATCCCAAAGCCCGGAAAGCCGCCGACAGACCTTGGTAATTTCCGGCCTATTTCGCTTATGCCCACTTTGTGCAAGCTTACCGAAAAAACGCTTACAACACGACTATCGCGGTGGCTTGGGCACCACGGTTTCTATAACCCTGCTCAAATTGGCTTTCGGACGTTCATAGGTACAGAAGATGGATTGGATGTCTTGGCGGTATCAGTTCTAGCATCAACTTGCAGCCACAATGTACGTACCATACTGGCCATGGACGTTGAAAAGGCGTAGGACAATATCAGTCATGCTGCTATCCTGGAATCGCTTGGCATGCTGAACTTCCAAGTTAAAGTGCGCAATTTTGTAAAATCCTATTTAGAAGGCCGACGCTGTGCCATACGCCTCAGTGGTGAGACCGTCGGATCCTTTGTACCTTTTCGCGGGGTACCCCAAGGATCGGTATTATCGCCCACATTATTTAATACTACTTTTATCCCCCTTGCTTGGCGCTTACATGACGTGTCTGATATTAAGTTTTTATTGTACGCTGATGATATCACTGTGTGGAGAACCACCACGACCTGTTGACTCAAGCCTCCGCCCTAAAAATCAGCCTTAGATATTACGTCAACTTATGCTTCTTCAATTGGTCTTCAGCTTTCAGTGAGCAAAACTACGTATGTGTCAGTTGCCAACCACTGGGGACGCCGTAAACTTGCTGCGACACCAATTCGTCTCCATTCACGCGGAACTCCACTCCAAGAAAGTTCGACAGTCAAAATATTGGACTTTACAGTACAAGAGTCAGGAACAGAGACTGCTTGGCTTTCTCAAGATAAAAAGCAAGCGATTCAGGCGTTAGGCCTGATTAGACGCATTGCTCCTAAAACAGGCGGCGCCGGCTATCATGTTGCAAGGCACTTGGTGCGGGCGGTTGTGCAAACGCGCCTCGCTTACCAAGCCCAATTCCATAATTTGACGAGCCCTCAGTGGGATCACCTTGAAGCCGTTAATCGAGAGGTAACGCGGGTCATCACTTCCTTTCTCGCATCACCCCGATCGTGGCGCTCCAAGAACATGCGCAGCTGAATACTCTAGATGAGCTGGTGCAGCAAAGACGTGAAGCTCGCCGGCTCAAGTCTAACCTTACACACGCAACGTGTGCTCTCAGGGCATATGCTTCTTCACACTCCATTCTACAGCCGCCTCCGCCAGCTCTCCCTCCCTGGCTTTTTGTGCAGCTAAGCGATAACAAATCAATTGATCTACGTCGGCCATCATGTACCCTCGCGGCGGCGTCGTTTCGCGAACAAATTACACAACAAGACGCCCATCTGCCGCATGGCTCCATCATTTTATACGTTGACGCAGGCATCCAGGCTTGCGAAACCACTACTGCAATTTACTGTCCTAGCAAGCCCGCCCTGAACAGAACGTCCAGGTTTCGCTTCCCAGAACCTCCTTCTGTGTGGAGATGCTTGCCATTCAAGAGGCACTTTGCTCTGTGGCCGTCATTCCCCTACTACCTACGGATCGCATTGTCATCCGCACCGACGCCCTTCACGTCATACGCCTACTACATCGCATTAGTCGCATCCCAGGCATTTGCCAGGACATCCATCGTCTCGCGGCAAGTATCCGGCAAGTATCCTCACTCTGGATGACACCACCCTCCTTTTAACAAAAAGGAACACCTCCGGCGCCGCACACGGGCTCTTATCCCCCCGTGTGCGGTAACCCTTCCCCGTGGTCTAACCCGTGCAGAGGAGGTTGCGCTTCGCAGGATCCGGGTCGGGGTTGCACTAACTCTAGCTGTTACACGAAAGTGGCCTGCAATTCGAAGGCGTATATCCCCGCCCCGGGTGTCCAGTCTCCAAGAACCGAAATCTTGAGGCCGACATTCACCACCTGCTGTGGGTTTGCCCGGCGTTGAAGCCGACAAGAACTCGGCACCTAAGGGCAGCGGGTCTTTCGCCCGACAGTAGTGCTTCATACACCACTTGGACACATGGACCTCATCATCGTTTACTGCTCGATTTTATAAGATCAGAGAACCTTTTCTAATTTATTTAGGCATCATCATCTATCATTACATACAGTTTTATGCCCTGAGGCAATCAACATCGCATTTAAAAAAACAGGAGCAGACGAAACCAAGCAACAACAACGCGCATGCATTTGTGCGACGAATTTTTACTTCTTTCTTCGCAGAGAGTCGTTTTTAAGACATACATTTAAGGAATTGTTGGCCAGATTTCCCTACACATAGATTAGTGTCTTCACTTCGCCGACCCACTTTTGCATGCGCATGGCGTCGCTTGAAAAGCAGTACCCATCTAAGAATATAGTTGTAGCGGACACTGCAACGTAGGTTGGAGAATAAATTATCTTTGCGCCTCAGGTGATCTTAAAATACGGAGAGAAAGTACAAGATGAATAATGCAATCTTTATGGAACATATAGGCATCTCAGCGTAGTCGATGAGTACGCATTTCTGCAGTAGTTTCTGCCGGCACTTCACGTGTGTTTCTACATCCCTTTGTTCATCCAATTGCAGTATTTCTGCCTGTTGATCCGATCTCACTTAAGAAATCGAAAACGTTAGATCGTACAGGTACCCGTTTCTAAGCGTTTTAGGTACTTAAGACAACGCTATGTGCTACGCATGCGCGAGGTAAACGCAACGCTATAGAACACGTATTACGAGACACTTCAGAAACACTGGAAATTTTTTAACATCTTGCGAATAACAGCAGCGCAGAAACATTAGGTACGATCAGTGTACCGCAGTGCTTAGCAATTTTCTTCTCTATCTACTCAAACTCTCTCTAATCTAATCTTGCTAGACGAAAGAAAGAAATAAATGCTTGAGCAGCCATTGCTCCAGTGTACTTGCCTAGATCCGTCTTTTGGGTCAACAGATCCGAAAACATTCACAGTGTAGTTTTCTTTTTCGTTTATGGAAACGAGTTCGAGGAAGACACACTTCCTGTTAAAACCATAAAGCGGCTCGTCTTCATATGCCCTCATGTACAGGTAGTACCTCCCTGGAAGTGTAAGTGACTGCAAGAGAGAAAGCACAATTTAAGAACAAAAAAAATATGTACAACAATTGCAGCAAACTCTGCTCAATAAACTGCACTCAGGAAGGCTGAGAAATATTCATGCAGCGGTAGTACTAAACGTACACCAGCAGTAAAACGATTATGGATTGTTATAATCATAATAATAGAGTAGGGTGTAACGCGACAGGACAAAAGGGTGAACACAGAAATACACGAGCGCTAACTGTCAACTGTTTATGTCTTGCCATTGTCCCATATAAACACAGGGATCGCAGTATGAAATGGGAAAGAGAGATCAAGTTAGCTCATACAAGGAATACAACTGGTCGTTTCGCTGGTTGTCATCGATTTAGAAAAGCGTGGTCTTTTGCCGATAGTGCCCGTGAAGCGGCGCCCACACACTAGTTCCCTGCACATGAAATACTCAGAGCCTCATTAATCTCTCTAACAGGCTTATCATTGTGGTCGTTGATAATTTTACTCCTTCCAAACAGGGGCATGCACAGCTCTGGCCGGACAGGTTCCTTAGAATTGATCTTGCAGTGGTGACAGTGCTGGCTTAGGTGGCCCAGTTTAGTCCCTATAACATTGTAGTCATGCATGTCGACGTGACTACATGACTGCATGACTACAGTCGCGACGCACCATTTCCACACCGTATATCGTTTCTACAAAGCTTGTATTACCAAAAGTTTCGTGTGAGTAGGTTTTGAGACTATAAAGAGCGCTCTCTAGTATGTGCAACTGGCGTCCCTCTGAGCAAGTTATGCGAAGATATAGGAAGCGCGAATGTTTGACTTCCAGCAGTTGTCCAGCAGTTTCTCGTCTCTTATTTTGTCCCAAGTGGTGCAGCAAAAACAGAAGCATTTTTTACGATAAAAATTGTTTGCTCTCTCTGGGTCTTCAATGTGGTGGAAGGCCTGCGAATTGGTCGTTCAGTCAACTTGGGCTAGTTCTCCAAAATTTAGCAAATTTTAATGGATGCTGGCTGCCGACGTACAGGTTTTTCAAATTTTAGCGCCATTAAAAACATCTGTTCAGTGGTCACTCATATCTATATCCAGATGCTATCTACAGGCACCTTGCTCATATGAATGCAGGCCATTCGTCTAATACTTACATTTCAACACGGCGATCAAGGCAGATTCAGTATTTATGGTCCAATTACCATATTACCAGTTTTCTCGAAAGGAATCGAAAAATATTACACATACAGATTTATTCATTTTTTTAGACAACGCCCTTTATTTTTTTGCTTTTAGCATGGTTCAGGACATCACAGATCAACAGAGACGGCGCTTATAACGCAAATAGAAATCGTTTTAGAACCTTTTCACAAAAAGGAAATTATAACAAGCTTATATATTCGACTTTACAAATGCATTTGACCTCGTAAATCATTCATTTTTTTTTTCACAAGTTAACCACATTGGAGTTAGCACAGTCACATGGGATTCACACACTGGTTAAATCCTATCTCGTAAATGCAACGCAGTATGTTTTCATAAATGGCAATGAATCTTCTATGCTGGCTGTCGCAACTGCGGTTCCCAAAGGAAGCATTCTTGGACCGCTGCCATTTTTCATTTACGTGAATGACATCGCTCTGTGCACTGACTGTTTTCTGTTTGTGTGGTAGGCAGATGATACGGCCCTTTTTGTTGCGGGCAAGACAGAACCTGACATCAGTGGTGGTAAAATAAACCGCTTCCTCATTTACACTAAAGGATTGGCGCAAATTGTTTGAAGATAAGCTGGTTATTACTCAAACCATTTTATATTCACCAAAAAGGAAATATCAGCTGACGTCATTCAATCTATAGGTAGATACAGATCATATCCATATAGTCAAATAAGTGAAAATACTTAGCTTTGAATTCTGAAAACAATTAACAGCAAGCATGCTTGGGACCTCTAGTCGGAAGTATCCAGAGCCGTCTGCGTTACTACAAGGCTGTGAGAAATTTTACCAGCGAAAGTTAAAATTATACTATAATTCCAGATTCAAGAATTGCACTTAAAAAAAGGTTGTCGGTACATTGCTGGTGTGTCTTTTTTGCGTCCCTCAGATGCCCTTTTCGAGAAATATAATTCTCTCGGTGTTGTGCCCTCATCAATATAAATAACTCGTAATCTAGACATGTTGCGTGAAAGAAAAAGTAGGTTTAGAAAAAAACACGAGCTCTCGACTAGCGCGGCACAAGAAAAAGTGAGTTGTGCCTACACCTCGCTCATCATACAATACGCAGCCCTTGCTATATACTTTCCGACATTACTAAATTGTTTACAATCTACCAATTTCGACCCAGCATACGAACCTAAACATTCTATCAGTCTGTTCTGTCTGGAGAAATTAGTATACATTCCTTAAATCTTGTAATGTGAGATTTTTCTTGCGGCGTAAGTGCTGCAGATGTCTCTCTTCCAGGAAATTTTAGTGCTCATTTATTTATTTATACATACTGCAGCGCAATTATATGCGCTATGGCAGGAGTGGAAGAGACACAAAATGCAAAATACGCAACATGGTAACAAAATACAGCAAAATGTACAAAGTGAGCGCTACAATAAATTTAAAATCACAAAAGAAATATCAAACAAGAAGGGAACTGTTAACGATAGGGTAGGAATATTCAGCTATTATGCATCTTCGATGGCAGTTACAAAAGTTTGAAATGCACATGAACGAATGAACCCAGGTAGAGAATTCCAGGCTTCTATTGAACGGGGAAAGAAACTTCATTTAGCTCGTGATGAATTCGTGTGGATGACAATGGTGCAAAGTTAATGTAGTGGTTATCTTAGAGCCTTACCGAGGAATTGACGATACACTGTAAGAATTTTATTGATACAGTGTGGCGACGGGCGGAGGGCGTGATTAAATTCAATGAAAGAAGTGTAGAAGAGGGTGAGAAATCTCGACCATGGCGATGACATATAAAATACACAGCTTTTTTCTGGACTCCGTCTAACATGTTGATTTCAAACTGCTTGTACGGGATCCACACTAGAACTGCGTAATCTAGGACAGGGCGGATTAGAGTTTTATGCAACAGTAGCTTTGTGTATTTTCGTAAATTGGGTAGCATGTGCCGTAGACAACCTAGTCTTTTCGTGTTTTATTACGTAATCAATGTGATTAGACTATGACATGTAATGCGTGAATATGACGCCAAGATATTTATACTGAGAATCCTTATCTACCAAACGGCCATTGAAAGAATAACTAAAAAGATAAACGGAAGACTCGTTACAAAAAGTCATCAGGACAGTTTTGTCGAAATTAATTCTCATTTGCTTCATTTTGTTACGGGAAAGTTGTAGATGTTGTCTAGCCCTTTATGAGACATAACGCTGTGAGCAATACACGCCGGCTATTCGCGCTGAACTCTCCTTTTTATCAGCTTCTTATGAAACGTGCAAAATTTGAGTTCTCTAGAGTGAATGGTTTTTGAGATAAAAGTGGGACATAGGAGTCCCACCGCTCCATGAGTGCCTTTGAGAAAGCGGGACATATGTGTCCCGCTGACTACTGAAGCACAGCCGCTAAGAAAAAAAAAGTAGTTTTTTTGTGATGTGAAATTGCAGTGGGCATACAAGCAACAAAGGACAGAAAATACAAAAGCCTACTTTCTAAGACGAAAAACTTTGATAATGTCGTTCTATATCCATGTACTCGCTGTCACATTCACATGCGTGGCCTTGTGGTAGAGCATCCGCCTCGCATTCGGGAGGTGCTGGGTTCGATCCCCAGTGCCGCCGGGTACCCACCGGTTTTCTTTAATGGGTACAAGATTTCCCCTGGCCTGGTGCTCGGCTCTTCTAGGGTGAAATGCTTGGGAAAAGGGTCTTAGACCAAACAGTTGCCTTGACGGATGAGTGATAAGTTCCCCCGCCAAGCAACCATAAGTCCGCCTCGTGCGGCATAAGCCCAATTTGTGGCCCTGGGCGCCAGGTACCCACCGGTTTTCTCAAAATGGGTACAAGCTATCGCCCGGCCTGGTGCTCGGCTTACTAGGGCTACATTGCTTGGGAAAGGAGCCTGCGCCTTCAAATCCCGTCACTGTGGGCAGAGAGTCGTGTAGACAAAGCGAACATGGGCGCACCTTCCGCTGTCTACTTTCTGTCGTGGAAAGGCAAGAAACAAGTTGCACAAAAAGGCACGTCACAGACTTTGAAGGTTAACCGTGTTCTAAAACAACATGCAGCGCGCCAAGGGGATCGGTTCGCTTGAGACACAGGTACAGTCATGGACAAAAGTTTGCTGGATGCTGTCCATGACTCTACGGGCTGCCGCCGCTCGGCTACCTTCTAAACAGCCATCAAGGCAGCTTCATTTAACACCCACAAGGGGTTAGTAGAAGTTAAAATGAAATTTATTCACATGGTTTTCATCTCAAAAGTTAGTGTAACTACGAAAAAGTGGGACATATGAGTCGCTAACAATGGATTTGTATCGTGCTCATTCTGCGCACTGTCCGAATAGATTTCACGATCACATAAGTCGTCCAGGAGTCTGAACAACACCTCAACTACTTCCTGCATGAACGGTGACTTCCCTGCATGAAGCAGAAAGAAACTCCCATGCACCGATGAGGGGCACATAACATTCGAATTTTATGCTTCTCTTAATATAGTGTTGAGAAATGGTTAATTTGAATTTGCAATTTTTGTTTGCAACCAGTACACACAGGACAAAAGAAAATGATGTATAAAGCACATTCAAAAATTAGTCCGTAAAAAGAAAATTTTTGAAACTTATCGTTAATAATGAACCTGCTGGACAAAGCGCCAAAATTTACTGAAACGAGCAGGCAGCGCCCGCAGTGGAACGGTCTCGTTTGACACACAAGTCTTTGCTATGAGCGCGCCGGTACATTCAACATACTATTAAAACAACTTATGTGGACACCAAAGAGGTTGCAGTGGAAATTTAAGTGAAATTAATTCAGCGGTTTTCAGCTCAATAAGCAAAACATGACCACGAAAAAGGTGGGACTTATGAGTCCCGTGGTCCCACAATGGGCTAGAATGTTCTACACGCAGTACCTGCTGTTTTTGAGAAAGGATACGTCTGAAGCATTTCGAACCATTGATTTCTTGCGCTGTTTAACATGTCTATTTAAATTTCGCGCTTATTTATATGACCTCTGCAATATTGTGTCTGTATAACTGGATTTATTTTGTATTTCTTATGGTGGCATTGCCTCCGACACGCTTTTCTGCTTTTATGGTGGGGGCTGGGACAATTTTCAAACTGTTTTTGCATATTGTTACCGAACGGCGGGCCCGCGCAGAGAAAGCCACACAGGAACGCAGGAGACAATATATTAGACCCCCCGTAACAATACCCCGTAAGAATGTACAATACCCGGCTCCTATTTTTTCCAATGGAAAGGAAATAGAGATGAAATAAAATTTACGATGTTAGCTTTTCACGTATGGCTCATTAGCTAGCATAACGTGGAGATAATATTTTTTTCCTGAATTACTTGAGAAAGTATGCATTAAAGAATAACTGTAGACAAAGTAAAGACGATCTGCCGCCTTTTTACGAGCTAACGCCACAAAGCGCGCGCACTCGAGGCAGTTGTGCTCCGAACCCTTCAATTATGATAATAAAGTTTTTATGGCAGCAATAATGGCTTCCAGGTGTACTAAAGGCAGCGCGGCTGGTTGCGTCTTATTGTTCCGCAACAGTAAGGTGGGCCACGACATCTGTGCCCGTAATGGCAGTCTTCTTAGTTTGCTTAGAAAAGGTTACAGGCGATTTGGCGGGTAAGAAACATTTTCCTAAATGCAAGACAAGACCATATAAACGTAAATAAAAATACGTAAGGTTTATCGTTCGCCTATACTTAATTTTTTTCACCTGCTTTCCCTCAGCTGGCGATTTGCGGAGTGTCCGAGCTCACAAAGGCCGTGTCCGGCGACCTTGCCATCACCAGCCCCGGTCATGCCACACTCTTGAATGAGGTGGCGGCAAGCGTAAAAAACTGCACAAAGTCACCTGTGCGGCAGGAGCGGGTGATCATCGAATTTGCGCATTATGCCATAAAAACGATTAGAAAAAGCCCCCCTTTTCACTTGCGGCATGCTCGAAATTGAGGACCGAAAATACAAGCTGCCAAACTGCATCACCATGTCACGATTGACATGAAGTGCCAGTGTTTTCCTGCAGCGCAGCACAGGTTCAATGATGCCCACATTAGCATGCCTGAAGGTTTTTGTTGCCGAAATCTGAGTGCCGGTAGAGCAGCTTATTGCCAATAAAATTCATTACTACCAATAAAGTGATCATAAAAGGAGCAAGCGAGTAATTGTGAAAATCGAGCTAGTCGCTCGTCAAGACGCGTTTACACGTGAAGCGAATTGTTAGCGAATAAAGCATTAGTTTTTCTTTTCATCTAGCAGATACAGCTCCGCAGCACGCACGCATTTCTGGGCATCGAGACAGAAGTTATTAATGCACTTAAATCCTGGTGATATGCGCTCAGGCGACACGAATTTTGGATCACGAGGTTTATTTATTCAGCTGCCGTAAAGAATGGCCCGTTTACAGTGCATTAAAGTTTAATGACGAAAATGCCTCGTAGCTGAATACTACATGATGCAAAGAGGCGAGTGGCTGGTTGAGAACCTAGAGGCATTTAGGCCAAGCCAAATTGTTCAGTCTCGGTGTCTCAGGTACGATATCGTGCGTACACTCGACGAGTTCATTAACAATGTCCACTACCGTCGACCGGCTGGCATATTAGGGCCTCACCA
Source organism: Amblyomma mixtum (assembly GCF_055824585.1). Taxonomy (NCBI): domain Eukaryota; kingdom Metazoa; phylum Arthropoda; class Arachnida; order Ixodida; family Ixodidae; genus Amblyomma; species Amblyomma mixtum. Next base: position 149,740,007 of record NC_143016.1, on the reverse strand, counting down.
CGGACTGGATGAGTTAAAGCAGCAAGAATCCTAGGCTCTCTCAAGGAGAAAATTTCGACCCCTGTTATTTCTACAAATGGGTACCATGCCATGATAGGCACGCCATGAAAGTGCCATGATAGGAACCAAATTATTACCAGCACTGGCATAATATTACGATGCCTGTTTACTTACGTTATATTATTATTAACTTCCTCACTAAGAGGTCGCCCGGGCAGGAACAGCAGAGTTTCAACCCTGTAGCCAATGGCGAAAGACGACAAAGAACGATTAAAATATAACTGTTAGTTGATTATTGTTATACTAATGACGAGTGAACACAGACACAGTCTATAGTTGGGAACAGAACGTAATCTGATAGAATTGTTTGAGCTGATTTCTGAGGGCCTGAGGGAAGCTTAAGATCGGCGTAGGTGAACCAAACTTGTGGCCTAGGTTTTCGTAGCAAGCATGAGCGTCAGGATACGGAACGTGCTGCCTCCAACTCAGTAAGGAGAATACTAATGAAGGCTCCTATTAAACCTCTGCTGCCTTCCTTTCATCCTGAGGCAGCAGATTTTTTTTTTTCAGCGTATTTTGGCACACCGCATTAGTGACGCACCTCAGGCAACGCCGACTTTTAGCATGTTCGTGGTGGACAATTAAGTTTTCTTTTTCCGCTTGTTGCTATATTTACAGCCCTAGGAGATTGGGCATCATATTCTGACTGTGTAGCTATCCTTGAGAGTGAAACACTGGTACCCGAGAGTGCAGTCAGTAAGAGTAGGTGGGCTTCAGTTGGCTGCCAGACTTTTTTTTATCACAGTCCGTGCTCGGGTGCATAGGAAATTTCCTTTTGACTTCGAAACAGTTGTCTAAAGCCGTCTTGGGATTTGGCTACATTCTTTCCCGAAAATGTCATTCAATGTGTTTCCTTCACCTATTTTCCATTTGTACATTATAAATGCCTGCAGATGCAACTGTCGTGTCCTCCTTCGTGTATCTCTAAGACGTATGTACAAGTGAGCAGTACTGATAAAAATTTATTTTCTGTATACTTTTCCTTTTCACGTTACCACTCTTTTTGGAGAAATGACCACAACAGCAAGAAATGTTTGGACAAAAACACCGGAGGCTATGCAGGAATTATGCTTGCCCAATGCTCAGCCCAGATGGATGCGCCCTTCGCGGGAAGTGCACACTTAATTTGCGCCGTACACAACTATGAAAATGAAAAACTCTGTAGGAATGTTTACCTTTCGACTTTAGTCAGCACAACTTTACGAATGGCAACCTTAAAGATCTTGCGAGCACGTAATCTTTTATTCATGCTTAAAATAAAACGACAAGATTAGCTTTTATGGCTGTGCTAAAGCACGAGCTGCGAGTTTCTCTTTTTCGACGAATATTATCACATGAGCTTGCTACATATAAAGACAAACACTTTCGGATACGACGTCCAAGCTGATAAAATTGTATGGAGCGAAGAAATGGGTGTTATTAGCAGTATGCTACCGAGAAGATGAGCAATGGCAATGTGCGAATTTGTGCAAATAACTTGTTTGGTTTATGGTTTATTGGGGTTTAACGTCCCAAAGCGACTGGGGCTATGAGAGACGCCGTAGTGAAGGGCTCCGGAAATTTCGACCACCTGGGGTTCTTTAACGTGCACTGACATCGCACAGCACACGGGCCTCTAAATTTCGCCTTCAAGAAATTCAGCCGCCGCGGCCGGGATCGAACCCGCGTCTTTCGGGTCAGCAGCCGAGCACCATAACCACTGAGCCACCGCGGCGGGTAAATAACTTGTAAGAGGGTCAAAATTTTCTTTTCCCCTTACATACTAAAGCAACTTAATCTAGACTTAATGATTACTTTTTTAGTACACATACGCGACATACCAGAAATAGATCATTACGGCACATAATAATAATGTAGAGATACCTACGAAAAAAATACGCCCAAAAGACCTACGAAAGAAATATGAAAGAAACGCATAGGATGTTTTCTTTCCTAAACTGCCTTCATGTAGAGTTTCCTGTGCCATTCACGCTGTCATGTCATAACACTGGAATGACTGAACGACGAAACGTTTTAGATCTTGCAGAGGATATATGTTGCAAAGTCACGTCCTTACAGAAACTTACCTTCCATGCATCCTGATACTTCGCTAAATCTGGCCTCCGTTCGAGAACCTCTGATTGGGTGGCCACGAGGGCCACGAGAAGAACGCAGGCGTATCGCATTGATTCACCGGTGATTGCCATCAGTGTCTAACGATGAGAACACCGACACTTTTTTTGAAAGGACACAAAACAAATATTTTTTTTATTTTGAAAAAGGAAAAACACAGCAAGTAACCAACGCTACATATGGGCAAGCTTCGAGCGTAAGAGCACCAGCAGGACGCAGGCGGCACCTGTTTTTGCCAGATTTGGCTGCATAGAAATACGACACTGTTCTAAGTGACGGTGGTTTTGGCGGCTTTGCTGCAGGTAAAACAACATCGTTTTGCGTGTTTTGCGCAAAACTATACGCGTGTTCGCATATGCAACAATGCCCTTTCATACATATTTTGTATGTGCGAAGCGGGCGAATTCAATCACTCGGAAAAATTTAACTGTATTGTCCTAGTCATTTCACGTCTTACAAGACTTAGGTCAGAGCTGCTGAGCAAAATTCATAATGAATCTACAGACGCCACTCTGTATACAGGAAGGGTCGACAATATAGGAGGATGGACAATATAAACATGGGAAATAAGCTTAAAGCATAATTAATCGCACTTTCGCACTCAGTAAATGCTCTTGGCTTCTGCCACCCATTCTCTACGACCCCTTATTCTGATATGCCGTTTACTATCCTGTCCTTTACTTCTCTTGCATGTAATTTACTTCTAGCTGAAGTAACGAAATATAACTATCATGGACTCTGGACCATTAATGCCCTCACTCTGAATTAGCATGCTGCTTATGCTGTCACGACCGCTAAAGGTAACATGTACTTTTTAGGACGCCGTTGAGACATTGTATTTTCTGTCCGCCTACTCACATAGAAACTAATTTCGCCGATTCTAGAATATTAAGCATGAAATGTTTTTAGGTCCCGTTGTCGGCAGTGTGGTGACGTCACACCGAGACCGAGAGCCAACATCCGGGCACTGAATTCCACTCATACAGGCAGTGAAACGAGAGCATCCGGGCACCGCTCGAGATTTAACGAGACTCTCTAAGAGAGAGGGCCGCTTAGAGCAAGAGGGGAGCTCCAGGGCAAAAAGGGCTTTGGGCAGAAAAACTGCTTCCGCGCCGTCCCCAAGGATGGAGCTGACGTCCCACACTCACGCATGTAAAAGACCGGCAGCTGGGCCGTCAGCTCATGACGTTTCCCCCTTTTGCAGGCAGATGTATACACGCTCGCGGAGCATTCGAACGCGCTGAATATACATTCTTGTCAGGCCTGCGTCTCATCGTGTCCGCGTACGCTTCCGCATCGTCCTGCATTCCAATTCCACCATCGTCACAGCTGCTTGCTTAAGCCGAGCAATGGAGCCTGATGAAAGCAGAGGTAGGAAACGTCTTGCGGAAAGCGATCGCTTTGCGAGTGGTACGCCACAGCAGAAGACTGCTCGCCCCTGACGACAACGCCATGATTATGCGGCCGCTCCCAAAAGCAACAAGGCCGCCGCTGTTCGCTGCTGCCTACCTCAGCCCACGCTATTGCAGGCGATCGCTGCGACGCAACAAGAAGAAAAGTCTGCGAAAGACGCTGAGCGCGCACATTTCATGCTTACTCTACTCTCGGTTACGGGAGAGGCAGAGATTTTTTCACAAAAAAAAAGTATCGAAAAAATTGAGAAATTACAAAAAAGGGCACTTCGTTTTGCTTACAGTAGTTATTTAGGTAAATACATAAGAGACTAACTTGTTGCATATGGCTGGTTTGATATCATTGACGCCCTGCCGCGGCGGCTCAGTGGTTACGGCTCTCGGCTGCTGACCCGAAAGACGCGGGTTCGATCCAGGCCGCGGCGGCCAAATTTCGATGAAGGTGAAATTCTAGAGGCCCGTGCATTGTGCGTTGAGAGTGCACGTTAAAGAACCCCAGGTCGTCGAAATTTCCGGAGCCCTTATTACGGCGTCCCTCAAAGCCTGAGTTGCTTTGGGATGGTAAACCCCAATAAACCAAACCAAACCTGATACCATTAACCCAAATGAATCGCGTCTTTGCTCTCATTATTTTCTATCAACTTGTAAACGGTCATTTCAAGAATAACCTTGGTGAAATAATATTTTCCTCTTTAAGTTATAGCACTCGGCAGCGACACAATGTGACAATTACCACTTTTAGCCCTCGTAACATTTGCTTCAAATATTCTTTTTTCCCAAGAACAGTAGCAGACTGGAATCTGCTTACATAATACGAAATTTTGCTCCAATCTGTGGCATCATTCACTTGAAGTGTAAGTTCTCCCTAATTTATGCTTTGTTGTTGCATTGCGTTGTACTTGCTCATCAGGTTTAAATATTTTTTGTTACTGACTGGTTGTAATAGTTGCACTACGTATTGTTTTTGCTGCTTACAGCTTATGAGCGGTTGTCTATTACTGTTACTTTGATGTCTCAGGTTTTTTCTTGAACTTTTCACACCTGTGCTACTATTGCTTTTTCTTTTTTTGCCGATGAGAGGTTGTTCGTTATTGTGACGTTTATATATCAGCTTTTTGCCTGCGCTTTTGACACTTGTACTCTAGTTTTCCTTTTTTTTGTATTCATGTACCCTTCCTGCTAAAATCGCTCTTGGGATTGCAGTATTCATAAACAACTTAATAAATAAAAATAAATTAAAATTTCTGTGTTATTTGGAAACCATTCACTAAAACGTGCATTGAAAAGATGGAAATGGCGCAACAAAAAGCAGTTCGATTCATTTATAACAGCTTTAGACGAACTTCAGTCACAGAACAGTTCAGAACTAAAACTAAATCGTCGCTACTACCGCTAAGAAACCCTCTATCGCGACTAAACCTCCACTTCCCATTTCATAACGGTCACTACGTGATGGACCTTAAGAGTAATGATATTTTTGCATCTTATTATGCCACTAGGCAAATACATTGCCTCACCGATGTAGCACATGCAATAATTCTTTTAAACGTTCTGTTTTTTTTTTTACAAATAGTAATTGAATGAAATCTCCTAGCTAATGACCAGGTTTCAAGACCGTCACTGTCGACGTTTAAGTATCGTTTCTAAATGCGTTCTGTGCTCAATATCTCCTGCCGTTAATTCACTAAAAAAAGAACAAATATGGCGTACCGGCGTCTCGAGATTTAATAATGCAAAATTGGTGTTTCATGTGGCAGGCCTTGACGCTTTGAGTTCTGATAATGAAGAGAGACATGAAGCTCTCAGCTTTATTGTTCATTCATCTGTCCTGCCTGACTCAAGGGTTGATCACTGTCCTGACGTACAGCGTTTAGAGATTGAAGATTGTCTCACCATAACGGATGGTACCTAAGAATCCAGAAATAAGATACCGCTTATAACGAACCTAGTAGTCGTGGCAGCCCACGCGTTGTATCCAAGGTTCGTTGTTATTGATTACAGCACAGCATGCAAAGTCAGGCAACAGTGGCATTTATTTCTTCAAAATGTTTTTATGTATGTATCCTGCAACATGCTACAGAGCGGTCATATGATGTGTCTACCATTAACAGTTCTGAGATTGCTAAGATCGCTGCTAGAGGCTGATCAGCGAACGCGTGCAGTAGTTTCACTTCCAAATCTGCCCCTGTCACACGCACACCAAGCTTTTGCTTCGATTCAAGACCATCTGGTACATGTGCACGCACCGAATGACAATGTAGCCCGTCGATACGTGCCAGCGTTTTTATATAGGGTGAGTTTGAAAAGATCGGAGGCGCGCATAAGAGCGGAGGGAGCCCAGACGGTGACGCTGTGGCCGCTTTCAGATGTCGCCCGCTTCGTCTGTTGCTCTGTGCATGAGTGTGAGCAGACGACGGCTCGGGTGTGTACAAAAAGCGGATTTAAGTAAATCAAACGCAGTTCTTGCTTTGACCTCTTTTGGATTACTGAAACAAGACGGTTTAGTAGCACGTATAACCACAATCTCACCCGCGCACGTTAAAGACGCATTAGTAAACGGCTGCTGACATGCATATGAGATGCGCATTGAATAGAACTGACTGTTTTCAAACTCTATCGCTTTGCACGAACAAGCTGGTACAGCTGACATTGCATTCTAGCTAGCTGGGAATTTCTAGCTGGGAATGTTAAAGGGGCGATAGCTACTGAACTAAAGGTAGCATTCACCACGAAATAAAAAAAAAAAGATGACAAGAACAATGAGACTTCATTCTCCCAAGTGTCAGGTGGAGGAATTCGATTTACAGCGAACCGGTCATGATGAGCCGGCTCCATATATTTATGAATACACATGTATGATCCATTACAAGAAATGTAACGTACTCTGATCGAAATTTGTTCTAAGAGCTTTTAGTGCTGTCTTGCTTTATCCAATTCACCACGCGCGAGAAGATGGGCGAAGGAAGAACAAAGGGAGGAGAGGCTTGTTCGAAAGCTAGCACCTTATTAACTAAGCTCTCTTTTTAAACTTTTTATCAGAAACCTTTCCCATGTGCGCTTTTATTATCTGGCTCGTAACAATCGCAGTTTCTTTTTTCTTACAAGACTGGCATACCAAGCAACCTAAGATTTCGAGGCAGCCTTTGAGTTTAAAACACCGAAAAAAAGCTCGTCCTGACTTCCTAACCGTGCAAGTTTCAGAGGGCCGGTATAATGAGGGAATGTCATGCAGGGTCACTGAAGATTGAAAACTCGTTGTTCTGGCTTCATTAACCGCAGCTGCATGCATGCCTGGGCAAGAAGGTTTCATTAGTAGACGCCAAAAGCGATTTATAAGTGTCAATTTATCATTTAACGAGGTGACTTTAAGATGTAATTATATAGTGTATTGAGGGCCCGGATTAGTTTGTCTTGTTGTGTACTTGTAAGGGGGCAGTAAGGAATATTGTATAAAAATTTGTTCAGGGCCAGCAGTTGAGCAAAACGGCTGGCATGTGTCTCGGAGAGGCCGGCATGTTTTAAGACTACGCGGCGGAGTAAGTGTGTGATTGAGTGGCATGTGCATATGGACTGATTGATGGCAGAGGTGAAAGTGTTGTAGGTTAGTGGCATACCCAGGATGCGAGAAGAGTCGACACGGGGGATGTAATTGGGAGTTTGCACCCAGGACAAAAATGTGGAATTCAGTAGGTGTTCTGAATTAGTTGTGAGAGTCTCAATCAGTCGATTACCCACAACCATTGAGGGAAGCGAACGAAAAACCTTAATACAGCGGCTTTCTGCTGCAGTCGGTGCTTGGAGGGGAGGGATAAGGGGCGGTCACTTCGCGAAATATAGTGCTGCTACTGCGACTTAAGCCACAGTTTAAAAAGTGTTCAACATCACGTGCAATGGTTTTTGCGCATCACATCGCCAGTAAGACAAGGGCGGTCAGCATTACTGGTGAAGAGGGGTGTGGCCTGCACACGGTTGACGAAGCGGACCTGCAAATCTACTTTGCACAGCCGAATATTACTCACGTGAGAAGACTTATCAGCTGAGCCGCCGCAGTGGCTCAATGGTTATCGTTATGGTACGATGTCGGAGCCTGTTAAAGAACCCCTGGTGGTCGAAATTATCCGCAGCCTCCCACTACTGCGTCTCTCATATCTAAGTCACTTTGGGTCGTTAAACCTCACAAAATCAAGACAAAACCAAAACACTTATATCAAGTCAAACTATGAGGGTTCAAGCGGCACGTCGTGTTTCTCAGATTTCACGTTGTCGAACCACGGAAAGCAGGGTTTTAAGTTTAGGCCGAGATCTGTACCGAAAAGCTCTACCCCGAACATCATGCCCTAGTGCACGCCTAGATTGGAACACGTTTTGAAATCCACCGCACGGCAGGCAGCAACCGCGACCAGCGCAGATGATGCGAAGCGCGGGCCGGCGTCGGCAATTTCAAAGTGACCACGGGACCAAGGGCAGCCAAAACTCTTCACGGCGGCTAAAAGAAAACTGAGAGAACTAATAAAGTACTGTCGCCGCCCGAGAGGTGGCACTCGCGTCTCTTTGCGATTAAAGCGGCGACAGAATGGTACAGAACGGGCCCGCCTACCCGGTGCCAGTTATCTAACTGGCCCCATCTAAAAACGTTGCTGCGTGCTTAGCCAGCAGTTTTATCTGCGCCTTCTTTTTTGCTTTTTTAGGGTCTTCATTGTTTTGGCAAGGGGTGTGGGGATGATAAGGAATGTGGTTAACACTTTTAGGTCGCGGCACTGGTGCGAAGGGCGCCTTTTATTTTGCAAGGCGAAGTTTGCGGCGTCCCCTTGTTCGCTCTAACCTAGTTGTTCGGTTACGGTCCCTCGTTGCATCTGTGACGCAGTGCCAAATTTCTAATGCATAATTTAAGAGTAGCGCCACCTTTCGTTGCAATTGTGGCCGTTATAAGCAGTCTCGACTGTAAAACAGTCGGGAATAATTACTTACCTCATGAAACAATTATCAAGCAAACAGATAAGAGGCGTAAATGTTTCGGATAACTGGCCCCATGTCCTTCAACAACCACATGCTTCTTCTAAGATGCTTTAAAATTATTAAACATGAGCTTTTTATCTAGGATAGCGATTTTTTCGAGATAGAACTGACCGTGGTGTAGCACATCATACTACAGCTAAGGCGTGCTAACTAGTAGGCTGGTTAAGTAATACTGATTACTTATCTTTTAACAATTACTGTTTGTCTACTTACTTACTGACAAGCATGTAGCCCTTCATAGGTAGTACGGATTTCAGTTTTTAGAATTTCGAAAACGCAAACACACTCGGCGCTGTGACCGAACAAATTTTCATTATTTCGGCAACTTACGTGCACTGGAGGAATTGTTTCGTCTGCAACCTTTTCGGTCGGTCATGTACTGTATTTTGGCGCGATGTAGGCAAAATTTGTTGGGTCATAGCGCCGAAGGTACTGCTTCCGAAATTGTGAAAACTGGTGTGCAGATTTCTAGCGTCGGGCTACATGCCTCTAAATAAATAAGGCGACTAAGACAAATAGTTAAAAAGTTACCTTTTAGTATTAGTTAACCAGCCTACTAGTTAGCATGTCCTGGATGTATTCTGATGCCCTACACCGCTAACAGCGCAATGACGAAAAACAGCTGTCGCAACCCGAAAGCGTATTTTTTTTTAAATTGTAGAGGGCCTTAGTTGAAACACGGGATATAAAGAAAGCACCCTTAGAACCACACAGAAATGAGAAGAAGCATTTCAAGTCATTTTTTTATGGCCTGAAGATGGATCAAAAGCGCTGTAGAGAGCCCTGCTACCGAGAAACATTTACTATAGGACAGGGCTCAAAAGGCGAGGGTCGGGCTTGCTATTCGACGTCTGTAGTCTACGATCCGAGAACTGATAAGGACAAGGTTCAAACACTGAAAACAAACAAAAAACTGAACCAAAGGGCAAGTCTTCCCCTTTCTAATGCGGTTCAACGTTCTGACGCTTCCACCGAGGGGCCTCCTCGGCGGTTTTAAACCATTCCTGCGTGGCTGCTGTAAACTTTTAAAGGCGTGTCACATGTTCTTCTGCACGAAGATGGTGCTCTTTGGCATCCAAGGGCTGTTATTTGTTATTCCAAGATTCACATAGCGATATAGTGGCGCCTAAAGATGACATAATTAGTCCGTTGCGCTCGATGTGTGTGGAATCGCGGTACTGTAGTATAAGCACCACCTTACGGACGTGAATAGGAGCAGCATGAAGAGCGTAGTATATGAAGGTAATAAAAACAAATCAAATATGCCCTTCTGAACGAAGAATAATAAGGAAGGAAAATTCATGCATATAAACATGCAATAGTTTTGTTGTGTTTGTACGTCACTGCGCGGCACAACTTGTTCTCATTTCTTTAATTTAAAATGACCCTTTTCTCAGCGTTTAGCTGCCAGACATAGTAGCGATTTCATTTCCTCATACTTTACATTGCTCACTTTGGAAGAAAATTGCTACTCTGTATGTCAGGGTTGATGCGGCGCTGATATTGTACCCGCAGTGGCCCACTTTATTGAGCTCATTGCAAGTTGCGCAAAACCGTGACGACTGTATTTACGCCTTTATCTACCAAGCCAAAAGAGTTTCTTGCTTTTAGACATAGAGGTCAGCAGAGTATGATTAGTGGGGTGGTTTACGTGCTGCATAAATTACTTTAATTAAAAAGCGAACAACTAAGCACGACGATTCTTAAGTAGTTAGTGCTGTAGAAACGAGGGAAAAACCGTGGACTAATTTTACATTATGTTTTCGTTCCTCCGAATGCTCATAAATATTCGATCACCACCAAGCGGTAGGTCGCTAGCCGTCACTCATATTTTATTCATTATCGGCGTGAAATTGCTGTGTGTGTTAGGCATTTGCGGCTTTGTACTTGGGCACAAGATCGAATTCGGGCCATGGTGTCGGTATTTCAGTGGAGAAGGAGCGCAGCAATTCATCTTTCGTGGACAGTGCCTGCGCTGGATAGAGATCGAAATTAATCCGCGCTAGGGCGTATTTCATAGCCCACGAGGAGCTTCGAGAAGCTAAACGCGACACACGACAATTTGAACGCAATGCACGTCCGTTTAAACATACACCGCGATTCAGTAAAGGGTGTACGTTTCGGCATTGCAGATGTCGAGAACGGAACTCAGTGCGTTAACCTACTCGCTAGTTTACCTATGTTTACCTATTACCGTCAAAACTTAGGACGAAGTGGTCGAAGGAATAAGGAAAGCACAAGAAGTGGCCAACCGTGGACTTGTCATGCAGCTTACAGCATATATCTGGGCTGGCGCTTATTTCACGACAGATTTGGCCGCAGTATATTAAGTAAGTCCAAAGTACAAGCATATAATGGACAGGAAGGAAGGCACTAGAGCAACAAAATGCGCACAAACAAGCTTAGAACTTAAATAAAGAGCAGTAAAGAGCAATATCAAGCTATGTATATTACTTGCCCTGCAGCACAAACCAACCAGCGCTTGTCGGCTATTATTTCAAGTAGTTTTTGTCATATTATCTGGGATTTTTGTAGTAGTAGTTTTTTATGAACTGCAACGCATTGCTGCACCACAGCAGTAACTTGCTTCGTTTGTTATTGCCTTCTCTTTCCTCTTTTCTTTAAGAAACCTGCTCACGCGGTGCACAAAGTACAGGGTGTAAATCTCTTTGGATGGTGTTCCATTGCCGACAGTACTTTACACGGCCAGCAATGCATTCATACTATAACTCAGTCGCTCCCTGAACGCTGTAGGGAGCTCAGCTTGTTTCTGTGGAGTGCTATGTTCCTGCAATGTGACATGAACAAAGCTAACGATATGTTGCTTTAGTCTTTTCCATCCTGAATTTTATAAATGTGCTGGGGCAGATCTCCGCTTCAATGTACGGCAACAAACATATTTCTTAAGCTCGTGGCACACTGAGAAAACGCAACACTGTCAACAACCGAACTCGTTTTCCAGACAGCCAGCGTTTGCTAGCGAGCGGCAACAAGCTGCCGAACCAGCTCGTTGCCCAGCATCTTGTCAGACTGCAGAGACGCCAGGGTGACAAGAGAGGTTGCTGTGGTGTTGTCTCAGTATGAAAGCTTTCTGGAACAGGAACAAGAAACAGCGTTCGTCGACACGGTTTGGCATGTTCGCCGGCTGAACGAATTACGTGGCAACAACACGCAAACAAAAGCACGCACTTTCCGTTGACTGAGAGCTTTCGTGACTTTCCTGACTGCGAACATCGTTTTTAAAAAGTTTTCTTTCGTCGCATTGTTGCCTGCCGCGGTGCAGCGTCTTGCAGGTGGGCGAATGCGACCTTACAGGCTACTGTCGTCGACACCACCGGCTGGCTTGTGGCTGCCGTACCTCGATCCCACCCATGCATCCGCTGAATCCGCCAAGGAGGTGCACCGTACGGACTCAGTTCCATTCTTGAGAGCAAATTAACGCGCACTCCTGACAATTGCGGTTTTAGAAAAATACATCTTCTGCTTTGGCGCGGCTCCCCTCTGCCTGTAGCGAGAGTTCCGTCTTCTGCGATTTCAACGGCGCCGGCCTGGCTATTCGCGGAGCTGAGAGCGACAGCTAGCAGCGACTCGGCGCGGGTGCCGTCATACGAATCTGCGAGGTGCTCTTGAAAGCATGCCATGGTCGTTTTCGCCCAAGAAAATGAGCTATCGCGATGGAACACACCAGGCAATTATTGTGAGACGTAACGAAGGCGGTACGATTGGCGTGAGCTCAAGGATAGATCATTAGAAGAGATCGCTACGGAGTTGTAATCGGAACTCACAGGTGAGCACGAGTTATTTGCCCAAGTGTCTTGAAAACCGAGACTAACAAATGAGTATTGTAGCGTAATTTGTTTGAAATTCTTTAATGGGGAACATTCAGCGTAGTTCTTTCAGTTTGTACCACACTCGTTTCAGAAGCGAGACGTTGTAATCTGTAGACGCATTTTGTGTGATAAGTATGCGTCGTCCCGGCCTGAATCGACGGCGCAAAACATCAGCAAATATACTGCTGGAGCAGCCGCATACGACCGTTATTCACCTACATACTTACTGCCAAACGCACAAACTGCTCGGCAGAGCAAGGTGTCTCCAAGTTTCCGTGGCTGAGAAGGGAAAGGAGGTCGCCAAAATTTGTCGTAGAAGCTTCCGATACATGTTGCTGGACCAAGCGGACGTATTTGCAGTGAGTTCGTGTTGATGCGGTATTACAGGGCTGGCAACACTACAGACATGTTGTGTTGGCGAACGGAGTTAGAAGACTGTTTCTGCAGTGTCACTCGGCCTTTAGAAAACATTTTAGCCAACAATAAACCGCATGAAGTTATGGTAAAAAGCTCTAGAATCTTTTCTAGTGAAACTGAATAAATTTCCAAATCGCAAGGAATCGATTCAAAACGCAAAAAAAAGACAGTCCATTTCTTGCCCTCTTATCGTTTTCGCTTTCCGCTAGTGACACAGCACTACCATTCTTGCCACTTACCTTCCTTCGCAGACGCCAACGATCCTGCTTCAAGCTCGTCGTCTGCGCAATGTTAACTTTTGTGCACCGAACAACACTTAAAGATCGTCCCAGAGAGCTACAGGGAACTCCAATAAGCTAAAAAAAACAAGAGAGATAGAAATATTGCGCAATAGAAACCGGTCGCATAACCAGCGATCCGTGGGAACATTTCCTTTCTCTCCACGTGCGTTGCCCTTGCCACTACGTGAAATGACTGTCTCTTGCCTCTAGCCACGCTCACGACAAAAACACCGTATTTCTCCTTTGGCGGAAAACTATTTCTCTACGTTTACTTAGCTGCAGAGAAGCTATTGCCTCCTCTGTTCGGGGCACTCAAATTCTAATCGCTTAATCAGTAGCCTGGTCTCTGTGGCGGTTGAATTCTTCTCAAAATTTATTTTAGGGTTTTTATCAGAGTTCTACAGTGATGTATGACTGACTCGGTGTATCGTGCGAAGGCAATCAATTTATATTAAGGATGACTTATTTTACCACAAACTGGATATGGTTCGGAATGTGAAGAAAACCCACAAATTTGTAGCTTAACTGGCCTCACCTTGGGAGACACTTTGGGAGAGGTAAGGATTACATACACACATGTAGATATCAAAAATCCGATGCTCCTTTGTGAAACAACGTACAGGACGTGTCACGTACTATCAGCGTCAAATGAAATGCGAACAAAACAACTGAAACGCGAGCACAAAAAAATCAAGCATATTAGAGGCTGGAGATGAAATACAGGCGTGGGCGATTAACATTTCAGAAGAGCGGTCTTTTCGGCTTCGATGGGAAAATCAAATGCTCATGTATTTTGCCTCCCTAGTATAATATCTGCGAGTTGTGCTGTTCGCGTTTCAATTGGCTTGTTCGCGTTTCAGTTGACGCTGACAGTACATTCAACGAAGGATCTGAAAAAGTGGCGCACGGGAGCTGCGGAAACTGGCGACATACTGTTTCCCGTCGTATGGAGCTCCTGAGAACACATTTACAATTCCGCTTAATAAATTAAGGTTAATTCGCAAAATTTCTAATATTCACTTTACTGTCACGTGCGTTTCGTTAAGTTTTTCAGGCGGTTACAAAACTACCGATCCATTTTTTCAGCAACGTATCTTCTACCTGGCCCTTCTTTCCGGCATTGAAAGAAAGGCCGCGAAATATATATGAAGAAAACACGCGACTGCGCTCAAGCGCTAATAGACCCCAACGCTGCCAACTGTGTTTTGAACAAACGAAGCATGCGCGCTGGCCGCATGCACAGTGAACGGCCTCCGCTCAGTTCGAAGGAGGGCGAAGCGATAAAAATAAAAAAAAAAAAGAAATCAGAGGCTGCCTTGAGAATACGCGAATTCACTGTCCCCATTCATTTTTGTTTGATCTGTGTGATGGCTCAATAAAAACCCCGTTTTAACTGGCTGCCGTTGGCCTGCCTACCACTTATCGCAGATCACGGTGCGCGTATTTCATACTCAGGAAGAATGTGCTCACGCACTTTCAAGGCTACGCTGAGAGCCGCGTCGGCCGCTCACCCCTAAGCGGTGGAAGCACACGATTCGTTCATTCAGGACGCCCTTGGCAGCGCTACATTACATTATCACAAGCGCGCAGTAGCATGGTTGTTTTGTCGTGTTTCACAGGCTTCCTTTAACATCTAGAAAAAAGGACGACTTTGAAGTTACGTTGCTACAATAAACTTGATCGATTGTTTCGTTAACCCAGCAGCTTCACGAAGCGCACGTGACCCTAATATGAACATTAAATTTTTGCTCAATTAATAAAAGCCAATTAACTAAATAATTGGAGTTTAAAAATACTCTGAGGAGTGCCACACGGCGGGCAATACGTTAGTGTTTTCACCCAGCTCCGGTGTGCCACTTTTCTTTATTCCTTGGTACGCGTTACGTGAAATGCGCTTCATTCAAGATGTACACATACCGCATCATGTAACAAAATGAAGAAAAAAAAGAATGTTCAAAGGCATTGTGAACAAAGCGGATATAAATAATTTTTAGAAAGCATACCCAAAATACCCTTTTCTGAGGCGGAATTAGTTTAAAACCTCAGGGGCGCATCACTGCCTCATCTGAAATCCTTAGTGCGCAATTATATGACATGCCCCAATTTTGTGCGCCTCATGCAGCGTGGAGAAGTGTTGTTTTGGAAGACTGAGAATGGTTTGAAAGCGTGTGTGTCCTTGTTTCACATTGAACTTTAGATTGCAGCTCGAACTCACACAACTTGCCTAATTTCAGAATTTTCAGTCTCGCGAACAACGCAGATGTAAGTATACATCATAGGGCAGTTTTGCGATAGCTCGTAGAGCATTTTCTTTTTCATTAGAACAAGCTTAACGCATGGCTTTTTAGTGCTGCTTTCCCATCCTAGACGACAGTAGATCAAATTCTATACAAGCAAGGAAGTGTAGATCAAACTGTTTCGGTGGACTGGCAGTAAAAGCCTATAGTTCCTCAGCATACCTAAAGCCTTCGAAAGTTCTGCGTACAGGCAGTCATTGTGGTGGTCCCATAGCATAAATTCGTGAAAAATTACTTCCAGGGATTTAGCAACAGGACGGACTTCAGGAAACGCCCATTTAAGTGTATGACGTCACCCAGATTACGGACGGATGCGTGTCCAGCATTCTCGGACAACAATTTTGAAAATTGGAAAATTGTAAGGTCATCATTGATGGTACTGACGATGTGCATGGTAGGTTGCGTTACCTTCGTTATTCATTGGTTTTAGTGCGGTAACACTTATAGCGTACATTCCCCGCAATTAGCGGTTGCGTGTTTGTCTGCTTGTGTGTCTGTCTGTCTGTCTAAAGCTGGTTATGTAGCAGCCGGGTCACCTGCCCACAGGGGGGGCAACTTGCCCAAGTGTTTGTATATATACAGTGGTGAGCAGCCTTGTATAGAGCGCTCGGGTGGTGCACTTGCAAACAAATCCAGATTTTGTGGCAGCCTCTAGGGTCCAGCTGCAACGCTTGCACGGAAGTAGCGCCAGATAGCCTCGTAAACAAAGCAGGCATGAAAACTTTGCCCTGTAATGAGGGGCTGCTCTCTAATTTCGGTTTTTGTTACCAAGTGCGCACTGCTCAAGCGCTCTAGACAAGGCTGCTCACCACTATACGGGTTGTTCCACATAGCTTGAGACAAGGTATGAAAAAAATTCGGGGGGCACTTTGGCTCTCTAAAGTGCTGCAAGGCGAAAGCGTTTCCTGCGCACTGTTTGTTTTTATTTTTTATTTTTCATATATTTTTTTAATTTTTATATGAGCAATTTTTCTTTTTTTATTGTTTTCTTATTTTGTTTTTACTTTTGTTTATATTCTTTTTCCTTTCCTTCACTTTATTCCTTTTATTTTATTTATGAAACCCATGCATTCACTAGATGCGCCTTTATTCATGCTCGAACCTTGAGCCTTCGTGGCGCAGCGTTAGCGTCTCCGCTTCAAATACCAAAGGCTCTGGTTCGATTCCCACCCTCGGCGCAATTTCTTTTTAAGCAGTGACGCCGACAGGCGGAGAAATCTGCCGACGCGTCTGTCGATCGACACCGCTGTCGACACGGCTGCCGACGCGTCTGTCGACACGGCTGCAGAGAGCGTTTGCTAACGACAGTAGAGGCATTAAAAGCTTTCGCCTTAAAAGGAAAGGCACTCCGGACGCGAACGTAACCACAGGCATAATGTTGGCACTAGCCTACACATAGGTTATATTTAATTTTCTTTTTAACTAACTAATCAGTTAAGTTTAAATAATTAACTTCATAAGTATGGGCTACGGACGCCAAGCGTGATTAGCAAAGTTGTAGAGCTGCTTCATAAACCTATCAATAAATTGTTCCCTACAAGATATACCGGGTTTCCCAGCCAAAAGTAACCAAACTTTTAAAAAAGGCGGAGTGTCCTAGTCCAGTGAAGGTTGTTCATAGTCGCGTGGCCTAGTCTTGAGTATTTTTTCGCTCTTCAAAGTTAATTAATTAGTTATGTTTAATTAGCTAAAGTTTTAGTTATTGGTTTCAGGAAGAAAGTGTCAAATCAAAGGTTTTAGATCACCTCTAGAAACCGCTAGCAGTGCTGTTTCCATCAAGTTACGATTTACGTAGCTTCATTTATTGGCCTTAAAAGAAAGTTGTCCCGTGATCAGCTGCTCGCTCACTTCTCTGCCCCAATGTGCACCCAAAGTCTAATGGAGGAGAGGAGTTCAGAAAAAACAGATTTTATGCTTTAAGGCGCGTCTTGGGACGTTGAAGTGGCACAGTTGTCATGTGGAAGCTTTTTCTTATTGTGCGGGTTATGGTTAAACGCCGGTGAAAAAACTACTTTACGTAAATATTACTTTGCTGCAAATGTCTCAGTAAGCTGTTTCTCAAAGCGATCTACAACTTTTCCATTGACACTTTGTTCCTCAAGTCAATAATTAAAAAGTTAGTTATTCAAGCTTGACTAATTAGTCCACCTTAAAGAACGAAAAAAAATACTGCAGACTAGGTCACGCGACTCTAAACAACCCCCATTTGGTTTCAGACGGCTAGGACACCCCCTGTTTTTTAAAAGCTTGGTTACATTTAGCTGGGATACCCGGTATATCACGTAGTTTTCCACGTTCCACGCGGCAGGACGCTTGCGCTCCGTTATTTTGTTGCTCTCAAGCGTGCGGTGGATGAACGAAGTCGGCTGCAGCGAGACAGTGGCTGCATTTGTTTTTCAGCCCCGGACTGTCCGGGACTACTTGCGGACTAAAGTCCGGTATTTCTTTTTCTCGGGCAGCCCGAAAGCTCCACCCACCTGCCTGCATCGCCATAGCAACGCGTTCGTTTTTAGCCTATGGCAGTCCGGGGGCTGCTTGGGGCTGCTGAGAAGGCAGCAGATGATAGCTGCGCGCCGCGCTGGCAGCCATATTAAGTTAGACTCCGTGTGCATTTTGAGAGCTTTTCGTGTTCCTGGAGGTCGATATCATGCGTTAAACCTTCACATGAGCTCCGTAGCTCCTCTCTGAGCCATCGCAAGACTTTTTTTTCTTGCATCTTCGTTTATTTTCTTGAAATCCACCGCACACGGACGCGCATTCGGAGCTGCGAGCGCGTATTGTTTGATCGTGTCGTCAAGAGGTTCTTGTTTGCTTGTTTGGCCACATGCTGTCTGTACGCTTACCTGAAAGCATCGCATGTGAACCACGCGTATACTGGAGCAGATATAGAGCTCGTTGTCAACATTTTTGCGAAGGCTTTCGTCTATCTGCCTATCCGCAACGAGTTGGGCTACTTTGTGCGAACTTCGCCGCAAGCAGTAGCGGCGAGCATACCTCCGAAGCTGAGTTCTGTAATGCACCTACGCTAAGCTGAAAGTACAGTCTTTAAATCGACTCAGTATCATCTAACGCACGGCGTTGCTTCGGTGTCGTAGTGGCCGTGGCTTGCGTCGTCTCCTAGCAGATGACAGCTTCCTGGTACGGGAACCGAGGGGGAGCCTGGCTCTGGCGGCGAGTTCGCAAGCAGCCTATGGCAAGTAGGGGATGTGACCATGACGCTGTTTCCTGTCAGAGCGGAAGCCGAGACCTGTCAGCCAGTAGTCCGGGACTGAAAAAACAAATGCGGCCAGTGGCCCGCGACAGGACGTTATGCCTGATGTTGGTATCAGAGCATACGGTTCTTATCGCGTGCCGGCGCAAATGCATGCTGCTGGCCGAGCGTTGCCAAAGCGTTAAAGCGCCCAAGACTACGAAAAAGAAAAATAAAACAGCATTTTGAATTGCTTGGAAGAAGGAAAGGGTGAAACGCGTGAGAACGATAGAATGCGATGACGGCTGCCACAATTTTTCCTTTCTTTACAAATGACCTTGTAGTAGTTTTCAAATTGAGCAGTCATGCTACAACTTTAAATCTTGGGGCTCCAATAACAGCGGATAAATCACACGAGGACAAAACTGAGCAATGGTGAAAAATTCTTTGACTATATTCATGCAAGATTACGCACGTCTAATGCAGACGACAACTCTTTTCGCTTTGGCCCCGTCCGCTGTTCTGCTCATTCTTACTGTCTACCAGATGTTCATTTTTGATCGCGCGCCACTCACGTGCGCATCCCTTTGCGGTCACTTGTATTATCGGCTGGCCCCGTCTCACTCCACACTTGTGCACCGTGACTGGCGCTTCTGAGTGCGCCCGCAGGCTGTTCCGGCTTTACCCGATGTAGATCAGAGGTTGGCCACGCCGCTTTCGATGCGTGACTCAGAACCTACGAACGCTTGGCATGCATTCGTAGTTCAGCTATTTCAGTGCTGGCATCTTGGTACGCGTCGGAGGTCAATGACTGTTGTGCGTGCGTATGAGATGCTGAGACAGACAGGGTCTTTTACGAAGAAACGTCATAAATCGTCTATCCTTGGCGTGCATGGGGACACAAATATTCTGTAAAAATTTTATTCAAATCTACATGCAAGTTTTTTCTTTTTAATGCGATGGTTATTATTGCGATGGTGTTGAAGCTGGAGTATCAGAGTCTTCAGTGTGGAGAATACTGAAAAACAGTCAGCTTCACCCATACCACTCTTAGCTGCACCAAATATTGGAGCCCCGCGATTTCCAAAATACAAAGGACATTGCAAACTGAATTTCTGATCAAGACGGAGGAGGGCCCAGGCTTTAGCAACAAAATACCATGAACCGATGAGGATACCTTCTCACGTGATGCCAAAATGAACATCCAAAACGCTCACTATCGCTGTGACGAAAACCTTCACTGTGTTTTCATCATGTGGCATTTTTTCTTCTTTCGCGGATGAAAACAATCACGTTAAATATGTCGTAAAGGAAACAGTGTATTCAGAGAGTTCTGAAGGTGCTCTACAACTTTCCCAATCACACTTGGGTTCGGCCCACCAATACTTCTAAAGTTGGTTATTTAAAATTATTCATTAGTTAAGCAGAAAATAAAAAAGTCCTGAGTAAGTATAGGATACTGCCAACATTATGCATGTGGTTCCGTTCGCGTCCGGAGTGCCTTTCATTTTTCAAACCTTGGCTGTAGTTATGTGGAACAGCCGACATATATATTGTAGCGGATGAAATGCTTTTAATACAGGCGAGAGCTTGATGGATCAAAGCTAGCGGCTCAGAACCCAGATCAGCCTGCGCGTCCATCCCTGCTCTTCTTTTCTCGGCATAGCATTTTCAGCAGTGTAGTACACCGAAATACGGTTAAGACGTGCTATCTTGCAGGCTGGTTAACTAATATTGAATAGTTAACTTCTTAACTATTACTGTTCGGCTCACTAATTCCTGAGGGGCGTGTAGCGCACAGTAAATAACATCTATATCAGTTTTTGGAATTTCGAAAGAGCGGTTACCCTCGATGCTGTGGCGCAAGAAATTTGGGCTGAATCGCGCCAAAATACATGCACTTTCGCGAAGCTTGCACACAAAACAACCTCTTCAGTGCACATACCTCGTCAAAGTAGCCAAAATTCATTGTGCCCCAGCGCCGAGGGTAACCGCATTTTAGAAAATCCAAAAACCGGTATGGGTATTGCTTACGGTCGGCACCGCACCTTTGAATAATTAAGTAGCCTAACAGTAATACTTAAAAACTTAACTGCTCAATGTTAGTTAACCAGCCTGCTAGTCAGCACATCTTAGCTGTATTCTGATATTTATTTATTTAAAAATAAATATCAGAATACAGCTAAGATGTGCTGACTAGCAGGCTGGTTAACTAATATTGAACAGTTAAGTTTTTAGAAAATCTAAAACCGGTATGGGTATTGCTTACGGTCGGCACCGCACCTTTGAATAATTAAGTAGCCTAACAGTAATACTTAAAAACTTAACTGTTCAATATTAGTTAACCAGCCTGCTAGTCAGCACATCTTAGCTCTATTCTGATATACTACACCGCTGACAATGCTATACCGAAAAAGTCCCTGTTCTAACCAAAAAGCCCATTTAAAAAAAATGTTTAAAGTCTATAAGTCTTAAATTCAGGTAAAGACAAATTCCGCATATATGGACATTAACCTATTATCGCTATCTTAAAAACTGCGATCGCTGAACATTGGAACTGAACAGCGGAACCGAAAGGAAAACCGAACTGCTAGCGCAATTCACATTTGGCCTTACTACGCAAATCGACCAGCAGATCTTTTGTTTTCTTCTCCCCCCGCTCTAATACCCGCGGGCACTTTGTGATAAATAAATCATCATCATCAGCCTGACTACGCCCAACGCAGGACAAAGGCATCACCCATATATGTCCATAAACCCTGCGCTATGCTATCTGCGGCCACCCTATCCCCGCAAACTTCATCTCATCCGCCCATCTACTTTCTGCCGCCCTCTGCTTCACTTGCCTCCTTTTGGAATCCAGTCCGTTACTATTATGGACAATGGGTTATCCTGCCTTCGCATTATATGCCCTGCCCAAGCCCAATTCTTTCTTTGGATTTCGACTAGAATGTCTTAAGTCGTGTTTGATGAAATCAAATCAAGGACTTTATTTTCTTTCTAATGAAGAGTGAGCTGTAGCAAAAGGCGTGCGACGTCTGACGATACCTCATTTGCCTCGTACATTTTCGAGCGAAGTACACTTCAAAAAGGCAACTCTTTGCGCGCATACTGCTTGAAAAATTGTCACAGCACAGGAACAAGGCACGACCTGATATCACATTTCATTTGTAGAAAGGACGAAATAGATAAAAGTACAAGACTGTGTTACTGTCACCGTGGTTACAGAATAGTCACACCAATAAAGAAGAAAAGTGCAGTGCACGTCAAATATGCCGTGAGCATGTCAGAACATCATAACACGAGAGTTTAAGGATCGTGCATGTCAGGTAGCGTTTGTTTATTTCATTAAATATTTAAGATAAATACTGAATTCAAGATCACTCGAAAAATTATTTAGAGCAGTAAGTGCTTGATAGTTCATTTTGTGTTTGCCGCAGTTGGTCGAGTGCTAGGCATCAGTTCTCTGTGTGTTCGAAGGTGGTACTGTAATAAAGGCTTCTCTGGAATGGTGGTGTACAGCACGGTTTTGTATATATGTTAGAACAAATGGTACAACTATTCTTGACCTGCCTTAATAAGCACACTGTGTTTTGGGAAGAGATGTACTTTCGACATATATTGAGGATTATGTGTTATAATTGCTTTTAATCGTGCTGCCTCATACAAGAACACAATCAGACAATTTTGAACAAAAAGATCCGCGACATACTCTGCGCCCTTCCTATTTGTAGACGTTACACCTATGATTTTTCTTTTCATAGCTCGCTGCGCTGTGCTTTTACTGTCATGAAAATATTGAAGGTAATGGTCCATTCTTCCGAACTCTAGCTAAATCGTTTGTTTCAAAGTTTTTCCATTGTAGCAGTTTAGACTGCCGTAGAAAACATATGGGGAGCCCTTCTGGCGATCGCGCAAACGTTTACAACAAAAACAAAATGCCAGCCTGTCGACGGGGGATCTGAGGATATATTAATTGTTACGATGAAATCTTACGATATATAAAAAATTGTGTTTATAAACTTTTTCCCGTTCCCGAATGCTTTTGTCATAAGAAGTTGGGGGTTCTTTAATGTCCACTGACATCGCACAGTACACGACTTTCTAGACTTTGGAAAATAGTGGTCAGGGATATCTTCTTTACAATATTAATTCATTCATGGTATTCAAAGAGGGATCTCAAAAGATGAAGATTTTAATTCTAGGTGCTTTTCACAGCCAGCCGGATACAAAAAAAATCACGGGCGGTTTAGCTGGGGTTAATCACGAATTATTGTGCGATAGCCCAGTTAGCCTCGGTTTTGCATAGTTCATCTAGGCTTTCTATGCATTGGCTTGATTTTAATTGGCTTAGTTTTGCAGATATATAAAACGATATAAGTTTGGGCAATATTGCATAATTTAGACATGTACTGCAGTAGAATTTGCTATTCTCTGCTTTCATAGATCCCTGGAGTGCTCATACGACTGCTGGCGCAGTGGTGCGGCTGTTCAGTGACCCGACACTTCCCTGCAATGGCGGTGGCGCGGAAGGAAACGGTCGCGGAGGGACACGGGACAGGGGTGGGAAGGTTGCCACGTGTCCGCTGTGGTAGGTGGGCCACCTGCCAGAAGCAGGCTTCAGGAAGACAGACCGCCACTTTTCAGTGTACTTGAAGCCCAAATTCTGGCGTACCAAACACGTTGCAGGCTATGGGAAACCAAGATATTTTGTTAGCATCCTTTGGAGTCTCCGTAATCCTCTACATCGTTACATATTTCCCTGAGCACAGATTTAGAAAACTACACGCCAAGCCTTTTGGTTAATTCATTGCTAGGAATAGCCAGTACTTAAAGAGGTATTTTCGCTGCTCTTAACGGTAGTAGGAATAGCAGCTGAATGAAATCATATATATATTTACGGGCTGAAATGCGAGTTCAGGGGCGACTTATAATAATTTCGAATTGCACTGTTTCCATCCGGATTTTAAACACAGAAGCAGCAGCTAGGCTGAGTACCGTTGCTGTGAACTAAAGGACATAATAATCGCTGTAGTTCCATAATAATAAACTGTGGAGTCCTTCCGAAATACTTCCTAGTAGTAAAAGTAACTGAAATTGTAACTGTAGCTGTTTTCTTGCAGGGGTAACTGTCGATATTGCAGTCGTTAGGTGGAGAGAGCGGAAATGACTTGCTTCCTTTCGCAAAAACCCTGACGGTGGCCCCCACATTGCATCAGTGGTGTTTATCGTGTCGTTGCGACGTACCATGCAACGTTAGTGGACCACTCACTGTTATTTCAGGCCTTCTAAGTCAGGAAATAAAGACGAAAGGCAACATTCTGGGAAACCATGCCGACTACCTCTAACTTTTTTTTTTATATTCCCGCACCCTTCTGCCGGCCAAAATTTTGAAATTTTAGTCGTAGCAGTTTATGGAGCAAATTTTTTTCCAGTTTAGAGCTCCCCCTCTTTTATTCGCCACGTCAAGTGGCATCAGTAGTGCAGTGCGGAAACCTTTATTCGTGACGACAACATGCACCAGTGCCCATTTCCGCTCAAGGAGTGTGCAGAGAGGAGTATAAAGAACAGTTCGCAACCCGAGTTTGCCGAACCCTCCAAGGAAAATAGAGAACCCCGGGAACTAGCGTTAATGGAACTCAAGAAGAAACTCAAGAAGAAAGAGCTTACTTTAATACAGCGAGCACATTTTCCTCAGTCTAGCTGTGGGTATAATAAACTTATTTAACAAGAAGGCATCACAGTTTCAAGGAGGGGGGGGTGGGGGATGATTTAATGCAAGTAATACATAAGTCATGACACCTCAGCCATCAACCAGAGTCAAAAGCATGCAGCGCTCACAAGAAACAAAGTAAACAAAAAAAATTACAAGTGCATTTCACAACATTAAAAAGAAAGCACAATTCTATAAAACACACATAACACCATTCGGAAGTCTATTCCATTCCCTAGTGGCCCTCTATGACCTCATATTTAGGAACTAGCCACCTATCATGGAAATTAAATTCTTGCTTTCAAGAGACTGCAGATCCATAACAAAATAAAATGTAGGAACCTAGAAACTAGTATATCTTTGATTTGTTCTTTAAGAAAGCACCGCTAATCCTTACTCTGGACGAAAGCAGGAAGTGCAGAAAGAAAGGATACTTCCACATAAATATGTGCATCACGAAACTGTTTATAAGCTAAGTTGGTCCAACCTTTGAAGTATGACAACACGTTGTTAGTAGATTTTACCAGTGTACCTTTGTAGGCAGTCTTCCTTACCGGCTCAGCACAATCTTTAATGACCCCTTTTCTCTAATTAGAGAAGCTGAATTAGGAAACATTTTATGGTTGCCTAGAAGAAAAGTTTCAAACTTCAAGCTCTTTCTTTCTTTCTTTCTTTCTTTCCTTCTTTCTTCCTTTCTTTCTTGCTTTCTTCCTTTCTTCCTTTCTTTCTCTCTTTCTTTCTTTCTTTCTTTCTTTCTTTCTTTCTTTCTTTCTTTCTTCCTTTCTTTCTTCCTTTCTTCCTTTCTTTCTTTCGTTCTTTCTGCCTTTATTCCTTTCTTTCTTTCGTTCTTTCTGTCTTTTTTCTTTCTTTCTTTCTTTCTTTCTTTCTTTCTTTATTTATTTATTTCCGTATTTATTTATTTCCTTGTTTCTTCCTTTATTTCTTTTTCTTCCTTTCTTTCTTTCTTGCTTTCTTCTTTTCCTTCTTTCTTTCTTCCTCTTTTCTTTCCTTCTTTCCTTACCTTTCTTTCATCATTTCTTTCTTTCTCTTTCCTCCTTTGTTTCTTTCATTTTCTTTCTTCCCTCCTTTATATCTGTCCTTCCTTCCTTCCTTCCTTCCTTCCTTCCTTCCTTTATTTCTTTCTATCATTTTCTTTCTTTATTCGAGACAGTCGAGCACAATTGTCTCAAGAGACACAACGTAAGTCCTGAAAATCAAAAGAGCCTGACATGGATGGCCATGCCACCCTGACAGCACTGGCAGCAAAACGCGTGCTCTGAAATAGGCTTTCACATTAATCACCCACGATACATACATGAAAGTAAAGCCAGCCACATGAATCGATGCCTGTCTACAGTGTCCACTTTTCAGGAAGGTAGAGCAGACCGCGATTCAGATAAAGTTTTCCGCTAGACATTGGATAGATGTTGGTGCAAGTTGAGAAAGGTCCATTTCTGCTGCAGAGTTCGACTGATTTTAGTTATGTTTGTTATATCTGTGGCTTCGAACTTCGAACGGGGGCTTAAGAACTGCGGTTTAAAAAGGCGAGAGCAAATACAGGGGCTAGTCGGTGGCTCTTCGTGAGGGAACTGTGCTGTACGTAGTCAAGAGAGACTTCAAGGACGAATACAGACGAGCGCTTCGTATGTCGTCGTGCTTGCCTAAGTCCTGCGCGGTTCCCACATGTTAAAAGAGGAAATTTCGTAAAGTGACATTGAAGAAAGCGTCTCTAATGAGAAATTCTAAGCATTGTTTACAAATTTTACGCTGAAAAGTTTTCGCTGAAGAAAACAATAAAAGGTAGGCGAACATATATATTTTCTAATTAGCGAATCAGGCATTTTGAAGTATACTGCACTTTTGATGACGAATGCTTGCAGCTGTGCACTAGCCGAATGTAAGCCCAGCAGATCAACGTTTTTTGAAGCTTGGCATAACCTAGCTCAAACACCCTGTTTTATGCAATATAGAATCATCACAATTATAACATGCTCAGGTGAATATGCACTCTCAGCATAGTATTATTTGAAATTAATCATTGCCGCTTTGTGTGTTCGGAGCTAACTTTTAATTTGCTTTAGTAGCGGGGAGGGGTAAAACAAATATTTAAAGGCGTTAATTTAAGCTGTGTTGATGTTAGTTACTGAATGCGTTGGTTCATTGCCTGATGAGTTGTAAGATGATGAGAAAAAAAAAGGATTTGTTTCGCCCAAAATGATCGTGTATCTCAGTTTTACTGCTTTTTTTGGAAGGCCTGAATGTGATGCAGTTTCGCAATGTTAGTTGCAGTTGCACTTGTATGACCATATCAGAAAATAAAACGGACAGCTTTTGGCTGTAATATTTTAACTGTTTAAAAGTTGTTTAAATCGTGGGTTCTAGACCTTGCATGGAAATCTAATACTGGTTATATCATGGAAGAGTTAGCTAATTTTTGTTTAGGTGTTGCTGCTTATTTTGTTTTGCTCTGGAAGCGTAGGTGACGGAATACTGAAGAACAAGTGCTACATAATTGTTTAATGTTGGTTAAGGTATTTTTATACCGACACCAAGGTACTTCGCCCGGAAGAAATTGTTTTAGTATGCGCTAATGAGCGCATGTGTAACACATGCGCTGTTCTCGCTTCTTTCAACGCTGACGAGCAGGCAGGTTGATGGCTGCCCAATAGAAATAAAGAAATGGCCGGTTGTATGTACTATCATCAATAAAAGAAACGCGAACAATAAAACTGAGGTGACATCAGAAAACCGCTATCACATTATCTCGCGTAGAGGAAATGCAAGCGAGGTTGACTAACACTTCGGGAGAAGAATTTGGGCGCCCTTGAAGTTAAAAGAACCTGAGCAAGTATTGAGCTTCCCCTGGTTAAAATATTCTTAGATTTCGCTGCATGGCTCAGTCTTCTTGTTCGTGTTTTATTCCTTGCTGGTGGTGCATGCCATCATCGAACTTCCAGCGAAAACCTTGATATGGAGTCTGCATAAGATAATAAAAGCTTTCGTTATCCGGTCAGGACCATGAACGCTGTGTAATTACAGTTCAGTTTAAAAAATTACTTCTGGAAACAGCCACAGTACCCAACATTATTAAGTCGTGATAACGCTCACACACGAAACCCGGTTGAAATACATCGGACCAAATATCTTTTTTTCTTTATACGTTCGACTGCATTTTTCAACTGTCATCCGCTGAGGGTAGAGTCCTGCAATGCTCGAACAGTTCTGTTTTTTTTTTAGTTATGGAACAGTATTACTGAGCTTTTAGCGCCCATCTAGAAAAACAAGTTTGCGTGTAGTGAAAATCGATCAGCAAGCTTAACTGCGTGAGTGGGTTTAACCTGTTTATATAAAAGGATGTTCCTGAGCCCAACGTCATGGAAGTGAATCCTGCCAGCCGCACCCGCATACAAATGGAAGCGGAAAATAAAAATGCCCTCGCGTTGCGCGATGTCTCTACTCTTTAATGAAACCCACGTGGTTTAAATCATTTAGTACACGCGGCCAAATCTTTAACTGGCTAGGGTGTTGCATCGTTATGTACACCTTGTAAAAGGCTCTTTTCGGCTACACCGCTGGCATTTCTTGGATCTTTTTGTTCATATAATGCTTGAGCGTAGTACTTTTGTGTTTAGATCAATGTTATCAGAAATATTCATCGTATGCCATTATGGAGAGCCGAAACAAGCGGAATACGCAGCAATGGTTCTGGTGGCGCATTCGCGCTCACTCTGGGTGAACGACTTGTCCGCCATGAAAGGAGTGGTAGTCTACCCAGTGGAGGAGGCCGTATGGGCCAGAGCCATTGCTGCGTATGCTATTTGTTTCGGCTCTTCGTAGATGGGGACGTTTCGGATTTCTAATAATTTTATTCAAGCAGGCAAGTACTACTCCAATTTCACGTGAAAAAAAAAACCTGCAAATGCCACCTCAGGCTTCAAATTAATGCATGAATATGCTAGCGGTTTAGCCAAAACCAGCCTTTTACAAGCTGCATTTACCAATGCAACACCCTAGCCAGTTAAAGATTTGTACGGGTTTACCTGTTCCTTTCTGCGGTTCTCATTTGCCATGTGCAGCTTCGGTGCGTTAAATACTATTTTCCATGTCATAGCATGTTCTTTTTTGTTGCGTCAGTTCTGCGTCAAAGTGCAATAACCATCATCGAACTCAAATGTTTGTCGTGAATTCTCCTTTTTTTGAAAGGAATATATAAGAGACTCAGTATTATTTTCCAGAAAATTAGTTTCAAATGAAATAGGAAACTCAGAAAGATTTCGTATTAGGCATCCGATAAGTCTGAATAGAAGAAGCTTTTGCCCGATTAAAGTCGGTCGGATAGGCGTGGTAAAACCAGAGCGAAAGAACCTCTGATCGATGGCCGGCGTAGTGCAAGGCTAAGGGCGGGCGCAGAATTGTTTTCTCGGCACCTTAGATATCTAACTTACCTGTTGCATATGAAGTTCGAGCGGCATGTTGCTTGCGCAGAAAATATTAATTTCTCAACTCATATGAGGGTGATTCCATGCCACACGCACCAATTTTAGCGCTGGGCGCTGTTGGATTTCATTAAAAAAATTTCTTTCTTTTTACTGAACCGCCAAATGCAATTTTCCCCTAACATCTAGCAGGGAAACTTTCTTGTCATGTGACAGCCCTTTGAATTTCCCAGGCTGGTGCAAGATAAGGCCCGTGTAAAAAATGATAGTAATTATTTATTTCCTTTTGCCCTCCAAATTTTTGTGGACAATGTATATAAGCTGTTTTTTTTATCATGTATAGAGACATTGCCTGCACAAGGCTTTTGTTTTTTGTAGTTCGGTTTTTTAAGTGAAAGCGCTGCTTTGTAGACCTTTTTATAAAAAGTGCGCGCGGCATTCCTGAATAATATTAGACTTTTCATTGGCTCTTCATAACTCGTACGGTGTGTAGAAAACGTTTCAACTAAAATTAGACTAAGTAACGTTCGCAAAAATATTGCCAAAGTTGCAAAAAATTTCATTCTGCTGCGTATCCAGAAGAAAATACTATACTGAGGTACTCGCGGCAAAAATGCGAAATACAGTTGCACTAACTGAGAGTGTTATTACAGTTTTTGTCAGGAATTTTCATCGAGGTCATCGTGTTTTAGTCCACAAAAAAATGAGCGTCGCAGCGCCGGCCTTGCTTGCCCCCTATGTCGCTTCACTGCAGAACACAACCTCTTCGCTATTCAAACTGCACTCTTTCCGCGCACTCACGCGCTCAGGAGTTGAAAATCCGCTTTGAGCGAAGCCGGCATCACGCTGCTAGCGTGCTTTGGTTACAAAATTCGTGCTCTGCGAGGTGCGAGGACGGAATAAAGTGACTCGAGGTGGCATGCACAAAAGCGAATATGATCGCCTTGTAAGACTGGAGTCTCGCCTCCGCGTCCCTCTAGTTTCTATATTTTTTACTGATCTCTGTACAAGACTCAAAACAATTACCGGGCTCCCAATCTCTGTAATGTCAACAGTCCGTATTAAAATATGGAATAAAGCATTCTTCTCAAAAAAGGATGCATCCAGCACCTTAAGGTGTGTTGTTCTTGTGAAGGTGCTAAACAAAAATGTTTATCTTTTGATCAACTTCATGCGCAGCTTTGATTCCGAGCTGGCAACAGTAAATAGTGTGAAGGATATAATGCGAAGAATAACATCAGCCGAAATAATATATTCCCATAAATTTTTTGTGACTCTTCATCTATATTTTACAACAAAAAAAAAATAAACTACTGTAGCCGCGGCTTTCGCTGTTTTTTGCATCGTCCCATATGCAAAGGACGCTTTACGAACTTCGAAATAGAAACTAAGGTTTTGCTTTCACGTGGCTCAAAGTGGACGGTGCAGAATTCCTGTATGGTGGGACGAAAAGAGATGTGCGCATACATTCTTTGATATTTGAAACTCCTCTGCTTCTGAAAAGGATGTGATTCTAGCAAGAACAATACTGAGAGCATCTGCTCACGTGAAAAGTGGATGAGCTGTCCTGATGTAACCTTCATAATGTCTTTTGTAGGCTTGCCTTTGATGGTAGCCGCTGCTAAAAGTTGTACTCAGCCAATTTGCCGAAATAATTTTCGTTGTAGAAAAGGTTAAGAAGCATCTCTTTGTTCTTATATTGGGAGGTGGCCCCATCTGGGAAGAAATGAATTTTTAGCACTTGCGGAAGATTCTTTTCAATATTTTCAAGACCACAGCGTGAAAAGTTGCCACAGCAGTACTGTTGCGCTCGAGAGAGTCTGAAATAACCCCAAACGACTTCACAGAAATCGCTGCTGCGGTTTCTGGGGGGACATATGCTACAACTGGGTGCAACGTGGCCTACGTGTTGGCCCAGCGGTATGACTGCGGAGCATCTTGAAGAGTGTAACTAGTTTTCCGCAGAGTTCATGAGTATGATTGCTTCAACCTCTTCTATGTTTCTCTTTAATTTCCTCAGATATTTCGCTAGTTGTTTACTAAGGAAGTGGTGCATCTTCAGCTGTTTGAACATTTCTAAAAAATTTTCGCGGAATTCTTCAGGCGTACAGATAGTTGTTTCAAGAGACAGAGTGTACGTTGCTCATTCACTGCTGAACTTTTATAGAGTGAACATTTTCAGTGTCCTAAGCTGGTGCGTCCAGCAGAATAGCCTCAGGGGTGTGCGCAGCAGTTTCCGGTGGCCGCATCTGCTAGACATTCGTCAAATGTTAAGGGGAATCCTCCAAGGTGGAGCAGATTTGTAATAAGGCAGTGATTACTCCTTGACATCCACCCAAGCGCTGCCATACGGCTACAAAAGGAAGCTGTACAGCTTCATAGCCTTCGTAGAGCAAAAAAACTCATCCCGGTCCGGGGCTCGAACCCGGGATCACCGCTTCACCGGAGCAGTCGCTCTAGCAATTGAGCAAACAGGGACGGCAAGCTTATGGCAGGGCTTCTTTCACTACGAAGTTTCTGAGAAAACTGTATAGCTTTCCTCTGTAGCCGTATGACTGCGCTCGGGTGGATGTCAGTAAGTAATTACTCCCTTATTACAAATCTACTCCACCTTGAGGGATTACCCCAAACATTTGACCAACACAGTTTCCACTTCGAGTTATTCATCAATTCGCTCTCGCCCTACCATAAGCTTGCCGTCCCGGTTAGCTTATGGTAGGGCGAGAGTGAATTGATGAATAACTAGAAGTGGAAGCTGTGTTGGTCAAATATTTAGGGGAATCCCTCAAAGTGGAGTAGATTGGAGTAGATTGAGTAGATTGGAGTAGATTGTAGTAAGCTTGCCGTCCCGGTTAGCTCGGAGAAAGAAGACGTTGTTCGAAGCGGACGCATTCCTCAATGCTCTCCGCACAAAAGGTTATATCGGCCTCTGCCCGAGGTACTGCTCAGGCTTTTGCCGGCAGTAATGACTACCGTATCGTTCTGCCCCGACACCCAACAGGTAACCTGGTGACCGACTCCGTTTTCGTGCATGCAGACCTTGCCGGGCGCCCTTACAGGGCACAGGATTTCATAGACTCGCTGCGAAACGTCGTGAACCTCAAAGAAATTAGCTCTATGGGACAATTCCAGATCTCTCACGCCTGGATGGTTACTTGCCAATCGGCGCAATAAAAAGAAAAGCTCGTGTCGTTCTGCGGCCTCTTGGTGAAGAGCCGCCGCTGTGTTGTTGTTGACCCGGAACCGAAGGACGTGAAGCTGAAACTTCTGTGGCCTCCCGAGCGCTTGGAAGATTGCTTCATTCGTGCGGCACTCCAGGCGTACAGGAAGGTGACATATATCTCGGCGGAAAATTGGAAAGTTTCAGACATCAAATGAGAACTCTAAGCCGTGATGTCGACATGTCTCTCGCTGAAGGAGTCGGTGTTATTGACGTTCCACATCAGCTGACTGTGTGCGGCATTCAAAGCCTTGTCCTGATTCCGTGCAGACAACCTCTGTGTTTACGTTGTAACCGCGTTGGGTACATTCGTCGGCATTGTCGTACGCCGCGGTGTGACGACTGCCGACGTTTCGGCCGTAAAAAGGAAGAGTGCGTCGTCACGTATGCCGACAAGCTTGCATTTAAGTGCGTTTTCGCTTGGCTTGCACCGTCCACCAGATTTCACCTTGCGAATCGGAATTTTCCACCACTGATGCCACAATTTCCCTTGGATACCCAGCCTTATACAACAGCCTTAGTTGGGCATGGACGCTGTCACGCACTTGATGCTCGCACGACTTGGCAAGGGCAGACCGGAAGCAATTTTTTGCTATAGCTCTTTTCACGAGCTTGGAATGGGCCGAATCATTGGATAAGGATGGGTATCCAAGAGAAATTGTGGCATCAGTGGTGGAAACCCCGATTCGCGAGGTGAAATCTGGTGGGCGGTGCAAGCCAAGCGAAAACGCACGTACCAAACAGCGACCTGTCGTTGTGCTCTACTGGCATCAGGTCTCACACCGCCTCAAGAAGGTCGGCGACAAGTGTGGCGTGCGTGTTGTATTTTCGGCCCCGGTAAAGCTGGGACGCATGTGCCGCCTGGTGAATGATGCCAAAAAGAGGCCTATGTGCAAAATTAAGCACATCAAACCTCTTGTTGAATGTGAACTTGGTGTGGTATACAGCATCCCCCTCACCTGTGGCAGACGGTACATCGGAAAGACGGGACGCTGCCTCAACGAAAGCTTGCTAGAGCATCGCCGGACAGCTCACTCGTTATCTGGCGGAGGTCACCTAGCTGACCACGTTCGCCGTTGCTCACACAAACCAGCATGCAAGGCGTTTTTAGAAAGAACAAGTGTGATGCATAAGTTTAAGACTCAGAAGAGAGAGAAGAAATTTTTGAAGCGTTCAGCATTATCAATGATAGAGAAAACTGCGTCAGCAGCCCTTCTGTGGCGCTACGCAAAAAAAAAGAAATAGATTACCTGAAGGCAAACGGATTGATTAAGCCAGGTAGGCGATAAATAGAAGGTGCGCCGATGTGGCAAACATGAGCCGCATGGCATAGGCGCCTTCTGCTTTTTTTAGATTATGGGTTTATCTTGTCACGGATTACTTTTCTTTGCGCCCCTTTTGTATATTATAGCTGTTTGTGAAATAAACCTCAGTTGAAGTCCGGCGTTCGTCCTGTCTCGTCTACCTTCGTCTCTGTCTTTTTAGCCGCTGGAATGTCTCACAATAGTACTAGCATCCAACTAGCACAGCTTTCTACGCTTAATGAACAGGGAGGTAGCTATCTTTCTTAAATAATGCACAAGTAGCAGTGAACAGGGTGCATGTGCACGAAGAAAAAAAATTCAGGGGGCACTTTGGCGCTCTAAAGTGCTGCCAGGCGAAAGCGTTTCCTGGCCACTGTTTCTTAATTTTCTTAATTTCTTAATTTTCTTAATTTTATTGTTTTTTATTTATATTTTCACATCTTATTTTTATTTTGGATTTTATTTTTGTTTATTTTCTTATTTTCCTTTTTTATTTTCCTTTTCTTGCCTTTACTCCTTTTATTTTATTTATGAAGTCCATGCATTCACTAGATGCGCCTTTATTGATGCTGGAACCTTGAGCTTTTTTAAGTAGTGACGCCGAAAGGCAGACGAATCTGCCGACGCGTCTGTCGACACGGCTGCCGACGCGCCTGTCGACACTCCTGCCGACGCGTCCGTCGACACGGCTGCCGACGCGTCTGCTAACGACAGTATGAGGCATTAAAGGCTTTCGCCTTAATATGGAGTAAACGATTCAACGAAGTTCATCTGCACGACAAATATATAATCGCAATTGAGTACTAGCATGTGTACTGTCCCGAGTAAGTTTATTTGAACTTAAGTAGACGCCCAGAGATGGGCGAGGAATATACAATTGTGGACGAATACATCGAAAGGGTTGATTAGCGCCATGACTTCCAAAGTGTGCAAATTGAGCTTTTTGACGGTCTGAATTACGCCGTCGTAAAAGTGAGGTAGGTGTACTGACCTGCATGAGAGGACACAAAAGTTGCAGAAGTCATGTCCAACAGTCTAGAGCACAAATTTTGAAAATTCGAAAATTGTACGATACTGTTATGGAAACGTTGAAGGTAATGGTCAGTAGTTCTAATATGTATAAAAACTTTCTGCTACAGTGTTTCCATCGATCGCATTGAACCCTTAAGACTGGCATAGAAAGCCAATGGGGAACGCTTTTTACGATAGCTTTTATAAGCTTTTGAAAGTTTATGAAAACATACGATAGCTTTTGAAAGTTTTTGAAAGTTTTTGTAACCGCAGTACACTAGCAGCATGATGCCCGCTTCACTCAAAGTGGATTTGCAACGCCTGAGCACCTGAGTACACGCGAAAGGAAACAGCGTGAACAGCGCTGAGGTTGTGTCCTGCAGTGAAGTGAAAGTAGGGAGCAACCATGACCGGCGCTGCGGCGCTGAACTTCAAATAAAATTTTTTTCTTGACTAAAACAAAAAATAACTCGATAAAAATTACTAACAAACTCCCAATAACACGAGCTATGAGAGAAATGGTATTCTGCATTTTTGCTGTGAGTACCTCAGTACCATATTTTTGCTTGAATACGCAGCAGGCTACAATATTTTGCGTCTTTAGCAATTTTGTTCTGAACGTTATTCAGAATAATTTTAGTGTAAACAAATTTTTCATGCAGTACGATTTATGGGGAGCTGGTTAAAAGTTATCTATTTCTCTTGAGTGTAGCACGGACTTTGAAAAAAAAAGTTCAAAAATGGAGGGGTTTGAGCTTAAAAAACGAACTACAAGAAGCATGAAAGCATTGTGTAAGTAAATTAAAAAACGCACAACTCATAAACATTTCTCAAAAAGCAATTCGGAGGACAAAAAGAAATAAACACTTTAGTACAAATTTTTTGCGGAGATGTAGTATTGCAGTAATCTGAGAAGTCGAAAAGTCTGCCGCATGACGGATAAATTTGTTTCCCGCTAGAGATTAAGGGAACTTGCTTTCGACAGTTGAATTAATGGCCACAAATTTTTGAAAAAAAGCGAAGAGGGTCAATCGCAAACATTGGTGCGTTTGGCATGTATGATCCATGGTAGATAGGCACGCAACGATAAATCCCAATGGATATTTAAATAGCTGCATTTGATCTAATATTGACTGTTTTCCGATATTGCAGGCACTGCTGAGTTTTTGTCGATATTGCAAAGGATAATCTCCGTAAAGACGGTGAGGAGGAAGTGTCCGGTATGTGCGCGCATTCCGTTCGGTGTTCGCTGTGATCTGTGCCCTGTGCTCCGGTCGTCCTTGTGCCTGCCTAGACTTCGGGCCACGTAACAATATGCATACTTTTTTTCTTGTGTACCTTTCTGTTGTTTATTCTTAACAAAGTAATGATGTGGCTGACACTGCTTCTCATCTGTTCTGTTTTTCTTATATCCAACAGTAGTGCCTGCTGGCGCTGTGGGTAAATAAATAAGGAACGATATAAGGCAGTGGAATAGGCCAGTGCCATAGAATGTGACACAGGGGACAAGGCGACTACAAGGTCAAGCTCCAGTGAAATCTGACAGGATGTCAGCAATGACACCTTAGTGCAGCGGTTTAACCTGTGCTTATCTTCTCCCCTTCCTGGATATCAGCAGGTGGACATTGCCCGCGATGGTCCAGTGCAGAACGGTCGACAGACGTGTTTTGGTGGAAACGCAGGACACCGCTGGTCGTGCATTTCCAGCTGGCTAGCGCGCGTCTCGACGACGAGGCAGCGCTCCTTCTCACCGCCTGAAGGTCGGTAGAAGCCTGCGGAACTCTGGACTGAGGTCCCACCCGCATGCGCTTCAGCCACCATCCTCTTCAATAAACGTTTACTCACTCATTCACTCTGCTTTTCATCTAAGTTGTATGTATCATCAACTCGCCCGTTTAGCCACATTGTTTGGTTAAATTGGTTGGTGAGTGCTTGGATCGTGTGGTCACTCTTTTCTCGTTTTGTAACCACTGCCTTCTCAGTAACATTGCGAAATTAATTAGAGACCGCGCTTTTCAAACGCTGCTGGCGTAGTGGTCCTTGCAGGATCGCTTGGGAATTCGCTGTTTTTCTTCGAACTCAATTGAAGGCGCAATCTCTGATATCCCGGCTGACATCACCGGGATGATGACCTTAGCCGCCAAGGCGTAACGGCGCAAAGGGACTGCACGGAACTGAAATTATCTCTCAGCAAAGATTGTCGCTTCGAGCACACACGTGACACGCTTCCTTTACCTACGTTACAAGTTGGAATGTGTCCAACCATGTATGTAAAGCATTGTGCAGCCACCTCAACCAAATTTCACTATTCTTCCGGCCTCGGAACGGCACTCACTCCCAGAGCGCGTGGTCTGTCGGCGCGCAACGGGAGAGGTTTTTATCGCTTGGTGCCACCTCCACTGCTCCCTGCACATGTGCAGCAGTACCATAGTGACGTAAGTGCGTTTGGGTGCGTCGTCTGCTTCCCACGGCAACGAGGCCCCATAAACTACAACGGCGCGATGGCGAAACCCCCGAGGAAAACTGAGCGAGGGTCGGTAAGATGCGTGAAGTTTGGCGTCGTCATGATCAAGAGCAACCATTTAGTAGCGGGACCAAAGCATCTTTTGAGAAGCCCTTCAGGCAAGGTGACTTCAGAGTGTACTGCAGCGTGAACAATAGAAATTGCCCCCTGAAGGGTGCATTTCCATGGCTCTAGCTCGCACCCTTGTACCCTCCCAAAGGGGCGAAGAGTATGCATACACAATCATAGTAACGGTGTGGCCATTACAGTGGCACCCTTGTTCCGACCGCTTTACAGTTTCATTTTTTTTTTTGGGGGGGGGGGGGGGGGTGGGGGCACTTTTGGAGATAAGTTAAATATTTCTTACGAAATGCTGCCGACGATACGGCACCCCCGACTTTAATAATAATACCCAGTTATATCTTTCACGGTGTGTCTGAACCTGTTTTCTGTGGAGCCGCATTTGTGATGTCTGCATGATGTTCACTTCGTGATATTTCTGAATATATTCAAAAAAGAAAAAAAGAGTTTCTAAAAGAGGCCAATCTTTCGCAAACTCACTCGCAGAGTAGCACGATGCTATAACATGCCACATATTTTTCCAAAGGAACATAAACAAGTATAAGCGTAACTGGAATCTGTCATACAAGGCTAGTGAGATGACAGAGTTCAGCACAGAAGACCCCAATGCTGCGCACATTACATACTTGCCAAGACGAACATACCTCCTCCAAGTTTATATATGCCATTGCAGCGAGCCCCCGCTTGAGTTCAGCCATACTTAGCACTTCAGCTAAAAAAATTCAGGTATTCAGTTGTCTAAAAAATTCAGGTTCACCTTATGGGGGCGCAAATCGCAGTCGTAGCTGCTAGCATCAAGGTTGCAGCTGTCGCTTAATAGAAAGCTCGAATTGCTCACATTATTTTAAAAGCATGCTTGATTCAACTACTGCAATGTTCTTCAACAAGTGAAAGAACACCCGTACAACCTACGCACCCTTGCATGCCCGAAGGAGTTGCAGCACATTGTACACAAGCACCATTGAAGGGTGCAATAAAGGTGCTAACGTGCTCAGCGTACCGATTTAACTAAAGAAACCAGAAAAAATAAGGGTGTGGAAAGGTTGGCGTGATTAACGTTACACGTTTAAGGGCGCAAATTGTATTTACTCCGTCGTTTACGTCGGACCTCAAGCATACACAAGAATGGCTCCACGAGAGGTTGTCTTTGTGCTGTTATGTTCATAGTGAGTTGTATCCTAAACATCGTGACGAACGTTATCGCACTTCACAGAAAACCAGCGCAGTGGTTACTCCAACATATTTTTCTACCTCAAGACACGTTTATTGTTGCTCCCATTGCACCCCGAACGTTAACCTACAGAAATGCTACCAGAAACGTGAAGAAATTTGTGCATTTCCTTGTATTCCATTACGCTATTCGAATGACTATACAAAAATGATACAAGAAAGTACGCGACGGTTTACTGGTGCCTAGATGTAACTGTCCTAGTAGACTGCCGTATAAAAGTTGCAGAGTTGTTTGGTCTTTACGGAACTGCGGCCTATATATGCCAGCTCTTAAGCAATACCAGTCTTCGGAAACTCGTCCAGTAGCATGAACATCTGCTGTCGCTCCTACACAAGATGAATTCGGATGCCTGTCTCAACTTTATTATAGTTGCCTTTATACGTCATGGATGAGCCTGTTATATCAAATTCCAAAGCTGGCTGCAGTTTCGCGCTCTCGGCGGACCAGCAGAAGATCGTTACCGGGCAATGAGAGGGAATGGCCTTGATGCTGTGGCGAATGGGCGGTTGTAAGTTGTCCGAGAATTCCGATAGCATGAGCTAGAGGGTAGGAGAGCCCGCTCAAAAGCTACATGCTGAAGGTGTGTCGATGCTCCAAGTAGAAACGGTAATAACAAAATCACCGATGCCGAAGTCCAGGATGCCGGCGAGCACCGCTCATTAATTCCTTCGCTCAATCTAAATAGCTTGCCGGACATCGCTCTGACACTTCCTATTACAAAAAAATTCAGGGGGCACTTTGGCTCGTTAAAGTGCTGCAAGGCGAAATCGTTTCCTGGCGCACTGTTTGTTTTTTTGTTTTTCATTTCTCATAATCTCATGTGACACTCAACTTTCCGGCTTCATTTACGACCTCTTTTCATCAATAGACGCAGGCAAACAAGTCGATGCGCTATTCCTTGACTTTTCTAAAGCATTTGACCGGGTCCCCCATTACAGACAAACTAACCCACTTGAACATTCATTCCGATGTTATTGCCTGGGTTAAAGCTTTTCTTGCATGCCGATCTCAGTTCATTTCTGTCAATAATCATCTTTCTTCCTCCTCACCCGTTTCGTCCGGTGTTCCCCAGGGTAGCGTTTTGGGTCCTTTACTTTTTCTAATCTTCATAAATGACTTACCCGCCTGCGTATCATCCAAAATCAGATTATTCGCTGATGACTGTGTTACATACCGTAGCATTTCTAACGACTCTGACCGCCAATCTTTGCATACTGATTTAGATTCCATTAGTAAGTGGTGTTCTTCTTGGTTAATGACCCTTAATTCCTCTAAAACTAAACTTGTCTCTTTCACTCGCAAGTCTTGTCGCATCCCAACATCTTACACTCTCCTTAATAACCCGGTTGAACTTTCTACTTCCTACAAGTATTTGGGACTACACCTTCAGTCTAATTTAACATGGAATTACCATCTTAGCCATATTCTTGCAGCTGCTAACCGCTCTCTGGGTCTTCTAAAACGTAACCTTAAACAAGCGCCTTTCCACCTGAAAAAACTAGCATATGTTACCTTAATACGGCCTAAAATCGAATATGCGTCGGCCATCTGGGACCCGGATCAAGCATACCTTATTGATGACTTAGAATCTTTGCAAAACCGTGCCGTTAGATTCATCTTTTCTGATTATTCTCGTCATACTAGCGTCACCGCACTAAAGGCTCGCGCCGAACTTGATACGTTATCACATCGCCGCAAACTATCACGCTTGACCCTTTTCCATAAACTTTACCATCGTGTTCTGCTCCATGACGATTTTTTTCATTCACCTGAATCTTTTTTTCCACGTCGCGACCACCCGCTGAAAGTTAAACGCATATCATGCCACACTTCTTCGTTTGCTAACTCTCATACCACGTACTATAGTCGACTGGAATAATCTTCCATCACACATCGCTTCTGAACGGGATCTTAATAAGTTTCAGGACCTTCTTACCCAAATGTCTGTTTAGCTTCACTAATTGATTGTACCACATGCTGCATTCCGCTTTTTTGTTATTTTGTTTTGTTCCTGCGGTTGTTATGCCTCTAAAACACTATCTGTTCTTTTTTTTTCGTGTAAATTACAATGTATACTACAGGTTTTTGTTTATTTCTTTTGTTTTCTACATGTGCTTTCTGTTTTTATGTGTTGCACATTGGCGCTTGCTCAATATTATTTTGCGTTGTTTGTCATTGCTCCCCCCTATGTAATACCCTCGATTGAGGGCCTTTAGGGGTTT
This sequence comes from Amblyomma mixtum, assembly GCF_055824585.1. Lineage (NCBI taxonomy): Eukaryota > Metazoa > Arthropoda > Arachnida > Ixodida > Ixodidae > Amblyomma > Amblyomma mixtum. Next base: position 149,699,671 of record NC_143016.1, on the reverse strand, counting down.
ATTGAATAAATAAAAAAATTCTATTTTTTTGTTTTCGTTTGTTTTCTTTTATCAATTTTTTTAATTATTTTATTTTATTTATGAAACCCATGCATTAACTAGATGCGCCTTTATTTATGCTCAAACACTTAGCCTTCGTGGCGGAGTGGTAGCGTCTCCACTTCAAATTCCTAAGATCCTGGTTCGATTTCCAGCCTCGACAGAGTTTGTTTTTTAAGTAGTGGTGCCGAAACGCGGACGGATTTGCTAACATTACTTGGTCACGACCGTATGACGCATTAAAGGCTTTCGCCTTAATGTCATTGCTGAAGTATAAACCTCTTTGCAGGATCGGTGCGCGCATGCTTGGCATTCCAACCACCGTCTCAGAAAAAACGCACCAGTTGTCTGAAAGGCGCTCTTTTCCCGCCTTTAGGCAGGGAAAACCTGTGGCTTCAAATGGGCTGAATATTGACGCTCTTTGCCTTTATGGGAGCTCCACTAGCAGAGAGCACAAATTAACTGCTTCGTTGCCGAGCACCGGTGATGCAGGAACCGGGATCAACAAAAGTTTATTTTTCTATCGTATGATATCTCTATGTCTTATTGCATAAGTTTCTGTCATAAACGAAGTACTTGTCTGGGCCGCAAAGGAGATCGTATATGAAGAAACAGAGGGATGTGATCTTGTCGACTTCTTTTACCCACAGTTCGCAGCCTGGAAGGAAAAAGCCCATGATCAAATGACATTTATTATGTACTCCACAGGAATGGGCCGCTGCTGAGCGCACTATAGAAATCCAGACAATACTCACCGTTTCTGCGATGCACGACTCTCATAATTTCGCAGTTATCGTACTCAAGGAAAGCCATTGCGTATCTCACAGTGAAGTATTTGTCTGCGGCAAAGAAAAAAGACAATATTTTTCAGCGCCATTCTAAACCCAACCTTTTTCACACGCTGCTTCAAGATTATTTAGCTTAATTTTTTCAGTCCACCTCCTTAAAAGTAACTGTAGCACAAGACCTACCTAGGAGCGACCTATATGCAAGCACAGTCAGGCCGCATGAGACTGTTAAACATGAAAGTTGTTTGGTGCTGCAAATGCAATGAGCGGCATTGTGACACCAGTCTTAACGCTTTCTATTGGACTAGTTGATGGACAAAAGACGACACTGACACCGATACGCGCTGACCGGCACCTGGGATCTGATTACATGGTGATCCATTATCTTTTTGCCATTTAGGATCGATTTGATCCTTTTAAATTGCTCACTGTTGTTGTTAGGTGATGTAGCCGCTGCTTTCAACAGACCGTGGGAAGCGACCCGACCTGTAGGAAGTGGCGACCGGACCTTTTCATTGGCTGCATATCGCAGCGAATAAAAGCCGGTAGTGGAAAATTTTTCTGTGTGTTCCTTTGTTATTTTTGATGTCATTTTCATTCCATTTTTTCTTCATTTCTTTGAGCTTTACATTCGTGGTTTTATTTAATTTCATCGAGCCCTTTCTTACTTTTATTTGTGTTTGATGAACTACTAGGAAACTCCGCCGTGGCGATTCACTACATTGGGATTTCGGTGTTCGGCCGCTTGCTGTTCTTGTTCGAGCCTGCCGTCACGCTGACGTCACGCCAGATGTAATTTATAATGGATTCTTATAGGTTAAGGCCTCTGGCTTTCTAATACAACCAGAAGGCTTCAAGAAAATTTTAACTGCTTCAAATGGACGTCGAATGCCCATCGTGCGTAAGTCTCCCTTCTACACCGCTGCACAAGGAAAGAAGATATCAGCTTTATAGACCACGTTTCGATCATTTTGTAGCCTTTACCTCTGACATGCAGCACTTGGCGACGCCTGCTCAAACTACAAACGTATTGTTATAATTTCGCAATTATTTGCTTTTCTGTTCATCACAATTTAGTGCCCTCTGACTCCTTGTGCAGTCGCTAGTGGTAGTAATAGTGTCAGAGTACTACTTATGCAACCGCGCGTTTTCATAACGCTGACAATAAAGCGACCTGTTGTCATTCAGCACCCTTTCCTTTCGTTGCCTTCCATCATGAACACTGTAAATCACAGCGATGTTAGTCATTAGTCATTTGGTTATCATCTTGTTAATCGAGGAGACCTCAAGGAAAATTTCCGCCCAATACACTATTTTTTATTTGTAATACAATGCACAGTATTTTTATTTATCCATGTCCCACTGGATGGCCTGCCCTACCTCATTGCGGTATCTCGAAGTTCAAGGACATTTGAACGACGGGCACCATCAGCTGGACTGCTATCACACACAGGTACTCTAAGCTGAAATTCGCGACTGCTTTTTCAGACGGTTGCCAGATTTAAACCGTCAAATAAATTTTCATACTCGTCGCTAATCAAAAAGCGAGCGAGGGTGGGGTGTTAGCTTCAGGGTGCTTGCCAGCATTTCGACAAGTGGACTTGTACCTTGTCTGGACAAACCATTCATCATTGGTGGGGTTTAAATGGGGTCTTTAGTCCGAGGAGGAAGCCCCGGCTTGGTAGAGGAGGCTGTAAAGTGGAAATGGCGTTAGGACGGCGACGGTGAATCTTGTCTAGGGGTGATGGCTGCTAAAGATAATTAACCGGCTGACCTGCGGATCTGTGAAAAGAAAAAGGCCAACTGAGCAGAAAGGAATCCGGAGGTTTGGAGCGTAGAGAGAGAGCGAACGTGTGCTCGTAAGGTCGTGTATCAAGCTGCGTGACAGGGGGCTTGGTATGCCTGCCTGCGTGCGTTGACCGGAAAAACTCAGATAATATCAGCATGGCAGAACCAAATACCTGGAAAAATAAAAATAAAGGAAAACGAGAAAGTATGGGGATGAGTAACACACGTTGCGGGCTGAGTTGGTTACGCATTTTATTTTCTTCAAATTTAAGGAGCGCTAACTTTTAAGACGAATACATATGTTCTACGAGAAACGTGTTCAATAAACATAGTTGGAGTCAGCGTCCGTCCGGTCATGTCCTCTATGTATTCGTCTTAAAATTAGCGCTGCTTAAATTTGAAGAAACGTATGGGGGTGAGTTCAGAGAAAATGTCAAAGAAAGGGGGGGGGGGGGGGGCTGTGGAAGCCAAGGGCTCGTTAAAAATGCCGGGAAGAGATGCAGGGCTTAAGGTAAGGATAAACTGAATAAAATGAGATAGAGAAAAAAACGGGGAAAACTAAGTAATAAACTGGGAAAAGAACGGGTCGGGGTGGAAGGGTAAGGAGTAAGGAACTATAAACCGGAGTTATGAAATACTAGGAAATGAGCTTATCATGTGCAAAAGCAAAAAAAAAAAGAAATACACTATTACCGGAATATAACTGAGATACTCAAGTTTCCCCTGGAAGTGCTGATCCGTGCTGGTTTTAACGTTTTAAATACGTAGATTATGCATGCCCCTGTGCAGATTTGAAGGCATATTCAAGAACGAACAGTTTAGTCTCATCGAAGTTTTGACCGCGTTGATTAAAATTTTCCGACACTGCCTTCTGCACGTTCCTTGCTGTGTCAGACCGATGACCATTGAGTCTGGCGCTCACTCATAGCCCGGTTTCTCCGAGGTACTCTTTATCACAAAAGGAACACTGTATCACGTAAAGATGTTTAGACGACGCACAGTTAAAGCTTGTCATTATATTCGCACAGAAGTCGCTTGCCGTGCTTCTAACAGTGGTGTCGCTTTGTTAATGCTCGCATCTCTGGCAGCAAATAGGCTGAGAGCATGAGCTTACTGTTGGCGGGGCTTTCTTAGCAAGCCTAGCGTGTACTAGTATTTCTTTCAGATCTGTGTTGTGTCTTCATGGTATACCACCGGTGCATTTGAAAACAAGTTCTTGAGATGATCGTTGCCAGGTAAAATAGGGTGCTATTTCCGCAGAATATTGTTTAAGTCCAGAATGCCTTTCGAATATTTCGTTTAAGGGCAGGAAGCCGTTCCCTGTTAGCTTTACCTCACCTCGTCTCGTTTCAGAATGGTTGCTCGCTGGAAAGTATTATTAAGGGAGCTATGGTGATGGTTCCTATAAGTTAGGCTCTTTTTAGTCTGTGGAGGAGAAGAAAAAACTTCTTAACGCCGCTGCAACCTTTCTTTCACTCTACCCTTCCGCCCTGTCCCGTCTTTTCACCCCTCAATCAATTTTTTTATTCTGCTGTTTTATCTCTCTCTCTCTTTTTGTTCAATTTATCTTTAGCTTGTCTCATGCACCTCTTGTCATGATTTCTAAGTAGTTTTTGGTTTCCTCATTCATTCCAGCCACTTGTCGCCGCCATGTTTTCCCTTTTGCTTTTATTTTTCTCGCAGTTTTCCGTACTTCGCTCTGCCATGATGACTGACACCTTCATCTCAGTTTTTCTGCTCAACGGAGCCAGTCATACCAAGCCACCTGTCGCACCTGGACACACAGCCTTTCAAGCCCACGTGCTCTCTCTCTGCACGCTCCGCACAACCGGATTCCTTTCTGCTGAGTAAAACACGTTGCGGGGGTAGTTGGTTATGCATTTTCTTTCGTTCAGATTTAAGCAGCGCTAACATTTAGGACGAATACACAGAGAACATGACAGGAAGGGCGCTGACTCCAACTATGTTTATTGAACACGTTTCTCGTAGAACATACAAGAAAAGACGACTGTGAGCGCATGCGCATCTACGACTAACCACAGAAGGAAAGGCCAAGAAAACGGGAAGGGGGGCAAGAGTAAAGTGAAGTAGCTTTTTTTTTTCATTCTCAAAGATGACAGCAAAGGTTGATTAAGGTGAGCAGAACGCATTTCGTTCCTTATTTTCAAGCAATCTGAATTCGCTGGCATGCAGAGAGACAGAGGTGGTGGTGACACACATGTCGCCTCTTGCCTTGATAAAAATGCTTCGGATAATTCCCGAGCTAATCTATCTTTGCTCCTGGTTAGAGTTTTGGTCTTGTCAAGCCGTGGCTCACAGTTATGATCGTTTAGGTCTTTGCAAGGAACGGCAATGGGCGGGTAAATTCAGGCATGAGTCTGAATCGTTTACCAAACTTCGTTCATGTTCCCTGGCATGTTCGTTAACACAACGCCCTGTCTGGCCAACGTACACTTAGCCACAAGAAAGGGGGATCTCATAGACCACACCAGTGGCACAAAGGACAAAGGGCTTAGCGTGCTTTTTTCCACAGCCGGATGTTGCAGGGCCACTGCTGCTGACTTTAGGGCACATCTTGGCCAGTTTACAAGGCGCTGAGAACGCCATCGGAACGCCGTACTTGTTGCCCATCTTTTTTAGGTTGTGGGACACCTTCTGGATGTATGGCATAACCACTGGTTTGGCATTCCCGGGTATTTCTTTTCTGCGCGTGTTTTTTTGACAACCCTTGAATTTCTGTAGGAGTGCCTCGGTCACAGCTGTCAACATGTTATCAGGGAACCCTGCTTTTCGCAGTCTGGCTATCTCGCCCCGAAAGCTCTCTTGCATCATGTGAGGGCACGACTTAACAAGTGCAGATTCTAGAGAAAGGGTCGCAATAGCCCTATTAACAGTTTTTGAATGGGCCGAATCAAAAGGTAAAAAATCTTTCTTGGCTCTAGGGCGGTAGCACCAGCATACACACTTTTCTCCAAGCATGATATTCAGGTCCAAAAACTGGAGGCGGTTAAGCACAGGTAACTCGGCGGTTAAGCACAGTCACTTTCTGCTTCGTTCGCCTTTTTCCTTTCACAGATTCGCAGGTCAACCGGTCAACAGCCATCATGCCTGGACAAGAGACACCCTTCCTCCCTCTAACCGGACCTTCCTCCTCGGACTGAGGACCCTATTTACACCCCGCCAGTGATCAACGATGGACCCAGACGAAGGCAACTTTTCTTGGAGATCAGACCCGCCGTGGTGGCTCAGTGGCTTTGCTGTTCCACTCCTCACCTCAAAGTCGCGAGATGAAGCCGAGCAGCAGCCGCGCATTTCGATGGAGGCGAAATACAATTGCTCTCCTGTGCTATGCTGTGTCAGCACATTTTAGGCGCGCCTCAACTACAGTGGCCCACACAGCCCGCATGTGTAGCTTCGGGCCGTTCAATTCCACATACAACTGTCATAACTGCATATCAGCCCGAATGAGATCGTCAGAATAGCAAAGCACACAATATCGGTAACCGATAGCACGCCGCATCCGATATTTTCTTTATGCGGGTGAGCGTACCGCCCTTGCCGCCGAGGTCTGACGAGGTATTTTGCTGCGTAAATGAGACTGTCGTGCTTTTTGAACTAGAACAGATTACGAAGCTTCGGAGCATTTGGAAAGATTGTGTTTTGATTAATGTCTCCGTGTGCTATCACGATTCACGGAAAAATGCGGTGCGCGTGTTTCTATTAAAAATGAAAATGGGCGTCCGTTTGACTGCAGAACAGTTTCCGGCGTCAAAGATGTGCGGCTACCAAAGCTGCTTTCGGCATAATAAGGACGCACGCGTACGTTGTCGAGCGGATGTCACCCTTTACGCTCTTATGCTCATGGGAAGAAAGGGTTAAGTGAGTGTTGGTAAAGGAGTCGTGAAAAAAAGAGGTGAATTTTGGTTCGTTTTCTAAGTCCGCTCTCTTTACACGCTGTGGGCGCCTCACCGACCACACTCAATTTCTGCGCCTGGAGCGGGACAGCAGTGTCAGCATGGTAGCGTTGGTAACTAATTCAGGTTGTCACCACTGAGAAAAAGCAGGTTATGAGGCTATCGTACATGTTAAGCCTGATATCCGCCTTGAAGCCCAGCATTAGCTCTATGAAGCAGTGAGTAATAACGCGGTACAGTGGACAGTGCTGAGTTTGAATGTGCTTAATTTACGCTTCCAATTTCTCGATGTGACGCCTTGACCCATAGGCACCAAGTAAGTTAAAAGGGCTCGGCTTAATCGGAAATCCTTACAAATCAGACAAAGTTTCGGACTGGACTTTACAGTGACGTTACAATGAATTGCGAATACCGCGGCGCCTATGTACTACGGTGTTCGCATTAATTTTCATCGCACTTGAGCCTAAGTGACATTACATAGACGCTGGAGTCGTTCTTGAAACAATCATGGGGGACAAGCGCCTTTTTCTTACCGCGAAGGTAGCAGCAAAAAGAAATACGAAGATCGGGGCGCGTATGCGCCGTGCTGTTCATATTTGTTTGTATAACGACTGTTCGTATTATCCCACAAACATGAAAACAAAAAAGTGAAAAATATTGAATTCAAAACGCTCCAGATGCAATTTGCTTCTAAAGCTGAACCTGGCAACCGTAAATCTGCGTGCAGGAAAGAGGATCTTCGCAGATCTTTCAACTTCTGCTTTCTAAAGCATTCGTCTGAAACAAGGATTTGTGCGGCGGCACAGGTCCTCGAAATCTGTGCCCCTTTCGGTGTTAATTTTAACTTTAAAGAAGTTATACTTTCTCTGTAGTAACGAATGACGAGCGCCATGGCCACCACCGGATGTTACTGGAGGAGACGACGTCTCCCAGGCAATAAGCGCATGTCTGCGCAAACAGACCCGCCAAATCTACCAATGCCACGTTCCCTGCGTACTTAACAGCGCTAAAGTAAAAAACCTTATGATAGATTTGAGTTCCACAAGCCATGTACGTCGGCAGGACGTCAAAATCTTTTGTTGTCAAATTTCAGCCGCAGCTTTTTGTTTTGAAAAGCCACCTCATCGGGGTTAGTGTCAAGGTAATCCTGGAAAATTAATCAAAAATCCCGATATATAACACTAAAGACAACTTGGCTCTTACATCTGCTGTTGCAATTTCAGAGCTAATGCTATGAGCTAATGCAAGTTTTAGCGACAAAATTGTAGCAGATTTGTCGTTATTTAATCTGTTTATAATGCAGAAACTACTCCTTGAACAGATCAACCACAGTGATAGATCGTGCAGTGAGAGAGAGAGAGAGAGAGAGAGAAATAGAGCTCTTTACTGAAAAACAGATTTTAGGCGGCGTGTATATTCGCTGACATGCTACTCTGCGTAGGGGAGGGTATAGGAGAGTAAAGATGGAAGAAGGGTGGAATAAACGAGAGCTCTCATTAAGAGGGTTGCAACGCAATAGTTCTCTGCATGATGGCTTCCTTAGTTGAGACCGAAGTCAAGTTCTGTGCGTGGACAGCGGGGTGATCAAGTGTACGGCCAGTTAGAGTTTGCCTAAAGCACCAATAGCCTCTGAATAGGCAAATAAGAATATCATTGCTCGTCGCTGCTGTCTGTTGAAGTCTGAAGGACTTAATATAGAGTCCAATGTGAGTGGCACTTGGGTGAGGGATTCATACATTGCGCATAGTGCGCACGTTCGTAGTCGTACGCTAGACATTCAAAGAGAACATGAAGTACAGTCTGAATTGAGCCGCAGTTGTCACAATACGGACTGTCTGCTTGCTTGAAGCGCTATGGTAGACTGTTCGTAAACGCAACACTAAGGTGAAGGCGGTGATAAACTAGATCACTAGCGGCGGTTTCTAGATGACCCGGAAGCCCGAGTGGTAGTCTTGATTTGAGCTGTGGGTCGATGCAACGGGGAAAGGGGCAATGATTTCTTGGCGAGTTCCAGAGGCGGTTCATTCAGTTTTTGAAGCCTTTCTTGATTGTTCTTCACCGAAATTTTATAACAGCCATTAACAATGCTTCCAGTGGCTTAAAAATTTATTTTCTTCTACGGCCTTACCGAGTGACGGGGACGCTTCGATCAGGTTTGGTATGGGATATCCTTCCGATGCCTCTGCCCAGGCATAGGCAGTCCGGTTGTTACTGTCGGTGAGAAAAATGAGCGTGTTACATAATATTCGCAGAGTTATAGAGGCGCGCATACAAATATCAGTTAAGTCAAAGATATTTTTTTTCTTGAGCCAAGCACCGTTATGATGATGATAAGGCACTATAAGTGGTAACCGTGAATAGTACTGCCCCCCCCCCCCCCCTTTTCGTTAACTTCAGAAATCATTCCACATCTGTACATACATGCGGCGTCACCTATCAGTTTTTTACCTGCCACGCCGAAAGTAATTGAGGCAGGGTGAGCCCCATCTGTCTTTTGTATTTTGGGGCATATCGTGGTACACTTTTCTCAGCAACTAATAAAGATAGCGGCAAGATATTTACTTCATTTTGTTCAGAATTTTATCGTCTAGCCACTGTACTAAAATTGTTTTCGTATACGAGAAATGAAATTATTAGAGATTTTTTAGTTTCTACACAGTAAAATTGACCAAATTTTGTATATATTTTTATTTTAAAATAAACAATGTTATCCGCACGCTGGTAATTTTGGTACACTAAATTGCCACATATATATACTATATGTCCCAAAAAAATCAGCTTGATATCTACGGTCATTTCGAAAATAATGGTACCAACGTAATAAAAATCTTGTTTTGAGAAAACTGAGTTTAAAATAAGCAAAACCTTAAATCCTGAGATTTTTACTTAGCCAACTCATTTTGACCAATTTATTCAGTAGGCACCACCTGCACAGTCATCATCTAGGTAAGCTTCTTTCTTCTTTTCGTGGTTTAGCTTCTCGTGCCTGTTTTGTCCCGTGCTGCGTAGCTCGATCAGCGAAGTAAACTCGACGCCGATCGACTTGCTTCAGCCAGCGGACAGTTTTGCTGCTCGGACGTAGTCTGCATGCCTCAAGAACCTTAGTTTTTGCGATGGCACCATCATAGAAGGACAGAGCAGCAACTAAGACATTTTTTGGAGCACACTCCCATACGACGTTGTTAAAGAACTCGTTTGAGTTCTGGGTGGTTGCCAGAGAGCTTGGATGGTTGCCAGAGAGCTTTCTCTTTCGGCTAAAATTAGGAACATTTCACGTTTTTAAGTTCTCAGTAACACAACGTAGAAAACACACTCCTCCTAAAGGTGGTGTGTCGCTGACTGCTTTGCTTTCAGATAGCTTTTTCAGGTTGGTACAAGTTGCAGTGAATAAAGTGTGATACATCAAATGATGCAGAAAATAATGTTCTTTCATATGTATAAAAAAAACTGAAATGAAGTTTTTTTTCTGATTTTTTGCTTACCCTGTTCCCTTAAGTGCTGCATCTCGCAACGCTCTCATAACATTTTTCATGATGCTCATATTTCTTTTTGCGTGTTGTTATAATGCGCTAAAGAAACAAATAATGAAAACAGCAAACAGGCGTTTCTCTGAGAGCTTACCTTGAGCCGTCTTTAGGATCAACTGATCGGAGAACGTTCACAGTGTAGTTCTCTTTTTCGTTAATGGAAACGAGTTCGCTGGAGACGCACTTTCTGTTAAATCCATAAAACGGCTCTTCTTCATATGACCTCATGTACAAGTAGTACTTCCCCGGAACTATAAGTGACTGCAATAAAGGAAGCGCCGTTTCAGAAGAAAACGAAGAATGAAAAACTGCAATCCCAGGGCAAAAACGGTAAGGTTGCGATTTTAAGCCAATTGTGAAAGACGACAAAAAACAATTCGAATAAAATTATTAGCTGTTTACGGCTATACTAATGACAAGTGAAAAAAACATAAAGAGCCTAAAATTGGGAACACATCGTAATCTTGTACAAGTGTCTGAGCTGATTGCTGAGAACCTGAGAGTAGCGTCAGGTCGGCTCCGGTAAATCAAATGTCCATATCTTCTGGCCTACGTGTTTAAAGCAGGCACTAGCCACAGGATGCGGAACGCATTGCCTCCTAACTCAGCAAAAGTACTCTAACAAAGGCTCCTATTCAACCACCACTGCGTTCTTTTTATGGTGTAGCAGCAGATTTTTTTCTCTCTATTGGTGGCACTCCGCTTCAGTGACGCACAAACCAGGCAAACCCTACACTTAGCATGTTCACAGTCGCTAATTACGGCGTCATCCATGTGTTCATTTTTTGAGGCCCTAGATATCGGACATCGTATTCTGGCTTTGCAGCTACCGAAGCAAGGGAACACTGGCTTCTGTTGACTGGCAGACTGGTTTTAACACAGCCCAAGCTGGGCACCACCAGAAATATACATTTCAATTGGAAACAGTTTACGAAGGTCACCGCGACTACGTTACTTCCTTAAATGATGATTACTTGATGTCTTCTGCACTGTGCGTATTTAACAGTCATTTCTAAGATTATGCAGTACAACGCTGGTGGAATACTTTTCTTCGCTACACCTTTCCCCCTCATTAAGCAATATTTCTGCAGAATGATCATAAGAGCAGAACATATTATCACCAAAGATATGGGTGCCTATAGAAAAATAAACCAGCCAATGGCTCTGCACAGATCGGCGTGCCGCTCGCAGGTAGCGGGCATAAAGTTCCACAGTGAGGTGTGTACAAATGTAAAAACAGACTGTGGCAGTAAAGTTTGCTCTCCACCTTTGTGCCATAATATTTTGCGAAGGACCACATTAAGGATTGCGTAAATATGCAGCCGTTTAACAATTATTCGACAAAGTGTATAAAATTAAAATAAAGTGACAAAATTATCCATCATGGTTGTTTCGAAGGGCACGTTGCAAAGTTGTCTTTTCTGAGAAATAAAATCATGTGGGTATGCTACATAAAGTGACAAACCCTTCGGTTAGTACGTTAATGCCGGTAATATAATATGACGCGAAGAAATGTGTGTCATAAGCAGCTTACTGTCAAGAAAATCGAACACTGGCAATGTACGCCGTTGTGTGCATAACGTGCAATAGTGCCGAAATTTTCAGCTGGCGACACACACCTAAGTATAATCAGGACTTTTCATTCTTTTATTACGCGTTAAACATCATCCCGGATCATTTTTTTATTACGCGTTCAACATCATCCCGGAGATAGGGTATTAGGGCACATACTGATACAACACACACACTAAAGGACCTGCGAGAAAAGAATGGGAGAAATTCGGCGGATATTAAGGCGAAAGCCTTTAATGCCTCATACTCTCACGACCAACTTCTGTTAGCAAATGTGTTCACGTTTCGGATGCATGCCTTATATGGGCATATACTAATCAATAGCCAATCGGTACTTAATCGGATGCAGTCGAAAGACATCAGAACATCACCTAAAGGGATTTCATGATTATATCATTGTATAATCAATAAATGACTAATTGGTTTTTAGCAGTAGTTAAGTGGCAGGTGAGCCTGCACACTGCGCCTGTACCTTAACAGTAATTAATGAGTGTACTAGTTAAGGTTACGGTAGCGATCGCTAACCGTACATTAACTAGTATCACGAAATGTACATGTCGTGCTTAACTATCATTAATCATCACTAATAGTTAAACTTTTCTAGACGTTTCATAGACATTGTGGCGAACGTGCTAGAGAGTTCCATCAATTTACAGGTGTGTGACAGGACATGATGGATGGCATTAGAACAACGGTAAAGACCAGTTAGCCTAATTAACCTTTCTAGTCACACCACATAAATAAATAAAACCGACTCGGAAATTGGTCGAGTTGGGGAATCGAACCAGGGTATCCGGAGTGCGAGATGAGCACCCTAAGCACACTTCCATTGCAGCTCGATGGTTTGCAATGAACAAAGGGGCGTCTAGTGAATACGGCATCTTCGTTCACTCCCATCTTCCTTCCCTTAAAACGAGGTTCAGGTGCCGACCGAGATATGCGAGAGATATGCATTTACTTTCCTTAAAAACCAATTTACCGTCGAGAAAGGCGTACAGCCGAATGGTCGATGGCGTTCTGTGGACTCCCTGGTAGGGTTGCAAGACGCTGTCGCTTTCCACTCATAGAGGCGAAGCTTAACATCTTAACCACACGCCAGTGACACAAGCAGCATCAGTGACTGCGCTTAAGGCTTTCGCCTCACCGCACTGTAGGCCAACAAAGTGCCCCCCTGAATTTTTTTACCTTTTCTCATCTGCTTTCCTGGAGATTCTTTAACTCGTGCCTCTCATGCCGTCGTGTCAAAGCACCGGAATGAGTAAGCGGCAAATACACAAGTGGCATACTTCGCAGAAAATATCTCTTGCAACGGCGTGCCTGAAAGCGCGTTTACTGGGGATGTTTTCGCACGTCGATCTTACCTTCCATGCATCCTGGTACTTCGCTAAATCCGGCCTCCGTTCAAGAAGCTCCGATTTGGTGACCACCAGGACTGTGAAAAGAACACTGGCATACCACATTGATTCAGCAATGGTAGCCATTAATAGGTAATGAGGCGACCAAGACTTTGTCTGAAAGAAAAAAAATCAATAGCTCTTATTTCGAAATGGGAATAACACAGCGAGCAGTACGCATGTGACCAACGTAAGAGGTATTAGCTTCGAGCAAGAAAAAAGCTAAAGGACACAGACGACACCACCGTTTCCTACTCCTAGATTCAGATAGATGCGACTGCATGGCGAAACTAAATCGGTCTGAAACTATGCAAGGGTCCGCCAATGCAATAATGCACTTCTCCGCAAATTTTGGTATATTTTGTATCTGCGACCCGCTTTACGCCTGTGTTACAGGTCATAAATTCTGCCTTCGGAATAAAAACACATTGTGGGCAATTTCAGTAAACTGGTTTCTGGTGTTTTGAGGAAACGAAATGGCGCAGTATCTGTCTCACATCTTGGTTGACACCTGAACCGCGCCGTAAGGGAAGGTAGGAAGGTGAGAGTGAAAGAAAGATAGAAATAGGTGCCGTAGTGGAGGTCTTCGGAATAATTTCGACCATCTGGGGATCTTTAACGTGCACTGGCATCGCAGAACACACGGGTGCCTTTGGGTTCCGCCTACATCGAAATGCAGCCGCCGCTGTCGGGTTCGAACCCGCGTCCTCCAGCTCAGTAGACGGGCGCATTAACCCCTGAGACACCAGGGCAGCAGTCAATACGGAAAATACTACTGTGTTGCGGTAGTTAAAGCACATCGTGCAAAGCTTGGAACATTATGGCAGGGAAACAACCATATCTATAGAAACTACGCACGGTGTACCGAAAATATCAAAATTTCTTAGGAATCCTGAGGGTCGACAATTCTAAGCTGAGAAGCAACCTCTTAAAAAAACAATTTTTCTCGGTTGCTCAGTCAGAGATTGCTGTTGCATTCCACCAACCATTATTGACGAGTCCTTTACTTGTCTCGCATGCCTGGAGTCTCCTTTACTTCTTTCTGAAGTAACACATTCTCAGGATACGAGGCTCTGGATCATTAAGGACCCCACTTGGACTAAGCACATCAGCTATACAAAAGATAACAATAACCGCGAGTTATTCTTTTCGACATTAAGACCTTCTAATTCTTCTTTCTGCCTGCTCGCATATGTAACTGCAACTGTGCCAAAACGAAATTATGTCAGCGGTATTTAGGATCCTCTCATTAAAAATAGCACTAACCAGATAGAAATTATGCAATGAAAAGCAACTCGCTTTATTTATAATAGCTTTTGACGAACTTCAGCGGCGGAACTCCTAAATAAAGTGAACTTACCTTCATTAACTCAAAACAACAGTGTTTGGTGGCTGAAATTTCTTTCTATTTATCACTGGCCACTGTAAGAGAAATCTGTCGGAATATTTTCTTTTTCATCGGGTATTGCTAGTAGGCAAACTCATAATCGCACTATAACCCCACTTAGCACGCGTAATAGTTGTTTTAGGTATTACTTGCTTCCACAAAAGTAATTGGATGGATTCTTCTCAGTAATCAGCTAGCTTCAAAACCACCATTTTTTATGTTTGTTTCTAGTACTACTTTAATGCTGTTTAAAAATGCATTGTCTGTGCTTATCTTCCGTAATGTTCAAGATGCGGTAATCTTGCCTGTATTATTGTGTTTTGTTTACTTATGCGTATTGTATGCCACCCTGCTAAAATGCCCTGCAGGATTTGCAGTATGTGTGAATAAACAATGAGTAATGCCCTGCGTCTAATTCATCAAAAAGGACAGAAAAGGACATGGTATATTAATGCAAATTTTTTTATCCATGTGCACAGGAAATGGACGTCGGCGCGTTCTGAAAAGAAAGACAGACATGACGCTGTCAGATTTTGATAGGTCGTCTGTTCTACCTGACACAATGATCGTTGACTATTCTGCCGTAAAAGTACTAGATATGGACGATAGTTACACCGTAAGAAGTCTGCCCAATGGTTCTAGAAATCAACCAATTGATTACTACCGTTGACATGGCGAAACAGTTATCAAGTAAACAACTAAGAATAACAAAATGTTAGGGCTGATTTGCCTGACTTGCTTTAACTATAAAAAACGCTATGAAAAACCGCACAGAAATGCGAAGATACCTTCTAATTCATTGTTTAATAGTCCGCAGTTCTATCGTAACCGCTGAACAGAGCCGGGCCGTCTAGGTAAAGCATTATAGCTCCCGGTGGAAAAGGCGAAGGCACGGGCAGAGTATTCGACGGCGGTGGTCACCGATAACAGAAATGGTAGGCACAAACATTGAAAAATAAATCCTAGAGGAAGCCTAGAATTTTCTCATGAGGCTAAGCGTCCAGTTTTTCCCGATGACTGATCCAGTCGGCAGTTTAAAACTGCCCGTGCGTAAGCCATCTAAGATTTCGGAGGCGTTAAGCAGTGAAGTGAAGAGAAGACACGGGCTGGTTATGACATATGTGACAGAAGCAAACAATCATTGAAACCAAGCAGCACAGGGTTTTTTTTTTAAATTTGCGATGTTGATTGATCGGAAATTAACAGTTTACTTATTTTGCCGCTTAAAGAGAGTTGATTACTAAGCAGGAGAAAAAGCACATGCCGCCAGTGGAATCAGAACCCACGACCTCCGAAATTCGCGTCCGGTGCTCTACCAACTCAGCTACGGCGACGGCTGTCCAACCGCGAGTGCCGCGTAGGAACGTGATCGAATGGTGAGGGCGGAAGCTGGGCGAGAACCCTTTATGCGTGTCATTTTTGTGCTTTGAGGTTTCACAGTGAACTTTCTTTTTAGCATAAAGGACCCCGTCCATGCTCTTTGGGAACCAATGGTTGTTATGTGTTAGTCTAAGATACGCACAACAGTATAGGGGGCATAAAGATCGCATCATTCGTGCAATGCGTACGATATGTGCGGCGTCATGAAACTCCCATATATCTACTTCCGTACGATCTTAAAGAGAGACGACATGAACAATGCGCAGTATATGATGATAAAGTCAATTTAGACATGCACATCTGAACGAAGTATAATAACAATATGAAATTCAGCTATATAAACATCACATCGCACTAAAAAACATTACCTCCCAGTTTGGAACGAAACACTCTAGAAAGTGAATATACTAAAGATCTTGGTGGCTGCTGTCAGGCTTGTAGTTCATTTCACGCCAAAAAACTCATCCTTGTTTTTACGAGGTGTCATGCTTCATCGTTTAGCTGCCGGTCTCAGTAATGACTTCATCTTCTTGTGCTTTGCGAAGCTGGTGGGAAGAGAACGTCCGACTGCCTATCTTAGGGCTGATGCGACGTTGATATTGTATTCTCAGTGGCCAACTTCAATGCGCTCATTACAAGCTGCGCAAAACGAGGACCACTTACCTTACTTCTTTCCGACCAAGTAGAAATAGTTTCTGGATTTGATACGCTTTGAAGTGCCGGTATTTAAAGTGTATGGGTTTCCTGGCTGGATGTATTATTTTGTTTACACAGAAAAGAGCTACTGATCATTATTAAGGAGCAGTTATTGCTTAGAAAAAAAGAGAGAACCTGTTCACTAATTTCGTTCTATGTTTTCGTGTCTCCGAACGCTCATAACTTTATGGTCAATCCCAAACACTGGATGTTCACTAGCCCTTAGTCATGTTTTATTCACCAGCTGCGCGAAATGGCTGAGTGCATCACGTACTCGGCTACTTAGCATTCCTTCAGGAGTTTAAAGCCGGGTCATGGTGGCAACATTTCAGGTGTGGCGAAGTACAACAATTCCTCTTTTCTGCACAATATCAGCGCACGGTAAACAACGCTGGGTGATCGAAACTATTCCGGAGTCCTCTACTGCGGCGTCTTTCAGAGTCCAAGTAAAGCTTCGAAACTCTAAACCTCAAACCTCACAATGTAAAGAGAATGTAAGACCTTTTAAAAATACAGCGCACTTTCCTGCGATAGCTCGTATCCCGGGCTCTGTAAGGACTCAATGGTGCACGTTCCGGCATTGCCATTTGTAGCAAAAGAGAACCCAGAACGTCAAATTTGCTCGCTAAACCGTCTATTAACGAGCAGATGTGGACCGAAGTAGTCGAGAGGGTGAGGAAAACACAAAAAGTGACCAACCGTAGACTTCCCAAGCAGCATGACAATATTACCTGTACTGGCGTTGATAAATTTACGACAGATTTGATCTCATGATATTCGGTAAGCCCACAGTACCAGAAAATAATCGTCCGGAATGAAGGTACTATAGCAACAAAATCCGCGGAAACAACCTAAGAACTCCTATAGTCAGCTCGAGAACAAGTCCAAATTATGAATTGTACTTTACTTTCCGCAGAACTCAAAGCTAAGGTCTCCATTATTCACTCAAGAAGTTTGTGGCACACTGACGTTGCTTTTTGAAGCAATAGTTCGTTAATAACCGGACCGCATTTCTGCACCATACGAGAACCTTTCATCGCTTGTTATTGCTTTCTCGGTCCCCTTTTCTTTAGCAAACCTGCTCACGTGGTGCATGAACTGTAGTGCCGAAATATAGAAGGACAATGTTTCATCATTGCCGACGGTGCTTTAAACCAGCACAAATGCGGAAATACCATAACTAAGTCGCTTTATGAGTTCTCTGAGGAAACTCGGCTTGTTTCTGTGGCATGCAACGTTCCTACAGTGTTATATCTGAAAAGCTCCTAATATCTTGCCACATTTTTTGTTATCTTTAATTTGTGGGGGGTGCTACAAGAACTCTGCTTCAACGTCTGGCAACAAGCCGTCCCTGTTAGGAAACAAGCTGCGAAACGGTAAACCACGTTTACGGTGTCTCTATGATCGTGCTGTGAAAAAGCTCCAGAACGTTTTTCTAGTAAAACTTAATAAAATCAGAAAGCACGGCACATCGATTCCAATGCAACAAATACAATCCATTCCTTCATCTATTCTTGTTTCTGGAAGTGTCAGTAAATTCTGACAACCCGCAAAAATTTACAGCAGTCCGCTACTTTCCACTCACCTGTCTCCGCAGATGCGAAAGGTCTTGTTTCAAGCACACCTTCTTCACAATGTTAAATGTTGTGCGGCGTTCAACACTTAAAAATCGTCCCGGAAAGCTGCAAGAAAAAGGGCAAAATTACAGGGCTCTCGAAGGTAAAATAAAAAAGAGATGGAAATATTGCACGAGGGAAACCGGTCGCACAACTATCTAGGGAACATTCCTTCTCTTGCCCCACGCGTTGCTCTTGCCACAGCATGAAATGACCGTCTCTTGCGCTAGCCACGCTTACGACAAAACCTCATTCCCGCCTTCGCGGAAAAACGTGTTATTCGATGTTTACTTCACTACCCAGAAGTCATTGCCTCCTGTGTTCGGGGTGCTCAAGGCCTAATCGCTTATTCTGTAGTCAGTCCTTTGTGGCGGTTGCGTTTTTCGGAGAATTATGTCAGCGTCTTTACCAGGGTTCTACAGTAACCTTTAAACGACTCAGTGCATCATACGAAACCCAACAGTTGAAAGCGAAGATGATATATTTAACACAAATACAGTGAAATTTGCACAATAAATGTGGTTGAGGAGGTTGGAAAAAGTCAAAAGTACTTTATTTTTGCACCCTAGGGGCCCCCGGGCATTACAGAGTGGAGTGTAGATACACAACAAATGCAGTATAAACAGCAACAACAAAAACACAAGCAAAGAAAAGTAGGAATTAAAGTCAAAAGAGCTACTACTGGTACCAGTACGCTCTCCATTGAGCGGCCGTGGTATTGGTGAGCGCTATCAAAATAACAAGCGCTTCGTCCTGTGTGTTTGTACCTTTTCCGTATTTTGATAGCGCTCATCAATTCCTTCAAGAAAGTAGGAGTACACAGAAATAGACGCAAAACGCACAGGAAGAAAATGACCTTATGTTCAGGCAGTAAAGTGCGAAAATTAGACAGTAACAAGGATACACATATTAAAAAAAAACGATGGCTCTACGAAATTCATTTTTATCTGTAATAAAGGTAAAAGGATGTCAACGGGAAGGTGATTCCAACTCACACAAGTTCTAGGTATAAATGAGTCATAAAAACATTATGTGTGAGAAGGTGGGATCCAAACTTTATGGTGGTCATCAATGCGCTGTGATATTCAACACGGTTTTGGTAGTAGTTTTTTCTTCAGATAGCTTTTGTGGCCAATTTAAAAAAAATGAATAATGAAGCTAGTCACCTAGTCACCTACAGTGAGATAGAACTGGAAGGAACAAAACTGACTCCATTGCAGTTACGCTACTTGTTCGGTGATAGTTTGGAAGTATTAAACGACAGGGCGGTTCTGCATCTTCCAAACTGCAAACAAGTGAATCAATTCCATGGCTCGAGAGTGATTACAAGTTTTCTAATTTTGAGCGTACCAGTGCTTTTTAAATCAATATATTTGAATGAGCTTGATGAACAAGAGTAATTTCTACGAAGATATCCAAGCATGCGGTTGGCGTTATTTATGATATATTCAACGTCAGTCTTCCAAGACAGGTTAGAAGAAACCTAAATACCGGGGTACTTACAAAATAAACTGTTTGAAAAGAAACATTGTTAACTTGGTCACTAGAAGGTGCATTTGAATTACTAGCAGTGTGCACATGCATACCCTTATTAATATTGAACCTTGGCGATTAAGCGCTCGCACCTTCCTGTACCTGACAACGGAAGCTTCGAGAGAGGTAAGCAATATATGCACACATAAAGAAATCGCAACTGCGATACTTGTTTCCTTAACAATATATAGGAGGTTTGTCTTAATTTGAACCAAATAATGAAAAAAAAAGTACCGTACCATAGCTGAGAGAAACCAACATTATATTGTTTCTGGTCGCATGGAGCTCCTCAGGGTACTTTTAAAATTCCGGCTAATTAGTGCATTAGCTAAAAAGAATTACGCAAAATATTTAAAAATAATTTTAGGATGTCATGCGTTTTCCTAAGTTGTAGAGGGGGTAAAGAAAGAATCGATCCAGTTTTATATAGCGATGTATCTCCTAAGTGGCGCTTTTTGTACGGCATTTAAACAAATCTCGCGAAATACGAAAGAGAAAAAACGAGTTACCGGGCTAATGCGCTACCTGATGACAGCGCTCGCAGCAGTGTCTGAAAAGAACGAAACGAGCACGGTGACGATGCCCAAGCGGCCGCCGCTCAGTCCTACAGGCTGCAATATGATAAAAATAAAAATAAAATGGAGGCTACCCTAAAATACACAGCTAAACTGCTTTCTCTTGCTTATTATCTTGCCTGCGGGATGGATCACATGATTGTCGGTGACATGCCTATCACTTATCGCAGCCCACGGTGCGCACTTTCAATGCTCAGGAAAAATGTGTTTACGTACTGTCAAGACTATGCTGAGAGCGGTGCAGCCAGCTCATTTCATGACGGCAAGCGTGCAAGCCTCATTTATTCAGGACACGCCTGTCAATGCTACAGTACAGTAGCGCAAGAGCGCAGTGGTGCGGTATTGGGTGCGACTGTGTCTAGCGGTGTCCGTTTCTGTAAAGCCGGGGACCAAGAAATATAGCTGGGTCAGTGGACACCTCAATCGCGCTGTGAGAAGACGGTTGCGTCCAAGGACAAACTAGTGCAGTTACGCGCCTTTCGTTTGCGCAACACCAGCGGAAGGTTCAGTCTCCGTTGACATTGAGGAAATAAAACGTGCATAACTCCCCGTTTATCAGTGGTCCTCTCGACCGCGCTTTGAGGTACAGCCTTTGTCAAAAGTTTAGAGCACATGTGGTTTGCGTCAAAGCACTATTGTGGCGCTCCTGTAGCACTCATGGAAGTCCTACGCATCGTAGGGAGCAGGATGAAAAATCTTCTTACCTTCAGGAGATTGGGGACGCTGAGCGCGCATTACGAGCAAAGCAGTGTGGCCCAGAAGCAAAGCCCCTGGGCTCTAAACTTCTGACAAAGGCTGTACGTAGCGGTGGTGTCGACCTGCAAAATCCTTGCTTTCGCATAGAAGTTCGTCCTTAGCAATCCTAAACAGCTAGCCAGTTTTTCCTTCTTCGCGGGCTGTCTCTCAAGGCCGGGAAAAAGCACAACGTAAAATATACGCTGCTACAAAAAACTGGATCTGTTGTATCGTATTGAAAAAAATGCACAATTTTAATGTAAGCTACTTAACTACTTCAGCACAATTTTAAAAAACTGTTCTATGGAGTGCATTACTACGGGAAACAGTATGCCTTTGGTTTCACATTGCCCTGGTGTTCAACTTTTTCTTTAATTTTATGTTGAAGTTACGCAAAACGCCCCGCATATAAACATGCATGCATACCTTATAATTTAACAGCACAAGTAAAAACTAACAGTGTTCTCAAGCATTATGCAGAAAGCGCAGACAAACCATTTTTTATAATGTGTATGGAAATTTTCTATTGTGAGGTGGAAATTATTTAAAACCTGTATGACGTTAGACTACATCATCCAAAGCCCATAGTTCGTTCGAGATCTCGGGACATAGTAATGTTTTGTGTGCCTCATTGAGCATAAAAAAGAACTGTTTTGCAAGTTTGACAATCTACTAAAAGTGGGTGTGCCCTTACGTGTTTCGAATCGAAGAGTTGATGCTAGCTCAAATTCGTCCGACCGGACGAATTTCACAATTCTTAGTTTCTTTGACAACAGAGATGTGTGTGCATCAGAGGGCTGCGTTGCAATCGCTCGAGCTTTTTTCTTTGTATTCCCTTATATCTGATTTTATGAAAAAAAAGCTGTACTAGCGATTACAATGCTGCCCTACGATGTGCACTCATCTATATTGTCAAATAAACTAAAAACTAAAATTCGTCCGGTCGCACGAGTGAGCTAGTATCAACACTTGAATATGAAACACGTAAGGAACGGTAGCGTTTCGGGGATCGCGCTATAGGGCATGCTAGTCCGCTTACCGCGTACCCAAGCCCGCTAATCTGCAAGCGCTGATTGGTCCTGACTCTGAAATCTCGCGTACTGTAATGGGAACGTGGCGCCATCTATCGTCTGCAGAGCGATCTGTGCATCAGCAGTGGAGGCCCGCGGTACACGGTAAGCGGTAGACCTACGAACTAAGCTAAATGTATCTATTATGCAGTACTTGAGATATGAACGTCGCCGTCCAGGAAAACTGCAATTGATTTCGACCACTAGGATTGCACTGACACACAGCAGCAAATTGGTGCTTTGTGCTTTAATTTCGGCTCCATCGAAATGACGACGCTGCCGCCGGAATTCGATCCTGGGACCTTGTGCTCAGTAATCTCAGCCATAGTGAGCTACCGCAGCACGTGTTATTTCACCTGACTATTCAGGCCTCTTTAATCACCTTCTCATTGTGCTTTTAGAGACTTGTAGAGACTGTAGAAAACAGGAACACCCGCACCGTTAGCTCATAGCTCTTCCAAGGCTATGATGAACTACGAAAGCAACGCGCTTCTACACAGCGGTCCTGCATGTTTAACGATGCCCTTGCTGGGTGAGTCTTTATGTAAAAATGCGTTCACCTCAGAAGGTGATGAAGAAGTACCGCAAGCGAAAGTGCATTTCTAGGACGGGTCAAGGTCTTTGCCTTGAACAAACCCCCATTAGCTTTATCGTATGCCTTCATTTAAAGACCCCCTCTGCCTTCCTTGTGATTTTACGCAGTATTTCGCTTACACGGTGCGCAGTGGTACCTATGAGCAGGTTACTGAAATCCTCTAGGACGTCGCTTATGTTCAAACTTGTCTGCGTCTGCTGTGCTGGTCCGTGTTCACCAAATCGGTCCGGTCTTTACAAAAAAGACAAACTAATTACAAATATTTTATGCATGAGGGGCTAGCACGCGCTTATATATCAATAAAACCCAATGCCCAAAATCTCCTTAAGTGATAAAATCCAAGTTAGCAACGTCATGCATGGTAGCATG
Organism: Amblyomma mixtum; assembly: GCF_055824585.1. Classification (NCBI taxonomy): domain Eukaryota; kingdom Metazoa; phylum Arthropoda; class Arachnida; order Ixodida; family Ixodidae; genus Amblyomma; species Amblyomma mixtum. The sequence goes on along the minus strand of NC_143016.1, from coordinate 149,676,693 downwards.
ATCTTTCTGCTCCTATTAGACACCTTTAGCATACCGTGTACCGTGTTACCGCTACCGTTGTAGGAGTACCGGGAGCCCGCTCACCGGAGGTGAGGATGCGCTGATTGGTTCCGACGCTGCGGGCGCGAGCAAAGCTACCGGGTATGTGGCGCCATCTGTCGCCAAAAAGGCAATTTGCGCATGCGCATTGGCTGAGCGCAGGCTCCCTGTACTCCGGTACCGGTGACGCCAACACGGTACATGGCATGCTAAAGGCGTCTATTGAGAAGAATAGTGCCAGAGTCATTCAGAAGGCCCGAGCGGGTAAAGGTGGTGAAGTCAAGGTAGACGACTTAGTATTTGGATTTGCCGGTCAAGCTGCGACACTAAAGGGCTGAGGGAGGAATCGGAGTGCATTATTCATGACATAACGACTCAATACGAAGCAGTGATATAAAAATGAGTACCAAAAAAGCTCAAGCAATAAGAATAATCTGAGAAGCGAATAGCAGTTCACATTACGCAGAGAGGATTTAAATTTGAAATATGGCTACAAAAAGAAAAGCAGTAGAAAACGACGCGTTCACAAAAAGAACGAGTAGACAAGTCGACACTGAGAACACAACAGAATTTTACTCGGTGAAAATTGTCGGACGTACATGCGCGTACGCAACAGCAACGCTGACTAGTTTTTGATGTTTTTTTTTCGTAATCATCCACCAACTCGCCCAAGCGGCTGCGGTTCTTAAATACGAATTAAGGCGTTTACACCCAAACCAACAACTGCGTTTTGAATTAAATTCAGAATTCTCTGATAAGTATAAAACTTGTACGTTTTGCATTCCTGTACAGTGGCACAAAAATTTTGCGTCCACGTATTCTTACCAATTACTTTCGCAGTATCCACTGCCCATATTTAATGCCACACACCAATTATCTTAGCCATGTAACGTCACTTGCGCGGACAAAAAGGTAGAATAGTGCTCGAATGTGCGCTTCGGTGTTCTAAACGTGCATAATCTGCGGGCAACAGAGCGTGCAGCATAGCATGCGGCGCTGAAGCTGCCGCCGCTGCTCGCTTACAGATTGCGACAAGGAGCAGGGAATACTTGTTTTTTTTTTTTTTTACAAATTACGAGACTTCACAGAAAATCAGCAGTTCAGCTTCCGTGTTTTGTCGTGATCTACAGTCTACAAAGAAAAAAAACGGCCTTTCTTGTTGTGACGATGGCGCAAGAATGTTGGTGGCAGAGCCCAAAAGAATCACTGTCGTTTTCGAAGCGCGGCGTAGTGGTAAAGGTGCATATAGTAGTTTATTTTCTCCACTTTATGGACAGCTCCATTCTTGTGTAGAGATGGTAGGAAAAAAAAAAGAAATGAAGAATCTCGAGAAAAAGTTCATAATTCCTGTCTTGGGAGCAGCAGTGGCAGACCAAGTAAAACATTGTTCGCGAGTGGTGGAAACGCAACGCCTAAGGATTTCAAAACAACGTGCAAACTACTTTAACCAGTACTTGTTTCTACTGCTGCGTAAGCCGGATAACGCTTGCATTCAGCATTTTACCGTGAGTTTCCAGACATATACCAAGTCGTGGACAGTTCAAAAAGAGAGTTATAAGAGGTGAAAACTATAACGAACCTAAAGGACCCAACAGCGTCGAAAACGGAGAAGGTAGGATCAACACAGGCGGAAAGTTTAACTGCGAAAAAATGGTTCAGAATTAAGATCACAGCTCTGGAAATCATTCAAATCGTTCTTTCTACTCACATATTTGGTGAGAATACATTTTAGAAAAATTACCTCTTTAAAACAGTGCCGTCGTCAGAACAAGGCTATCAAAACCACCTCAGGACCAAACTTTTGTAAACGACCCCACTATGAACTGCAAGATTTGAATTTCTCAATTTTTGTCAATTTGAAATCTCAATTTCAAATAGCATTAGCAGCACAGGAGGGACGGCAACATTAAGGTATAATGGTTCGATGATAAATGTGCCACAAAAAAACCTGTAGATCGGGCTGTCCTAGCGCCAGCTATGGAAAAGGAATGGTTAAATTACAAGGACTCTTTAAAATAATAGTTTTTCTAAACTGACACAAGAAGCTCTTTATTATGTAGCAGAAAATATTTTTCCCATGCGAGATACAGTGTTTAAATTTTGATTTTTTTTCTGATGGAAAGGGAAATAAGGTATGCTGATGTCTGTGCAGTTTTGACTGTTTCTTTCGTATGTCCACTAATCAAGGTTACTTTTTGTACTCCTCCTCCCCGCCCCCCCCCCCCCTTCCGCCCCGCACGCTTGCCTTTAGGGTGGAATAATGATGATGAATGTAATCTTGGAAACTGTAATCGAAATCAGCGCACCAATTTATACTTCAAGGCGGGATTCCTGCTAATAGCTGACCGTGTTTTCTTGATACACTCCCGCCTTTGCGGCTAATTACGCGTAAAGTTACGCCTACTAAAAGTAGGTTAGTCACTGATAACTTCATGGCCATGCCCACGTACTTTGCATCAACAACGCTCTCAACCTCTTGAGAAATGAGAAATTCTCGGCTTCTTTTTGTTTTTAGCTTTCAATGTCCAGGTATCACAAAAAACCGATGTGGCACAACGTTCCGTTACGCTGGTAGTCCTGAAACCTCCGGAAAGGGCGCAGTAACATTATCAAGCTATCTACAATTGCTGGCTTAATGAGGTATATCCCGTATCTCACGCTTTAAAGCTGAGTGAGTTCGTAGAGCACAATCGATCGATTTAGGAGCCCAAAATGTCTTCATCATCTCATATATAAGCTAGAAACGTTAGGTACACTTTGGAAACAGAACCGGGCTTTTTCTTACTTTCCACTCACCTAACGGCTGAGACGAAAGCAATCTTGCTTCAAGCACGCCGTCTTTGCGGCACCCTCGGCTGCTGTGGCATGCTTTTTTACGTACGTAAAGCCGCAAGGAGGAAATTACGGCCTTCACTCGTCGCATGATACAAACAGAATGGAGGGAGCAGACACTGACCGGTAAAAAAAAAAAAAAAACCGGTCACGCCGCCCTAGAGGCGTAGAAGGAACGTTCACTCTTTCTCCACGTGCTTGGCATTTTCCTCTATAGGCGAAACGTCTCTCTCTGTTGCTGCTAGCGGTGCTGTGAACAGCGTACCTTGTCTCTGTTGTCGCAAGTAGCTCATTAGATAAGTGTTCACACAACAGCGAAAGGTCAGCGCCTCCAATGGGATGCGCAAGGACAGATCACTTATCATGCACCGTGTTTTTGATAGCCATATGAATTAAATTCACGATCTTTCGACTGATGTCTACTACAATCTCTAGGAAGGGGTTCTCCGTGCAATAAGCGAGCCGTTTATGCTAATTCTTCAAAGATCGAACAATCATGCCCAAAATCGCTCGCTTAGCAAGTCAGCGTTAAGCCTCTTTGTTCGACGTTATTGTTAAGAGATCCACTGAGGTTAAGGCTTATTTTTATTGTTGAATTCACTGTTACTCAGAAACACCTAACACGTTATATGTATTTTAAATCTGATACCCTTCGTATGTTTGGACGGAGTCTCGCAAAGGAATAAATTCGATCATGTCGTTTCGGTAGCTTCAAACACTTAAGGGCTTTGAAGATAGCCTCGGACACTTCGATAGCAGTGAAAGATTTCTTTTTTTTTATGGCGACTGCTCGCTATTTGCTTTTGGGAGCTCATAAGCTTCTTGGATCGCCGGCCGTACATAATTTTCAGTGGTGCACCTGCTTAGATGTACTGACAAGATTTAATGACGGAAATCTTGCTCTACAACTCTTGTGGAAGGGTAGATGCATTTCATCATGAAAATCAAAAACCTATTTTTCCGGCAGTTGAGTATGTAAGTGAAAATTATGTATTTATCGCGAGAGTTTAGGAAAGATCAAGTATAATGGGCTTTTTAATGACAATTGTGTCTTCCTTGATCTAGCCATAATTCCAGAAGTTGTGGTTGTGAGGGACACAACCTGGGCAGGAACTAGTTTGGCAAATAATACGTTTTAGTTCATGTACATTTCAAACTGGTCACATTCGCCCGGTGTGCTATTCATTAGGTGTTAATACCGCTGAAAGCTCCAGGATTTTTTTTTGCCACACAAGCAAAATAGTACCCAAAGTTTTAACGACTGGGAAACATAAGCCATTTTAAGACAGTGCGCATGTGTAATACATTAATGCGGCGCAAATTGAATCGACCGCTTCTGGCAAATTCGAGTTTTCTGCACCTTCGATTTCTTCAAATATTAACGAAGAAAAGAAACATTACTTGTGCTCTATTAGAGGCTTAATGAGACGGCTTTTTTTAGAACAAGCCGATTTGAAATTCTAGATGGACGGCCACCTAATGTACCCCGCGAAGCGTAGAAATAGTAAAATATACAAAACAGAAGCAAAGGTAATCACGAAAGAGTTAAAAAGAATATGTCGAAGTAGTTAAGAGTCAACATAAATAATCCTCTACATTTTTTCCTTCTGTGACACCATAATAAACTTCTACCGACGAGTCTAATATGCAAGCATTAGAGTCCTAAAAAGAAGAGGTAGGGTTTTCACTGTGTTAAACCGAGTAAACGCGCGAAAGCATGTGTTTAGCCTGATTGGCTAACGGTCTTGATTTGCCGGGTCCTCGGCGCATCTGGCGACGATATTAGGCTCAGGTTGAGCTCTGATCAGGTTTAAGCTGATCTGATCTGTTCGCGTGGCAAATGGAAGTTGATAAAGATGGCGATGTGCAATGCACAGCGCAAGAGTGTGTTCCAGTTTAACACAAGGTGTGATCGGCTGCGGCGATAGCATAGCACTCTCGTGCAGTGGCCAGCGAAGCTGATCTGTTCTTGCCGGGGCGGGTTCAAAATTCAGTCGCGGCAACATTTATTTCTGAATGGACTGTTGCTAAGGTAGGTTTTATCAAGGTACACTGCAAGGCCAACCTTCATAAAAGTTGGGGGAGCCGGTGAGACCCGGCGAAGTAGTCCTTTCGCGTTAAAAAGCTTGCTTTGTACAAGAATTGACAAGCTTATACATGCTAGGACATGTCTGCCTTGAGGCACCTGCATCGATCAGTGCCTAAATCGCCTTCAGATTAGAGTACTTTAGGCTGAGCTTGCAAGTATCCATTGACTCGATCGCTGTAACGCGCCAAGGTTTAGCCGGATTTTTTTCTTTAGGGGTTTTCACCTCACCACGTGGCTTATGTATAAGTTATAATTTACGAGCGAACGCCGCTAACAAGTAGTGGCTGTGACACAAAACTCCATCACGGACTCGAAATAGTTCGGGAATACAGAAAGAAGAGATGCAAGCAGCAATCAGTTATACTCTAAAGACAAATACGTTAAAACGCATATAATCAAACAAGATAAAATTACAAACATCAATTTTGTAATAAACCAAGTTCCAAAAGAGATGGAAGTCGCAAACGCATTAGATACAGGAAAGTATACATTAAGGAAAAATGATTTTAGCCACAGTGCATCTAATACTAATCGTAAACATATCTTTACATATCTTTGCAAGTTGTTTCGCCTTGGTAACTAGGCTTTCGTAGCAGTAGGTGTTTCCATAATAGCACTGCTCTTAAAATCACGTCCAACGTTCCTATATCATTTTGCACAACGTCTTTATTTAGCAGAAAAATGCTACTAGCCCTTACTACATGCAGCATGTCCGGGCTTTATAACAAGTGGTGAGGCAGAGAGGCGCTGGAAATGCAATATACTACCTTTACTTGAGGACCGCAGAGCAATTATGCTGAAAACACAAATGATCTCTGTGCAGGTTAAATAGCTTGTGGTGTAGCGCGCTGAAATATGGCGGTTCAATATTTTAAAAAGCATTCCTCTAAAATTTATTTTAAGGAAACTCAAGGTGCCCCATAAAATGCTTCATTTTGGGAAATGCGTTCAGATAAATAAGGATTGCAAGCCACACAGGCTAAAGAAAACCCAATTTCGTTTGGTACGAATAAACCACTGGACAGAAAACTAGAGGCATCAAATCCCACATGTAACGCCCCCGAGTTTACTGTTGAGGCCTGCAGTGGAATCATGAGCTACAATTCAAGCAACGTAATTTTGTGCTTAATTTTTTGTCAATTGACCTTTCTAAGAAGGGTTGAGGTTTTCCTAGTATTTCTTCTTCAATCTTTATCAGTTGTAACGCGTGTTATGAAACGCACATAAAAAACTGAGAAAATTCGAAGTAATGATTGAAGAATATTGTATATGCCTGAACGCCTCCACTCTCTACCTTTTGTTTACATGTTTCGGCAACAAAAACAAGAAAGCACAACGATATTCAACTCACCAGAGAAAAATCTAGAAACGATATCGAGAATGTTGAGAAAGTTCACTCCATTGCGCTTCCGGGGAGTTATTTCACTATGAAAAATGCAGGCTCTAACAAACAACGACACAGAGGGGATTCAGCGCTTGTGCCACACACAGGAGACAGTTATTTCATGGAGGAAAAAAACTAGTTTTTTTTTATTTATAGGGACATTAATAAAAACGCTCAAGACGCAATTTTCAGCAGATGATTGTTATCATTTAAGAATTAGGCAAAAGAAATTAGTTGTACAGGAGTTATTACTCTGGCATCCATTCAAGCGGAGTCATAAGGATGCAAAGGAACAGTATACTGCCGTCACAGAAACTTGTTAGGTGAAGAAATATTCTCTCAGGCCCATGGATTGAACCAGGGACCACCGCCTCACAGCAGCAGTCGGTCTGCCAAGTGCGCTAACCGGGACGGCTACCATATGCTAAGGCGAGAGCTGATAGATTACTCTAAGTGCGAACGGTGTTGTCCCAACGTTAAGGAGAACCACACAAAGTGGAGTAGACTTGTAAAGAAGGAGTCAATACTCATTAGCTTACATTCAAGTGCAGACACACGGCTGCAAGCAAGTGCTAGCTTTTGTACTCGAGATATAACGGGTGTTTCACCTAAGACTTTACAAAATTTTTAAACTAGAGTTTTTGAGTTGGAAGAGTGCTTTTTTTCGGCATAGCATTTTTAGCGGTGCAGTACATCGGAATACAGCTGAGATGTGGTATTTACCAGGCTGGTTAACTTATATCAAAGAGTTAAATTTTTACCCATTACTGTTAGGCTCCTTAATTTTGTAGAGGCGTGTAGCCCACGGTAAGCAATATCCACATCAATTTTTATAATTTCAAAAACACGATAACCCTCCGCGCTACGGTTCAACAAATTTTGCCTATTTCGGCGAGTAACGTGCACTGGAGAGGTTTTGCTTTCCCTGCAAGCTTCTTGAAAGCGCATGTATTTTGCCGTGATGCAGCACCACTTTGTAGGGCCAAAAGAACGCGGGTAATCGCGTATTCGAAATTCTTTAAACTTACCTGCATCTTACTTAAAGTGGGCTACACGCCTCTAATGAATTAAGAACACTAAAGGCAATAGTTAAAAATTTAACTATTCAGTATTAGTTAACCGGCCTGTTAGTTAGAAGGTTTTAGTTGTATTATGATGTACTCCATGTTTAAAATGCTATGCCGAAGAAAGCGCTTTCCTAGTTCTAAAATCCTCGTTTTAAAAATTGTCTCAAGTCTTATGTCGAACACCTTGCCTATCTTGCAAGAATATTTTTGCAGGCTGGTTGGCACACACTAGGCTGGATTTCTAGCCCAGAGAGACGAAGACCTCAGGCATTACTTTATTCTACGCCTGAAACCCTTGCCGTCATTTCCTGTTATAGAAGCGCTGTGTCCCGTGCACTTTGTTTGGGCCATATCCCTTCCGACCTCCCCGCATTTTTTGTTGTCATTGACATAAAGAAGAAGATATGCAAAATACCTACTCTAATCTTCCAACTGTGGTCGACATGAACCAACCAACATTTCCTTGTGCCATATGCAAATTGCCTGACCAAGACATTCGCTCCCCCGTTTGTCCAAAGATGAAGCGAGCGAAGAAGTTTCACTTTCTGTCTGCAAAAATTTGTAATCCTACAATTCTTCACAGCAATCGCTTTACTGCTCTTGCATGCGACGAAAACGACTTTCCTGAACTTCCTTTACCTGATCCTCTGCTCACCATACTTCTCAGCAGGGTTCATACGCACAAGCGGCTAACCTTCGTGCATCAAATGGTACACCAACATGACCAGTGCATCCAGCACGTGTGAATCTCACAGGTGAAGACACAGTTTTAGAAATGTCATCGCAGACGCTAGCTGCCGTCTAGAGGAACTCCCCCAACGCCGGGAACAGTGTCGTTCTCACACCTGTCGAAGAATTCTAATAACTCGAGAGTAATATTCACAGAAATCACCTCCAGTAGGCACTGGGTCCCAATCAGGTGCCTACCACCCGTTGACAGTGACTACCCCCACAGTGGACAAAAAAAAAATTAGCGCTCGTAAAGCAGGTGACCGCCCCCCTCTGTGGAAGCTCTTCGTCCTCGCCATGGATAGCGCATCATCTATGGTGGTGCTATGGAACTGTCGAGGCTTCGCTGACAATGCTTCTGACGTGAAAACCCGCCTTCGCGACGGAAAGCAAAAGGCATGGGCTTTCCTACTGGAAAACTTTAATTCACTTCCTCCTCTATCACGATTCCGCGCATGGCATTCCCCCTGTATCCCTGATCGCCGTTGTATCGCCTCCTTCCTCAGCGCAGGTAAATCTGCAATTTATAATCACAGTTCAGTTTTTTTTTCAAATATTTATTCCAACATTACACCATACAGATATAATGTCGAGGATGGCAGGCAAAAAGCCTCCTGGAGGCTTGACCGGTCCTGCATCCTGGTGTACACTTGGCAGAGCGGCGGTGGCAGTCAGCTCATCAGAACACAAGAAGTGAATAAAGAAAGCCCAAAACAAAACATAGAGACATTCACAAATATGTATGAAGGAGAGACAGAGGTAATAAAGGAATAATAAAGACAAAATATATTACATTTTATGCAGTATAGGAACGCATGAAGGCTTTAAAGTTTGACGGGTTCATGCTTAGAATGTCGATACCCATTTCAATTAGGGAATTTAACAACCTTGGTAAATTATTCTCAAGCATCTGTTTGTTATAATTAGTTCAGTATCTCGAAACATTCCATATTTCTGTGCGGCGTGTAGTGTAGGCAGGTACATTCTGATGCAGGTTCGCGATTTTCACTAACGTAAAATAATGTTTCCTGCTGCTATAGTAAAAATCCCGCAGAAGTCTGTATGTGTAAATGTCGTGAATCTTTCTTATGTTATACTTCTCGAAGAGTGGTTCAGTGTGTTCCGTAAAGGATACATTGGCAATAATACGTAGAGCCCTTTTCTGCATGATTAATATATTATTAAGATTTGATTGTGTCGTTGTACCCCATACTAAATGACCATAATTAATGTGCGAGGCAAACAAAGCATTATACAAAAGTATTTTAACAAAAGTAGGAAAAATGTGTCGATTGCGACTTAGCATACCAACCGTACTGCTTAGCTTCTTGAGGACTGAATCTGCATGCTCGTCCCATTGTAGGCTGCTGGAGAAGGTTAACCATACGCCGCTTGGCCTTTCACGGTGGTGTAACACACGTCAAGAGGTCGCCGCCCTTCTTGTTAAATCTGCACGCAGCCCTTTATTCCAGTTTATTTTTATGGCCGTCCTGGTTCCATATCTCCCAATCTTAGATGGGTTCGTTTCGTCCGTTATACCAACTCGGGGATACCTATTCTACTTCGTGGATACTTCAACGGCGCACACACTTCGTGGGGTTACACATCGTATTCCTGCAGAGGTGCACACATCCTAGAAAACGTTTCAGATCATTGCTTTCAACTTTTAAACCACCCGCTTATATCTAACCGCCAACGAGGTGGCCCATATTCACCTCACTTGGTGGTTAAGCCCCGGTAGCCCTTTTTCGACTGTTAAATCAGATACTTGGGTAGTGATCACAGCCCTTTTTTTACCTCCTCCCTCTTTAGCTTCTACGGAATACACGTCGCAGCGCACCCATAACATCTCAGCACTTTGTACTCGCAGACAATCGTTTGCATTAAACCCGTCTTCAGCACTGTCTACTCCATGTGCTTTTCTTACGACTCACACAATGATCACTACTGTAAATAAAGACGAGCCAAAGCCAGACATGCACCTCCTGAATCTCTGGGCTCTTCGTCGCCAGGCGGATCATTATGCTTCTCGCCATCGCGATTACCGCTCGGCTATTCTGGCTCTCCACCGGGCTACCGCATGTGCGCGGCGCTATGCAAAGCAACTAGGCAGGAAAGGCTGGGCTGCAATGACCCTTCGACTCTTCCGGCTCTTCACCGGGCTACCGCATTTTGCGCGATGCTATGCAAAGCGACTAGGCAGGAAAGTCTGGGCTGCGTGGAGTGCCCTCCTATCCTCTACGCAGGGCAGTCGACATCTTTGGAGAGTGTTGCACGCCATGGAGCGTCCTTCTCAGGTTGCAGATTGCACAGAAAGCATTCGCTTCGCGCTGAATATAAATGAGGATACATTTGGACAACAAGCGGCACGTCACTTTTTTCCACACCATGACTGCACCTCTACATCTCAACCCGGCTTATCCCTTACAGAGCCTATCGATGAGATACTTCTGACCTAACCATGGCAGAGCTGCTAGCCTTCATTGAAAGCCTTAAAACTACCACTTCTCCCGGGCACGACGGCATACCTAACTCCTTGTTACGTAACTTGGAAAGGACGGCTTTGCAAACCATACTTGATACTTTCAGCGAAGTGTGGCATTCTGGCGCCATGCCGGGAATGTGGAAGCATTCTATTGTCTTTGCAGTACCTAAGTAAGGTTAGCGTCCAGTATCTCTATAGGCACTTCGTCCAATTTTCCTCACATCTACAATCTGCTAGCTTTACGAAAACGTTCTCGCTGCACTCTTGTCGTGGTGGCTGGAATCACATGATTGTTACCCAGATGCCGAAATCAGTTTTCCCCCACAAATTGGAACCGAGGACGGCCTTGCTACTTTGGCTGCTGACGCGCTTCACCACTCTCCGCACAGTTGCTTTGCTCGAACCGTGATCGCTCCCGCACCGGTTTCTCCTCTCCATTCAGGATTCTTTGTTAAAAAATCGCAGCTTCAGTGTACGTGTCCACGGAAAACCCTGTGATGACTTCACTTCTAACAGAGCAGAGCCCCAGGGCTGCGTTCTCGCCCCCACATTATTTGATGTTGCCTTTATTCCAATTGTTCGATCCCTAGAGACCAGACCTTCTATCCTTGTGCTTGCGTACGCCGATGATATAAACTTGTGCTTTCACCCAGATGCGTCTATCCATCAGTCGGTCCTGCAGCACGCACTGGATGTCTTGACATCTCGCCTACCACCTCTGGGTATAATCCTTTCGTCTACTAAATCATGTTTCACTTGCATTGGTAATAAGACCGATTTACGGAAAGCTCCCTCTTTCAATTTTATAGTAGATAGTTCTCCGATTTCTCAGGTAGAAGGAACCAAATTGCGCTATAAAAAAGACAGCCACAGGAGAAAGCCAAGGAGACAGACATTGCGCTCTCTCTGTCTCCTTGGCTTTTTCCTGTGGCTGTCTTTTTTATAGCGCAATTTGGTTCCTTCAAAGCAATGCACCAACTTGCCCAACAAGAAGTTCTTCTAAACTATTCCAGGTAGAAACTGTTCGTATTCTTGGCCTTTTCCTTCATACATCTGGAGCTAGCACCCCGTGACTGACAGCTACCTGTAAATGGGCTCACGCTACTCTAGGACTGATTCGTCGCGTAGCTATGCGCTCTGGTGGCGCGCGTTCTCATGCGGTGCGCCAGTTATGCGCTCTATTCTTCAGTCACGGATAATATATCAGGCACAATTTCAACGCCTCACCCGCAGAAAGTGGGATTCCCTTGAAGCTATAAATCATGAGGCTAAGCGCGCCATAACATATTCTCCCTCGTGTAACACCAATACCCGTGCTCCAGGAGTACGCCCATATTAATACACTCAGTGAACTCATTGACCAACGGGTGGCAAACAGAGCTGGCAAAGGGTCTTTACAACTTCATCGTTTAAGGACATTGCCTCCGTGGTCGTACTGTCGGCTCACAGACAACTGCCCCACTGTCGGTACCAGCCACGTATCTGCCTGAAGGATGCATATTGTACACCGATACATCACACACTGCAAAGTGGGAATTACTGCTGTGCATAGTCCCTCCTATCCGCATCTCAACTCTCTTGCGCCATATACCGCGGATACGTGCACCCTCCTGGCATTCGAAATTCAAGCCATTTAAAATGTCATTGCCTACCTTCCACTCGTTTCCCCATACAATAGAGTTTGTCTTTACACCGACTCCCTCGCCTCCTTTAAACAGCTTTCGACGCACATTCCGGATTAGACAGTCAATTCATCTGCTCTGCAAAAAGTAGCTATGTCCTGTGCGCAGGCACTGGATTCGCGGCCATGCTCACGATCAACATAACATTCAAGCAGATGCTAAGACACGCCACCTTCCCCTCTTCCCATAGATCCGTTCCTGTCCCATGTTTCCGATTCACAAGCTCTGCGCCAGAGAACACGCGCTCTAATCCTCCGTGTTGGCGCCCTCACACCGGTAGTCTTGCTCGGCAGGTAGAAACTGAACGTCAGATTCGGGCAGGGGTGCTTCCGACCCCATCCGTCCGTTATCAGTAGTGGGGATATGATCTGCCAACAACTGACAAATGACCTCAGTGTGGCACTACACCGGACATTTGTGATGCGCGGCACTTGATGTGGACGTGACCAGCAACAGCTCTTATTAGAAAACGGCTTCTCTTGGAGGCGGGCCGGCGGTGGAACCGTGAATGTGAATAAAAAGTACTGTGGACAATTACTTCACCGGCAACCTCTGGGACTACCTGCATGAAACTTGTCTTCACTCCTTCTTTTAACTTTCTGTCTCCTGCATCCCATTCCCCTTTGTTCAACTTACCGCTCATGGCACGCTTCTCTAATAAAAAAAAATATTCTCTTTAACATTGGACCAACACCGCTCCTGCTTCTCGAGGTGTGGATAAATTCGTTCCTGCCCAATTATATGCTAGACATTCTGGTTTGCTCCATTGGTAAAGCTACTACTACTGTGAGGCGGTGGTCCCGGAATTGAACCGCAGGGCAGGGTGCATTTGTCTTCAACTACAACGTCTCAGTGAAAGCTGTATAGCTTTCCTTTGCTGCAGTAGGGGTGCTTTTGGGTGGATGTGAATGAGTAATTATTTTTTTTTATTACAGATCTATCTCCAGATTGGAGGATTTCATTAAAGGGCAACTGCAGCTCTTTTTTGAAAATTTCGCGATGCTCCAGGATCAAAGATATTGCCGCCTTTTCTGCATTCGCAATGGTGTCCTCTACAAGAAAAACTCACGTAACGGTCACCGGACCTACCTCCTAGTCGTGCCATCAGACCTCCGCGACAACATCCTTTCAGCGTGTCATGATGAGCCCACCTCTGGCCACTTGGGATTTGGACGCACGCTCGCTCGAGTGCGCCAGGCCTATTATTTGCCTAAACTTGCAGCGACCATCCACCGCTACGTCAGAGGTTGCCGTGAGTGCCAGCGTCGTAAGTCGCCACCGCTAAAGCCTGCAGGTTTCACTCTAAGATCTGCTACTCCTGAAAAGAGCCCCGCTACTCCTGCAGGTCTCAATCTTCTCTCTCTACAAACGAGAAAGAGTGAAAGGTCCTGTTCACTCCTCTTGACAAAAAAGAGTAAAATGGCATTTCCACTCCTGCATACCCCAAGGAAGTTCAGTGCTTGTTTTACTCATCCGCCAAAGGAATTAACAAACAAATGATAACGTTCATGCGGCTCCACAGGCTGCACAATAGATATCATTTCTCATCGTAGCAAACAACTCGTATTATTTTCTTATGCCGCAAATAATAATCTACAGCGAGGACACGTTGTTCATTTTGCTAAGAGCGCTCGCCATGCATTCCTTCAAACTTGCGTTTAACTGTATTTTCGCGGAAGCACTTACTATATACGTATACGTGAACCACGTATACATACGCATACGTGAACTACGTGAACTAAGGGACTCGCTACTTCAAACGGGCATTGAATGCCCATTCACACTTGCAATTAGCAAAGGGCATGCGACCAGCAGTCGCTTGCGACCAGGCAGCAGCTCCACGACACCGTTCCTTACACCTACAAGGGTGACCTGCGGGTCGCCTGCTCGTTTGATTCTCACGTGAAATGAGAAGTCTCGGGAATGACGTCAGTCACGCGCTTTGGCCCAGGTTCCTGCGCCCTCGCGCTCGGTCCTTTAAAGTGGTCTGGTTCCTCGTTATTAGCAGTGTGCTGCTACAACCTGAGCGAAGAGGAGAATATCGTGGCGGTTTTGATGTGCGCCACGGCCATACAATCGTAAGGGCGCGCTAGCTTCTCGGGGCCGGCCTGCCAGCCTGGATGCCGGCTGCCGGCGTCAGAAAAATGCACTTGTATTGTTTGTTCACGACTAAAGCTCTGGGATAGAGTATCATTAGCCAATGTCGAGTTGTTGGTAGAAGCGATAACAGCCATACAAATTTCCTCCCATAGCCGCTTTGCTGCTGCTCGGGAGTTCGCCTGGCCTCTGCTATAGCTCCGCTCCTGAAGGGGTCGCGGAAAACGAGCATATATTTATTTCCCTATGACGCGGGATTCAGAGTAAAACGGTGCCGAGGGTAGCACCTAAATGCTGGCCAGTTTCGAAGCGCATTCAGCTACAGCATCTATGTGAAATCGGCTAGGTTTAGCGACGACAAGGGCAGCCAGCGAGCAGCGCACAGTTCGTCGCCCGGCGCGACCGCGGGCGGCGTCGTTGCCGAAAGTTTGGCTCGCTCAATGATTCGCTCCGTAGCTTGCGAATCGCGCACGCAAAGCTCGAAAATCGAGCAGCGACTGGCCTGCGATTGAGCGAGCCTTTATGTCCACGTTTGCAGCACAGGTGAAAAAATTTAGCACACATGTATGCATGGAATATCGGCTGCGGTGCGGCGATTCTTAAGCTCGTCCTCGACGCCATCATCACCGTTCGGGTGGACCCGAGCATATCTTTATTTCACTACGAGACATAGTTCACAATAAAACGTACTTACAATGAAAAGAGTAGCACCTCAGCGCTAGCCAGTTTCGAAGCGCTCTCAGCTCTGGCATCGAAATGAAACCTCCTAGGTTTAGCTACGAATACGGCAGCCAGGGAGCAGGCCGAAGCTCGTCGCCCGGCGCGCTCGCGAGCAGCGTCATTGCTGAAAGCTCGGCTCGCTCACAGATTGGCTCAGAAACTTGCGAATTGTACTCGCAAGGCTGGCAAATCGAGCAACTAGCGGCTGGCCTGCGACTGAGCGCACGTTCGCAGTACAGGTGAACAACAATTAGCGCTCGAATGCTTAGGATACCGGCTGCGTTGCGGCCACGTTAAGGCGATTCTTAAGCTCGTCCTCGACGCCATCGTCACCGTACGTGACACACAGGCTGAGAACTTGAATTCGGGTACGTGCTAAAGTAAGCTGCTCGTATTTCTCGGAACAATCAGAACTCGAAAAGACAGTTCCTTCTGTCGGCTTCCATGCATGTGGGCTCTTGCTAGTGAAAGTACACTCGAACAGGATACGGCGAGTGCGGGCCGCTGTTGCATATAAGGTAAAGTGTGAAGCAAGTATCGTCGTAGTTCCGTAACGCAGTTGATATCACAGTAATCCGCTTGTACGGGTCACATTTAAGCTCTGTTTCATGTAGATCTCCGTCGAGCATGCCAGTGTCGCGTAGAGTAATGCATCGCAGCTGCTCTTAGTCCTACCGCTCGCGTCGAACATATCCTTGATATGGACCAGTTTGCGATACGGTGCGTTTCTTTGCATTTTTTGTCGCATTTAAGGGATTTTCGCTGCCGTCAATCGAAATTGCATTCCGTCAACAGCGTCGTAGTAAGAAACTCTATGGCGCCGTCGTCTGCTAGGGCATCCGGGATGGGATCAAAGGATCGCAGCTTCTACAAACGACATGTCAGCAAAAGTATCTAAAATCGCTTTGGTATTCGCAATCAATAAAGAAATAAAATGAAAAATATAATTTGTTTTTGTTGCGAACACAATTCAAATATTAGTAATAAAAAAGCGCATTTCTAGGTTTTTTCAACGAAGCAAAACTCCAGCCGTCGTCAAGTTTTGGGTTATTTGGGTTTTCGTAGCATTGTTTGAGTGCTCCTGCGGTGGACGTGTATGAAGAACAGAACTGTGTTTTGGAAACCAACGACGAGAATTACGCCCTGTCAACACTGGTGATTTTGAACGGGTAAAGCCGTGAAGAAAGGTAGCGCTACGACTTCTTGTCATCTGGAGAGGCAACGTAGAAGAATGTGCTGTTTTGCTAAGCCTTGATGAGCCGTCTGAACGGTGAGTCCCGTGTACGTTTCTTTACTTCTGATCTCTATTCGCACGCGTTATTAGTATGCGCCTATATAGGGATGGCAGTGCAGGCAGTCTGCGTGCGGTTGCCTCAGCTATAATGCGTTAAGGCCGATTCACACGACGGTCCGTTCACCCGCGGCCCGCGCACTACGTATTCATGCGTCACCACATTGTGGTGACGCATGAATTTCTGTCCACATGCGGTGACGCATGTGGACAGAAATTAAGCTAGGGTGGCGTGGGGTATTTTCGCACAGGGTAACGTTATGCGGAGGGTTTGGCGTATTGAAACCGAGTCTTTCTGAGCTCTTATTAGACGTCCCAGCACCAGTAGTTGAGCACCAGTAGTTGAGCACCAGTAGTTGACAGTAGTTGAGGCTTTTCTTCCTTGTTGTCTAGTCAATGGTTTCCATCACATAAAATAGCCTTAATTCTAGCTATCCCGTGGCCGTCTAACAGAACGATGCAGATATACTGAAGTGATCAGTGTTGCATAAAAGTAGTGAGAACATTGCAAATGCAAGACAACTTCATTGGTTTGCAGTGCACTAACGTGGCAGTCATAGAGAATTACACATTACATTTGCAAATCTAGATTGTGCATAATAGTATGGACTGGCACGTAATGTGCGAAGTAATCACAGTTATCTCGTTCATGCCAAATGCTAGTGTCAAACATTGTCAGTATTGCATATTTATAAAGAGCAGACATGCTGCGCCTAACTTGTCGTTGGATAGATTTTATTACTATGAAAGCAAAAAGTTTACACATGGCTGTCGTGTTCTTGCGTGGGAAGTAGTATTACCTTAAATGAGTATAAACACCAAATTTTTGGTTATGTGTGTTCTTTGTAGCGACGTGCTGGGCATTCGTATACATAGAATTGTTGCATAGTATTCGTCTCCAATCGCTAAATAATTACAACCAGATTTCTTTTCTTCCATGTTTCAATAGCATAGCAATTGCTATGACATCAATGTTCAGTATAGGTTATAGAAGGCACAAAAAAGCTACGATATTGCTACTTCATCGTTTTAATTAGTTACAATGCTAAAGCCAGCCTGCCTTAAGAGTCGGAATCAGAATGAATGACGAAGCAGCAATTATATTGCAGTTTTCCTCATGCCTCCCCTGGCTTATACTGACCTTTGATGCCACTGCCATTGCTCAGTTTTTAAAAGTGAAGCAGGAGAGAGAAGATATTTAATTACAAATTTTTTAGCAGTCATAGGCAAATACTGTGTGGTTATCCGTGCATAGTAATGCCTTATGCATCATTAAAAACAAAAAAAATGTGCAACTGAAATTTGCTCTGCTGCTGACCCAAAAGACGTGGGTTCGATCCCGGCCGCGGCGGCTGGAATGTTTTTGGAGGAGAAATTCTAGAGGCCCGTGTACTGTGCGATGTCAGTGCACGTTAAAGAACCCCAGGTGGTCGAAATTTCCGGAGCCCTTCACTACGGCGTCTCTCATAGCCTGGGTCGCTTTGGGACGTTAAACCCCATAAACCAACCCAAACAAAAGTGAAATTTGTTGTCTGCCTCTTTGAGATGAAAAATTTTGAATTTTTCCTTCACTACTTTAGAGCATGAAATTCAGTTAATGGTATCTGAGAAACAGGAATTGCAACAGCCATTTCTCTTCAGCAAGAAAACTGTCATTGGTTTAAGTGTTTTTCCGATTCAAGGTTACCTTATATTTCAAACTGCACAATGTATTATGTGACAAGAAACTGTCAAGCACAATAGGTGTGGTTTTAGAAATGACTGGAAGTGATAAGGGAATACATTTACTTAGAGCAGGTAGTGACCGCTGATCCGGATCATGAAGGGTAGTCACTAGAGGAATATGAATGGGTTGGAGTGCATATGGCAGGTTCTCTCAGATCATGAATGGCAGTTTTTCAATACCCCTCAAGAGAAAAGTATACAACAGCTGTATCCTACCGGTATTCACCTATGGGGCAGAAACGTGGAGGCTAACGAAGAGGGTTCAGCTTAAGTTAAGGACAACGCAACGAGATATGAAAATAAAAATGATAGGCGTAACGTTAAGACATCGGAAGCGGGCGGAGTGGGTGAGGGAACAAACGCGGGTTGAAGACATCCTAGCCGAAATCAGGAGAAAAAAGGGTGCTTGGGTAGGGCATGTAAGACGAAGGCAAGATAATCGCTGGTCCTTAAGGGTAACGGAGTGGATTCCAAGAGAAGGCAAGCGTAGCAGGAAGCAGCAAAAAGTTCCATGGGCGGAGGTTTGCAGGAACACGGTGGACATAGCTGGCGAAGGACAGGGTTAATTGGAGAACATGGGAGAGGCCTTTGCCTTGCAGTGGGCGTAGTCAGGCTGATCATGATACTTGCAGAAGAGCTTGCTCATGTTAAAATTTTCATTTGGTAAATATGTGCTTGTTTTACATGCACACAGCTTTTGAAAGGACTAGCATAGTGATAATTGTATTGGGATTCATAAAATTGTAGCTCTGAATGAAGGTTTGCAATGAAAGGTGTCTGCACTTGGTCACAATATAGGTACACACTAGTGGCGACATGACACACATGATCAGTACATTCTAGTTGTATTCTTTCTTTTTTTCATGGGGTTATATGCAGAGGATAGTATGAAAAGGGCATTGGAATTGACTCTTACTTGCATTGTTTTCATTCATGTTTGCAGGCACCTGGAGACATGCACGCATAGCCAAAGCTCCTTCACTCAGCCGAGCAAGCTACGGCATCATCCACCATCTTAGTTTCTTTTGAGCGCTTACAGCTCACTGCGGTGGATTTGGTAGATGGGTTTACTTTGCTTTTGGCAGTGTTCTTGGCATTTAATGTCAAGTACACCCCAAAAACAAAGCGGGCTTGTCTGCTGCTTGAGACACTAATGGGGCTTGATCCTAGCGAGCGCCTCCCGAGCGTGTTTTGGGCAGCCACAGCAATCACAGCAATGACTTGAGAAATAAAAGTTATCAGTGTTGTACATTTGTGTCATTATTTCTTGAACCATTGTTATTCCCAACGCAGACAGAGCACCATACTAATGTGCAAACTGTAGTGTAGCCGTAAAGTAGTTGTACGAGCAAAAATTATTCTACTCAAAGATTATAATCCCTTTTGCTCATCACTCTTTTGTAGATGTAGCGCAGGTGGATCCTGCAAAACATATGACCAACTTGCTCTGAAGAATATGTGAAATAACAAAATTAGTAGGATACATTGAAAACACGTGAAACTCCTTTTGAAGGAGTAAAATAAGATCTGGGCTGATACTCCTTGAAGGAGTATAGTCACTCTAATAAACGGAGTCCTGGAACTCTACCTGAAAGAGTAGTAGGATGCTGTTTCAATGTGGTAGCTTTACTCCCTCGGAGGAGTGCCTGTACTCTATTGCAGGAGTAGTACAGTACTCCTTGAGTAGGTGTTGGATCACTCTTTGTCCAGAAGAAGTAATTTTATTTTGGAAAAAGGAGTGGAATATGGGACAAGCGAATACTCCTTCAAAGTGTGTTCTGGGCACTCCTCTGCACTCCTTTAGTTCTAAGAGTGTTGTTCCATCCAATTTAACCACCTCGCACACCTTTTGGCCAAGTCGGAATTGGTATTCTGGGCCCATTCCCTGTATCATCTCCTGGCAATAAGTGGATTATAGTTCCGACTGATTATTTGACGCGTTATGCGGAAACCAAGGCGGTGCCGCGCAGTACATCCTCTGTAATCGCCCATTTCTTCATACAGTACATAGATTACGACACGGCGCGCCATCCTCCGTAATCACCGATAGAGGCATTGCGCTTACAACGTAGCTTATGCACGAGGTGTCCCAGCTGAGTCACACGACGCACCGCAAGACTACTGCATACCACCCCCAGCCAAACGGTCTCACGGAGCGCCCCAACAAGACCTTAGCGGACATGCTCGCAATTTACGTCGACGTACAGCACAAGACCTGGGACGAGATCCTTCCATACGTGACGTTTGCCTATAACACGGCGATTCAGAAAACGACTCGCTTTACACCGTTTCGCAACGTCTACGGGCGTGACGTACAAACAATGCTCGACGCCATGCTTCCGTGCGCCCCTGACGACCAGGCGCTCACGTCAGACGCCGAGGAGTTTACTCGGCACGCAGAGGAAGCCCGGCAACTGGCCCGTATGCAAATCCGACGGCAGCAGTCCACGGATGCACAACACTACAACCAACGACATCGACACGTCGAGTACCACCCCAACGACAAAGTGTGGATATGGACCCCAGTACGTCGTCCAGGCCTGTCGGAGAAGCTCCTGAGCCGCTACTTTGGACCGCACACAGTGCTGCGCCGCATCACGGATGTGACGTATGAAGTCCTCCCCGATGGCACACTGCCGAGTTCGCGCCGTCGACCTCAGCCTGAGGTCGTGCACGTACTGCTCATGAAGCCTTACTTTACGCAGTAACTGGCGTCGCCTCTTCCACGTTTTCTTTTTATTTGTGCCTGCAGCCGTTGAGCGGCTCGTGACCGTTTGTTCGCTTGCTTACTTCCTCTCGTTCACTCATAGTGCGCCTACGTTTTTGCTTTCTTTCTTTTTTTTGGGGGGGGAGGGGGAATAATGCCGCCAGGTGTCCCCGGGCGGCGCCTAGAGGACGAAGATGTGAGGGACTCGAGTGCGCTCGCAGCTGGGACTCTGCTTCTCTGCTTCCGGCCTGTGCCTAGCCGTTTTGATTCCGGTTCTATCTGCGACAATATATAGGATATTTTGCACTATCATTTAAAATAATGAGGTAATTGACGATTGAATTTGTACGCTTCTCCACAATGCTCTGGAGGAGTACGGGGAAGTTCAGTGAGACGTCACGGATGGTATGATTTCAAATTACCGCTGCCGTGAGCCACAGCTTGCCTCGGTGGATGCGGCCATACAACGATCGGCAGGCTTTGCCTTCGATGGCGTTGGTTTTTTTTTTCTTCAGAGCAGCCGTTTATGGGTTCCAAATGTACAATACCTTGAATTATGTCATCATGCGCCCCCAACTTGACGTTGGGCGTTGGGGAAGCTTGCAGGCCGTCGCAATTTTGATCGGCGATTACGTCACTATTGTAAATGCTAGCCCAAAAGGACTTCGCATGATTTACCTGCATGTTTCACACATTCGACCCTTATAAGCTCATCGATTTTTAAAACATATGCAGCTGACATTTAATTATTGCATCAACACCGTTCCCGCTTGTAGAGAAGTTGTACAATTCGCTCTTTCGCTGCTGTATTCTCGCTGTCTTGGCTAACTCATTTGGTAGAAGTTTCTCTGAAAACTGTATAGCTTTCCACGGTTGCCTTATGGCTGTGCTTGGGCGAATGAAAATCAGAAATTACTTTATTGGAGATATACTTCATCGTGGGGCATTTCCATAAACATTGGGCTAATAATAGATTTTTGTTCCTTCAGTTTATTTCCGGTTTCTGCAGCAAGCTAGCGTAACGGTTCGTGCTATCTAAAACAACAAAGAAGCGATCACATCACTTTTTTCAGCCTCCATCTATTTTCGTATGTCTGCTTAAGACGTGGCCATGTTTGAAACCTAATCTAAAACAGCATAAGAAACCGATTCAATTAAAAATTATTTACAGGTGGGAAGGCAAATCCTACGCCCTAGAAAATGTTTAGTAATACCTAACTCTTTTTTTTTATTCGAGCTGTTTGCCATTAGGCGTGATGAAAAAGGGAAAGAAAGTTATAAAAAGGAGTGCAAACAAGCCTCGCTTAAAAAGCGGCAAAAGTTAGCGATAAAGCGATTATCTTGAGTCCACTTAGGATAGTCGTCTGCAACGTCCCATCGCAGGCCAACCTTTCGTAGGAAGCGTCGTCTCACGGAAGCTGTAGCCGGGCAAGTTCACAGCAAGTGTTTTTCGTCACACTGGTCGGGCGCAGCCCCTCAATGGGGACACTTGTCAGTCACTTCGTAACGTTTGTCAGGCAACCGATGACGCACAGAAGGAGTCAGAGCCGCTCCTGCCCGAATCCGGCGCACAGATACCTCCTCCTTCCGAGTGAGACTCCGGGGGAGAGGGTACGAACACGGAGGAATTAGAGCGCGTGTTCGCTGACGCAAAGCCTGTTTCTCGGAAACATGGGACAGGAACGGATCTGAGGGAAGAGGGGAAGGTGGCGGGATATCGGATGTTTCAAGGTGTGTCATTATATCCACATGAATATTATGCGGATCCTGGGCATACCCGCCAATCCAATGTATACGCACAGGACAGGGGTATTTTGTGCAAAGTTGGTGAATGGATCGTGTAACTTGGAATGTGCGCCGGACAGCCTTAAGCTGCTTAAGGGCGGCAAAGGAGTCGGTGTAAATGTGAACAATATCGAAAGTGGGTACGAGTGGAAGGGAAGCAATGGAAGCAAAGTTGGTGAATGGATCGTGTAACTTGGAATGTGCGCCGGACAGCCTTAAGCTGCTTAAGGGCGGCAAAGGAGTCGGTGTAAATGTGAACAATATCGAAAGTGGGTACGAGTGGAAGGGAAGCAATGGCATTGTGTCTCGCCTGAAGCTCCAAGGCAAGGGGGGAGCAAGTATCCGCGCTATATGTAGCGCGGGAGTTAAGATGAGGATGGGAGGGACTGTAAACTGCAGTAACTCCCTGCAGTGCTGTGTGTGATGCATCGGTGTATATTATGCACCCTGAAGGAAGATGGGCGGCTGATATCGGCGTCGAAGAAGAGGGGCGATTGTCTGTGAGTTGACAGTATGACCATAGAGGAAGAGTCTGTAAACGATGAAGCTGAAGTGACATCTTGCGTGCTCTGTTTGCCTCACGCTGGTCGATAATTTCACTCAATGTATTAAGTTGAGCGTACTCTTGCAGAATGGGTATGGGTGTGAGACGAGGAAGATAAGTTATGGCGCGCATAGCCTCCCGATTGATTGATTCAAGGGAGTCCCACTGTCGGCGGGTGAGGCGATGAAATTGCGCCTGGTACACTATCCGCGGCTGAAGGATGGAGCGCACGAGCTGACGGGCAGTATCAAAACGCGCTCCGCCAGAGCGCATAGATATGCGTCGAATCAGACCGAGAGTAGCGTGAGCCGATTTACGGGTCGCGTTTAGCCATGGAGTCCCCGCGTATCATTTTTTATCTGTAACCCTTTAGGGCACGCATTGAAACACTATATAGTTCTCGCGAACTGGAGAACGAAGCTTCGTCTTTTATGCGACAGGCTGAGTAAACTTCTGCTTGCGTTGACCAGCTGGTTCCGCGTCCATATTCAAAGCATTTCCGGCACAAAATTGCACTAGCTGATGTGGAGGCGTAGCTTAAAGAGTCATATTTACTTGCAATTTGGGTGTATTTATATTGATAGTCAACGGAATTATGCATGAAGGTGAGGTATAGCACATTGAAGGCGGACATGTCTGTAGAGTTAAGTAAAAAAAATTCCGGGCCTCCTCCCGGTACGAACGCCACGAACGGCGAACAAAGATGTTCATAAGAAAACAGCAGCGTGGGCAGTATCGAAGGCACATAAATCTTCGATACTGTCTTTAGATGCATTTTTTGCATCAGTATTATGTATCGCTTGTAGAAATGAAAGTATCGGAGTATAGGTGTCAAAATATATATTTAGTGTAGGATTTATCTTCAAGAATCTCGTCTCTCAAAAAACGATGTGCGCCGCAGATTTTGATGGTGCTGGAAGTCAAACTGTGGTCAGTAAAGAACAAAAAAATTAAGTCAGACCTAGGGCCGGGGGCGCTCGCTCAGATGGTAGCGCACTGAAAACAGGGAAGAAAGAGACGACGTTAATGTCGTTGCCAGTCGTATTTCTTCTCACGTTCGTTGTTTGGCAGACAGAAGACATACAAGTTACGCTTGTGCGCACTCGCTGACAGAAAGGACAAGGAGCCAGGTTTGCTGTTGTTGGTTTATGGGGTTTCACGTCCCAAAGCGACTCAGGCTATGAGAGACGCCGTAGTTAAGGGCTCCGGAAATTTCGACCACCAGGGGTTCATTAACGTGCACTGACATCGCACAGTACACGGGCCTCTGGAATTTCTCCTCCAAAGAAATTCCACCGCCGCGGCCGGGATCGAACCCGCGTCTTTTGGGTCAGCAGCCGAGCACCATAACAACTGAGCCACCGCGGCGGCGGTTTGCTGCTGTGGCAGAAACAACACCCTCTCACAGCTATGTCAAGTTGCGGTGGTTTCCAACAGAAACGGGCGACTTTCGCCTTCATGCTCAGGAGCTTACAGAAGATATGTTGTTTACTTTGTCACGCTCTCTTCTATACGCGCATGAATGGGGTTATCACCGTTGTTAGCGCCAAATGCACTCGCTAACGCATTTCTTTCATATGGAGGAGCAGCGCTACAACAAGCATTTCGTCTCAAGATGCGCTAGTGAAACCTCAGTTTCTTAACTATTCCTTGAGGATCCTCGAGTAGGGGCAGCTATGCTCGACTCTTATTCGTTATTAAAAATTCGGGGGACATTTAAGCTGTGCCTTAAGGGTGTGACGTGACAGCGTCAATGAGCTCCTTTAGCGGCATGCGTTCTCTTTGCATATAACTTCGCAGATTTGGACATCGTTCTTTGTTTTATTGCATTTGTTTTTTTTTTCATTTTGTTCTTTTTAAATTTCTAATTTTATTTCTCAAAAGTCCTTTCTTTAAAAAAGTGGAATGAACGTTTAAAAATCCATGACGTGATGAAGTACTGAGACTGCGATGATGACATTTTGTCATTGTTTCGAAATCTAACAGCACTGAAAAGTTTGGTATCGTGACTGTGAAGTAAGAGTGATGCAGTTTTTAAAGTAACCACGTGACTTGCATTGCGCTGTGTTCCCACGCCTTTCGATGCAATAACGAAAAAAAAGTTCATTGGTCGAGGGTTAGCGCGCCCAGCTCACGATTCAAGTGCCACCGGTTCGAGTTCCAGCTTGACCATTTTTATTTTCAGCGCAGTCGCTTTTCTTTTCTCAGAGGCACTACGCAATGGTGATGGAGTGACGTCACAGCAGGTTAAACCAATGAGAAATTTTCTAGTGACGTCACAGTTGCACTACTGTGCGATCGTTGTGGGCCGTTTTAATTACACACACGAGGTCATGTGGCTGCGACGCCGATGCCCTCCCGACCAATCCCGAATCTTTTGACACGCCAGCGCCAACTACGGTGGTTTTTCACTGTCGGGTTAAACGCTACCTTCATAAGACAAAACACGACAACATGCTCGTGTGCTCCGTATGCAGATGCCTTTTAGAGCGCAGTTCTTAGGCTCCCGTTCCTGCGTTTCGCGTCGTATTCGCCGGCGTTGTCGCCGTAACTGGTTTCCCAAGAAGCGGACGAAACGCCACCTGACATGTGGCTAGTGGAGACACCGGAAAATTTTAGAGCACCGCATTCCTTTACCCGCGCCGCCGGGCTAGGCCACAGTTGTTCAATGCTGTGAAGGGAAGTTTATTTGTACCTTGGAGCATACAAGGGACAGCCGTCCCTGTACGAAACAGAAAAACACATTACGGCGGCAACACTTAGTATGGCAGGAGCCGCATATCACACGGCCCCTCATTGCGTCGATGAAGCGGGTGCTCCACCGTCGCAGGAACTCTTCTAGAACAGCGAGCACAAAGATTTGCCGGTAATTTCATGAAGCGGCGGCCTTCTAAGGCCTCTGGGCTCTCTCCTAGGGACTGCATACAAGCGCATGTTGCTCCTTAGAGAAGTTACAAATATAATGGCTTCGAATTTTTTCGGAGTCTGCCTTCACGGTATCACTAAGCTATATGTGCCATCTACGCAGAAGATTATTTTGTAATTTATAATTCTTACCTTACGAATGAAGATACACAAGGTGCCACAGACGTGACTGTCGTGCAGAGAGAGCCGGGCAGCAGCCGCAATATACTTTCCAGATCCATTGGCGGTCATCAGCTGTGTTGGCTCAGTGGTTAGCTCGCTCGGCCACTGAACCGGAGGTCCTGGTTTGAACCCGGCCGTGGTGGTCACGTTTCGATGGAGGTGGAATGCAAAAGGCACCGTTTTGTTGTGCGATGTCATTGCTCGTCGAAGATTCCGAGGTGGTCGAAATTATTTCGAAGCCCTCCACTACAGCCCTTCTTCCTTTTTTTTATTCCCACCGCCTTTCATCCCGCCATCCACTGGCGGGGAGAGGCGCTTTGCGGTACTGTCAAAATTTTTCCAGTGACTCTAGTGGCTAGCAGCGTAACACGCCACCTTTCAGTGTTGCCAGGTGCCGTGTGAACAGCTGCGCTCAAATTTCGCATTACCTACTATCGAAAATGTATGTGATTTCTTATTTCCAAAGCAATACTACGCTCATGAACGGCCTTTCGCGTAGCGGCGGCCGGTAGCCACGCGTGATCTGTAGATGCGGCGCCCTGCGTTCCTTCTTTCGACGCGGTGCGCCGCGTTCCTTCCGTTAGAGGCGCTGCGCTCGCTTTCGCAACCTATCAGGCTTAACCAAAGCTAAGCACTTGCCAATTTTTATTGCGAAAGCAATCCTACTCCCAAGAACGGCTTTCACACAGCGGCGGCTACTTGGCACATTTGACCTTTAGAAAGACCCATGATGTCATACCATTCCTAGTGACGTCACAGCGTGACTTCATACCAGGAGAGAGAGACGAGCTACCAACTCGGCTCGTCGGGTAACGGCGGCCGCTTGGCGCCGCGCGCCGCGCTCCTCCAGCTAGAGGCGTTAGTGACGTTATAGCGTGACGTCATACCAGGAGCGAGATACAGGCTACCAACTTGGCTCGTCGGATAACGGCGGCCGCTTGGCACGGCGCGCTGCGCTCCTCACGCTAGAGGCGCTAGTGACGTTATGGCGTGACGTCATACCAGGAGCGAGAGACGGGCTACCAACTCGGCTAATCGGGTAACGGCGGCCGCTTGGCACGGCGTGCCGCACTCTTCCCACTAGAGGCGCTGCATATGCAGTATGAAACACCCGGTTTCGCAACCTACCAAACTTAAGCAAAGCTAAGCCCCCGCCATTTTTTTTATTTGCCTCAGTTAAAGGACGGCCACATCGCGAGGCTCTTTCGGGCCGGCTGTTAAGGAGATTCTGTCACTTATTACGTTAAGCAAAAAAAAAAAGATCTGAACAATAGGGATAGGAAAGGTATATACTTTTGCCAAATAAAAACTTTTGGCCCTTTTTTTCTTGTTCTCTTAAGGCCTCTAACGAAGGACGTTCAACTTCAAGCATCTGCTTAACATAGTGCTAGGGAAATAATTGTTCGGCATTCTCAAGTGGATGGGGCTTGCACCTTATTGCACAGGGCAGATGCACAGGCAACCGGGAATACCTTAGTAAAAAATGAAGAGCATTAGAAATCATTTCAAGTATATTGGTATGTAGCCAAGCGCTCAGTGTCCGCTTCGCATGAGGAATATTAGTTCTCAAAATATATTTTTCTTGGTTGATTATGTAAGCGGTATTTTGAACATTAGCATGGCTTAATTCCAATGCTAATGTTTTCATGAAACGAGCTACGCCGACAGCTGAGCTCAATGGAATTTGAGAAGTCCGTGCCGCCGGATCCGCTTAAACCTTTTCAAATACAATGCGCCATGTCAAATACACTTAAAGTCGAGGAGAAATATCTTAACGTAGCAAATCATTAAACCAGCTTTATTAATATTGGCAATTTCAGTGGTGTACCGAACCGTCGACGATACAGTATGGAGTATCTTTACCGGAAATCAATTTTGGTTCGCTGTCATGGATTGGTAACGAGGATACTTTGTTCAAGTATCGTGCCCGGCACTGGAGAACAGGTCGCTTCCTGATTGACGCTGAACATCACCGACAGGCACCACCTTCGGTACTGCAGGCTGCGCTAACCAATGGGTAGGAAGGAAAGGAAATATTACTGACTAGCTTCTTTACAGAAATATATCTGCCCAGACAGGTGTTTAAAAGTGTACGCAGTTCACAAGATCGCGCATCCAATTAAGACTAGGCATTTAGTAAAACCATTATAGTCTCACAAGAATGTCTGTATTGCTGACAGCCTGAAATGAATATAATGCAGCGCTTAAAAACAGGTTCTCCATCATTATGCTTCTTTATCGTCCGTGTATTGGTTTCGCATAGGTCCATGTACGCTAGTACATGTACGCAGGAAAAAGGCCACCGTATAGTGTTCCAGTGAATCCCTGGCCATTGCGGACTTGATGGAAAGGAGACCGCTGACGCTAAAGCAAGGGGCGCCTTCAGCAGTGGTCTGAGCACAGCTGCGTTGTTCTGTAGACCGGACACCACTCTTCTCCTTTTGGGATCTATGAAGAGTGCGATGGCTATATACTGGCTTCCGCCAGACACTCGACACATACGCCTTACACGGCTGGATCCGGCGAGTACCTTTTCTGTTCCTCGCAGAATACCACGCCCTATTGCATGCCTTATACATAGGTTGTGTTTTGAACGCCGCCTTCACGCGCAAGTACTTGCATTTAATTGTACAAGCGGACTTCCCGGACTGTTCCACATGTGGCGTGCTAGGGACTGTAGAGCGTGTTTTAGTGGCCTGCCCAGCATATGCACGAGAAAGACTCATGCTACCATCTATTTTGCAGTCATCTATCACCGGGCCCCTCTCGGAGGACTTGATCCTCGGCGCTTGGCCAGATAGTTCGAAGACTCTACAGGCAACCTGAGCGCTCTCACGGTTTTTAAGCGATACGGTCCTTGTTTCGCGTTTGTAATGTTAGCAAGTGTGCCTTGTCTTTTTTCATCTGCCTCCTCTCATCATGATCATTCCACATCGTGACCCTCCTTTTTCTCCTCTTCCCGTTCGCCAGTGCAGAGTAGGAGGCCAGATATTCATTTTTCAGGCCAACCTCCCTGACTTTCCTGTCAATAAACCCTATCTCTCCCTCTCTTGACAGCTGCCTTCAGGTTTGCATGGTTCCGCTCTGTATGGGTCAGTCGTGATTCTGGTGGTTCCTTATCGCATATAATCTGAGGTCACTGCTCCTAAGGCTGAAACATAACCTACTTTTATCTGCTTGTTTACATAGGTGAACATTCTGTTGTAACACCATTTGTTGCTTTTTGTGCAGCTGTTCCCAACACCGTTATGTCCGTACCTAAGCATGCCAGCAAAGGCGAAAACCGATTCTTTATGTAAAGACTTCTGCACAGCGTACACATACCCAACAAAAACTGCATTGTGGACACGCAAAGCCATTTGTTTTCGTAAGAGAAAAATTATTTCCACTAAAATATAAGAGAAAAACTATTTCCACCAAAATAACACGCACGCTGTTTTCTTTGTGTTTACGTTATGAGGCATTGAATGAAATAATTCTCTCATACGATGTATTTTATGATCGGTTCCGATAATTCATTTCACCATAAAGTAAGTTTTGCAGGCGGAACTTTGTCGTTGCCTTCTTCGAGCGCTATTACTCTGACCGCTATTTGCGCGCGACAGATGCGCGGCATTGGAGAAAAAAGAGGACTGCCGCCGGGTCGCGGGTCTTGTTTCCAGCGAAATTGCTCCCTCCTGAACCTCCTTTTTGCAGCCTTGCTTTTGCCGACAGCCTTCATGTACTGGTGCTCCTTCATGTCGGTCTAAAAGCTAGCTGCAAAAAGAGGGTCCAGGAGAGCCCTCCCTTCTAAGATGTGGAAGACCCAAGGAAGCGAAGACAGCCCTGCAGGAAAAGGAATCTTGGCGACGCTACTCTTGTGCCAAGTCTTCAGGCCGTGCCTACGCAGGGGATTCATCTTGGTGCTGCTCAGCGCGGCAGGCCTCTTTGTAAGCGTCTCCTACAGCAAAGGACTGGTGGCATGGTCTTCGAGTAAGCTTCGCCTGTTTTTCTCTTTTCTATGGACATAGAGATTAACTGCACCGCGCACAGTTTGTCTCAGCATACCGTGTAACGGCTGTTTATCAGAGCCAAATGATATTGCGCAATTCTTCCACCCATAACTGAAACACCCTGGAGAAAGTGTGTTCATACATATCTCAACCGACTTATGTGGGTGCATGGTCATGTTTCGGCCGCACACTAAATGCGCATTGCCATTCCATCCGGGTGCACACATTTCCAGGTATAGCATTCATGGTGCTGGCTGTGTGATTTATAGACAGCGGTTGCGTGACATCGGTGCCGCTACCGCACAGTGACCATTTTCGCTCAACCATGCGTAAGAAAACGCAGTTAAGGTATCAGTGTCAAACCTGCCATCGAAATTCACTAGTAACATGCAAGAAAGCAAATATAGGCGAATCTCCAACGTGCAGCCCTAATTTTTTTTTACTGAAACGAAGCGTCGCTTCTCACCAGAGTCCATAACCTTACACACACAAAAAATAAAAACAACCACACAAACAGGACATGCTTCTTGTGCAAAGCGACTCAGATTGAACTCAAAGGCATAAATGTTGTGACAGATGGTTTTGTGCAAGTTTGTAGATATCATTGTTGTTTTTCATGTCAAGATACCTACAAGCTGGTTAAAAATTTAATTTTTCTCCTAGTTTTTGTTGCTGACCCCATGGTTCCGAAGGTGTTTGCGGCAGACGAAAGCTTGAGGCTGGGACGTGAAAGCAACCCGTCTAAGGTAATCATGGCTGTTCTTGTAAAACACTTTTTTTTAAGCCAGTGACTTCACTGCACTAGCAAGTACTGCTTCAGAATAAAAAGGGCTAAATATATCCAGTATATGGTGTAAATTCAAAATTTAGGTACGTCAGCTGCGCACATCAAGTAAAGTCCATATTCAATGAGCGGAAGCCATAGCAAACAACTTAGCAGTGAACTAAAGCTAGCAGTACGCGGTAATTACGGGCATTGTGATGACTGATACAGTGGTCACAGACGTGCTAGATAATCTCTACCGCAATCGTGCGCTGCCTGCTGGGCACGTTTTGTGTGAGTAGAGATGTAATCGATCTCTCTTTTGATATATCTCTTTCCTATGTACCTCTATGATTCTAAATAGAAAGACCATGATATCATTCGATTTTCCTGTAGAACTGGGCAACGACCTATCGAGGTCTTTCATAGGACAATTCATCAACTTTTGCATGTACGCAACTTGTGAAGTAATACAGGCAATAGCCTTTTATTAACTACCAGCGCATTACATCAGAACGAACACCAATGCTAACTAATGGCTTCTGCGCAGCACCAAATAGCCTTGGAATAGCCGAAGAGCACACGTGTTTAATAGTTGAGTCCCCATTTGGACTCGCTGTTATTATTATTTGTATTCGCATACCTTGGATAATGAAGGTATATTTCTGAGAATAATCCCGTTAAAGCATGACATCGCGCCCAAGGCGCCTTCCATTGCTGCCATTTTATTTATTTCCATCTACAAAAATACAGATCCTCCACGGTGACTCCAGCCATAACCAAGACTCAAAAGTTGACCGCCAGAGACATAATGGCTCCCTGCACAACTTGGAGAATTCCAGTCAGGGTACAAGTTCTGTTCCCATCCTCAGCCACACCGTGAGCCGGATAAATGAGACCAGTACCAAACAGCATGCTGTCCCCGGCCAGATTCTGCATAAATTTGACCGCATCGACGAAGTGGTTCCCGTAACAGAAGTCCCAACGTCTGAAGTCCAAGAAGTCCTTCCAGCGGGCAATGGTAAGTCCTTTAAAAGCAGCCTCGTAACTGCAGAACAGGTGCTTATGTCAAGCTATTGAAGAGGCGGGTGAGGGTTTAATAGAAGAGGCAAAAAGTTCTAAAACACACAGAGGGGGTTCTTTGCTTTAAAACTGCGTCTAAAGGGGAGCTTGAAACGCTCGCTCCGAAACGTAACAATCTACTTAAGAGATGCAAATGTTAGAGAGTTTTAGTATAGCGTTAGCGTGATAGCGGACATAAGGGAAATTACGTTAGCGTGCCGCAAGCAACTTATCCCCACAAACAGTTTTAGTATAGCGTTCCGAAAACGTTAAACGCCACCTGCTTGACATGGATGCGAACGGTCCTTCTAAAATGGTCGACACTGCCGCTACCTTGCCAAAATATAATATTTCCGAGTTCTTTAAACGATTTATTACTGTAGTGCTTATTTTCGTCCGTAAAATGACCCCGAAATTTAAATAAAATGAAAAAACAAACGTAAAGCAGTGGCGCCATCTAGTCAAGGCAATGTTAACTACAAGCCGTTCGAGCAAGAATATTTGCCATCACGTGACGTGTAATGTCAAAAAAACTATTTGAAATTTAATATAAACTCGCTTTACATCATTTAAGTTCATAAAACACTGCAAAAAAGTTCCATATCTATTTTTGTTTCGTTCAACCGTTTGGGCTAGGTTTCGGCTGCCTTTCGGGCAGTTGCAGACGGTAGCAGTGCAGCTGGAGGTCCCATTAGGCTTGCGCGCTCCAGAATCGAGAGCGTAGCTCAAAAACTGGACTAAATGGCAGCTTATACTTTATCGTCGAAGCAAGGTAAGTCATAGCGAAAAGCAACTACACCAGTAGTTGCCGGTAAACGTGTCGACCGGAATCGCAAGGACTGCTGAATCGGCTGAAGCGGTCGGCTCTCGCTTGGGAGGACGCCGCCATGTTTTCCCGCTAAACACGCAAAAGCCACACCGCTAACTTCTGAAAATTGCGTGTGTCCGCTAACGCTATTTTGCCGTTAGCGTTCTGCGCATGCGCACTCTGGACCCGCTATTCCGCTATGCACGCAATTACGCAAAGCCCGCAATACTAAAACTCTCTGTTATCCCGATCGACAACAATTCCTGGCTCAGATTTGGTTTCCAGTCTTGTGTAAAGCATACCTGGAGAAGAAAAGGTGCAACACAGCCGTTCTGGCTTTTGTTCACGTTAAAATGGGATGTCCGACTGTGCGAAGTGAAGTGATCGTGATCATTAAACTGAAGCGTAGGTAGCCAAGGAAGAGAGAGAGTTGTGGAAACATGAGCGCTTCTCAAAATTACTGTTTTACTTCGAAGCCCATTCTAGAGGCCCGTGTACTGTGCGATGTCAGTGCACGTTCAAGAACCCCAGGTGGTCGAAATTTCCGGAGCCCTCCACTACGGCGTCTCTCATAGCCTTAGTCGCTTTGGGACGTTAAACACCATAATCCAAACCAAACCGAAAGCCATAAATATCTAGCATGAGAGAGCAATATAAACCAGATTGCAGCAGACCATGCGTAGCAACATTCTTCATTCCTGTTTTGTGTTAGCGCTGCTAATACATATGGTGTTATTCAAGTAGAGGAGAGCTCCGGTGTCTTTACCGTTAGCGTGCAACGCACAACACAGGCGTTTTTGTGTTCATTTCATTCATTTCATTTATTGATACTGTCAGCCTTTCTCAGGCTATTACAGGAGTGGAAAACCTAATAAATTCACATTCAAAACAAGGTACATTTCACAACTGCGATATCGACACAAAAACAAAGGAAAAATCAAACAGTAGACAAGAATAACGTATGCAAGTGCTGAGGCAAAACTATTACATTGTTGTACTACGGTCCAGGTAAGATTTTAGGCATTCTAGAAAGGCGTCGAGGGAGTTAATATTTACAATGGACTCTGGCAGCATGTTCCATTCTTTAATAACACGAGGAAAAAAACTGTACTTAAAACAATCGTTATAAGAACGCGGCACAGGAATATACATGGAATGGCGATGTCTTGATGTTTCATTAGGGTGTATTGTAAAATATGGTGATGTGTTGATATTCAAGTGGCCATGGATTAAAAGGTAAAGAAATTTCAGCCTATCTACCTTAGTGCGGTATTCTAAACTTTTAAGGTTTGCTAATTTACATAATTCGGTCGGTGAATCAGTTCGGCGATAATTATTGAAAATAAAACGGGAAGCAAGTTTCTGAACTTTCTCAATTTTTAATTTGTTAGACGCAGTGTAAGGATCCCAAACAATTTTACCATATTCAATTACAGGCTTTACAAGGGTGTTATAAGTGAGTGTTTTTACATCGGGAGCTGCGTTACGGATTTTGCGTCTTAGTGCCCAAATTGTTTTGCGTGCCTTAGAGCATATATTATTTATGTGAGTATTCCAGTAAAGGTCAGAAGTGAAGGTTAAGCCGAGATACTTATGCTGATGTACTCTATTAACTGGTTTACCTGCAATGGAGTAAGGGTATATCATTATATTTTTCTTTCTAGTAACAGACATAATTACGGATTTGTCAGAGTTAAGCACCATCTGCCGCTTAGCGCACCAATGTTCTATTGCATGGAGATTAGCGTTTAGCTGCCATTAGCGTTTAGCTAACGGCGTTTAGCGTTTAGCGTTTAGCTGCCATTAGCTGATTAGCGTTTAGCTGCCTAGGAGATTAGTGTTTAGCTGCCATACAAACACTGTCTCCTTGAACGGGATCATGCCCGCGATCTTGTGGTCAGCCAGTAGCCGGACGCCAGAGCCACTGAACCGTCGAGAATTCTACATATAGCGCGCAGTCGGAAAACTGCTAATAAGGCACAGCCATGTATTTTTACAGATATTTCACTTAACACAAGGACTGTAAGAATACTATCGTGTTAGTGAGGTTACAACTGTCTGACCGATATAATACACTTCTACCTTTTTTCATATCTACAACGAACAGCCCCTAACAACAACTTTAGATGGGCCTGTATAGACAGAAAGACAGAAGATACTTCAGCAAAAAAAAAAAAAAAACATTTATACGCTCAAAAAGGCAAAAGGTCTAACAGGTATCGTCATCAACGGCAGACTCGACAAACAAACAGTTTCTTTGGAGCGGATCACAGAAGCTAGACTGAACTGCCATTGACTTTGAAACGGTAATCACTACGCTCTTTTGAGTCTCGAGGTGAACTCTCAACCGAAGGAGGAGAAGCTTTTTTAAAGAAACTTATTTAGCAAGAAATTTCCCTTCTGCTGCCATACTAACAAACCGGTACAGAGTTTGAGAGGACATAGTAGTAGCGCTAAAAAAACACGGACGAGGGTAGACGAAGACAGCACAGGCGCTAGTGTGTTGTCTTCGTCTGCCCTCGTCCGTGTTTTTTTAGCGCTACTACGATGTCCTCTTAATCCAAACACCAACTAGCCCAGCTTTCTGCCTTAACTGTACGTAGTCACAATCCATTTGTACGCTGAACGACAATTACATGGAGGTTTCCTAGGGGTCCGTTTAAAAATGATGGCAGCCCATGGTAGATGTAGAGTGGTGGCGTTGCTTGCATAGAACACATATTTTCAAAACATGACAGCTTATTGTACGGAGCCAGCGCTCTTTTTTTAAGTTTGCGGACATCTTAATAACGGCGTCACAATCAAAAAGACAACATGACATGACATAATTACCGCTTTATTTTAGGCACGAAAAAATAAATTCTCGAATGCCTCGAGGTTCCGTGCGACACACGAGACAAAGACGAAGAAAGAAGACACGATGAGAGCCGATTGCCGACCCTAATTTTAGTTCTCCGCGCTCTTCGTTACTTCGTTCGACTATGCCTCGTGGGCCGCGCGGAAGTTCAAGAAATTAATGGGCCAACAGGCGGAACTATTTGTTTTCATGCCCGAGAGGTACAGTTCCAGATATTTACAGCTCCTTGTTTGAGAGCCGCTCTTGAGCACCCGAGTTTGCGGGAAAGGATTGTGACAGAATTACGCCCATCGAGGCCAGCTCGCATAAAAAAAATAGTGTCACAAATGTCATAATTTACTAGTTCACAACTACAACGCAAACGACTCGAAATAGTGGCACAACAAGAGGTATCAGAACTCACCCACGAGGCAAGTTTAAGCTTTTAATGAGCGGAGAGCGAGCTAGTTGCCCGCTGTGCACAAATGGCATAACGGTGCTGTAAATAGCGCTGCACTTTAATAGTGAAATTAGGGGTACACATTTTCGTCAATACAACGAAAAGCTACGCAGACCAAATGAAAAGTAATCAAGTGCTCACACAAAGGGAAAGCGCGTGAAGGCACGGGAGAAGGGAAAAATACGAATAAGGAGCTTGCAGTTAGAGGAAATGTTCTAGCTAAGCATTTACTCCAGGACATTACCCACGATTATTTCAATCAAACAACTGGCCTCATTAAAGACTGCTCTCTGCCTAACACACAAATAGAAATAGCATGTGGGCATGCTTTTGAAAGGGCAATGCGCAAATAACATGAAATGTGACATACAGCATCTCTCACCCCCCATCTATGATAATAAAACAGCAATATCACGACATCTTAACATTTGCAAATGTCAATGCGGATAAACCCCTCTTCAGTTGCAGTTTTTAGCACTCAGAGACACGTAAGAGGCGCAAGCGTTCCAGGCAGCATCCACTTCGTATCTGCTAGAGATCGAACTAGATTTCTCTGTTATGAAAGGAGTGCCCAACATCTTGAGGGATATGAAGCACCTGTATACTTTAAATCACTGCCACGTGCATGCTGACCACAGCGCTTCACCACGAACGGAAATAATTCATGTGCAATATTTCATTCAGTAAAGCGAACACAAACCAGAATCATTCGGCTTCACTCCAGCTGCCAGAAAATAAACAAAATTCACTATAGCACATGCGCTTTCGTAGTAACTACCAAACGATCATCTGAAAATAAAATCTGACACCTCCCTCACAGACGTTACAGAGCACCTTTCTGACTGGTATACACAATCAATGGCAACGACATAACCCAGTACAAAAGCGACTGTAACATTGTTTTCGTCTCTTTTCGTTGAATTTACAGCAATTTTTTATCGTCAATATCAATGGATACATAGCGCAGGTGTGGCGTATGATATTACTAGCCCTCTTAGTTCAGGGTCGAATCCAGTAGGCAGTTTTTGAAGTTTTTGTGCTTTCATACAATTTATGCAAATTTCAATGCAATCGCATTTAGGTTGTCGCTTTGCAGAAATCACCGTGTTTCTCAGCTACGAAATTCCTTGATTATTTGCAGGATCGTGACGCCATCAGCTTCGTTAAACTTGAAATCTAACGATTAGAATGTTGCAGTACGTTCGATTGGATTACCGTACTGTATTATACTAACCCAACACACCCTTCTTCCGCCTTAATCCGCACACCAATACTTACTATTCTGCCTTAATCCACCCAAAAATCTGAATAGTCCGCCTCAACCCATTTTATGTGCTGAGCCTTCTTCCGAAATTTTATGGATCCTTAGAATATTTGAGCGGGACAACTTTCCAATGCTGTGTCATTTTTTTAAGGGACCTAGTTATGAAGACCCCAACTTTTTTGTTTGTATGACACCTAAGCTTCGGACTTCGAGCGTTTGATAAAATGCCAATCTTCTTGCGACCATCTTCAGGCACACAAACATTCAGTACTGCTACATGATGCTCTGTTGAAAGACTTGCAGCAAAAACAGTGACAGACAGATTTGAGTGCGATTATTCCTGTGCGACAGTGTGTCCTGCGACCTTTTATATCGAAAGTTCTACTTTACGAACAAAGCTGCCAGAGCCGGACCATCGCTGAAGCATTGATGTTGACACAGCATAAGGAAATAAAATAAGTACTGCCGCGACCGGGATTCGAACTCGTGGCTGCGCGAAGATCTGCTTCGCAGTCTACTGCACGAGCACTATGCCGTTGCCGCAGCCTAACGCGCCTTGGTTTAACACACTCTCTCACAGTGTGCATTGCACATCGTCGTATTCATCCACTTCCATTTCCGGCACGAACAGATCGTATCAGCATGACCTCGATCAGAGCCTAACCTGAGTCTAATCTCGTCACCAAACGTGCTGACTACCCAGCAAAGCATAACCATGAGCCAATCAAGCTAAACACACGCTTTCCCACATCTCCTTGGTTTAACTACGGTAAAGCCCTAACATTTCTTGTCCAGCTTCGAGAAGTAAAACTTTTCCCTATTTAGCTTGGCTTCTTCTTGAAACATCCTGCCTCAGCACAGCTGCAACGAGGAAACGAGGATTTATAATTTTAATCTGACAGTCAAAATCGCATAAAAAGTAATCTTGCACATAAACTCGCCATTATCACACTAGTCCACCACGTATTTACACTCTCTCCAATGCACCATTCGGTGAAGCGCACCGCTACCTGCGCTTCTTCGGTCATGCGCCTTTAGCTGTTGTAACTAGATGGCACCACACTTCTTAGTTTCTTGGATGCAGCGGCACCCACGGTCTAATAAAACTTTCATCGACAAGGCTCATAATAGCTTTCGGTTAGTGTCTGGCGGGTGAGATTTAGGTTATTTTTTTCTGCAGAAACTTTGCCGACGCGCAATCGCTATCACGCTCGCTGATCATGCATGGCTTCCAGCATCGGAATTACATAAATCATTGCGCATGAACTGAGTTAAAAATTCTTAGAAAAATTTTCTACAGCGTTTCCATTGAAACCGTTACCGAATGTACCACCTTATGCAGCAAGCATTCCGTTGGGCGAAAAAAATTTGGTCCTTAAAATTCAGTGTTCTGTCCCTTTAATCCTCTTGCTGAATGCTGGCGCTACCACCGTACCATATCCCGGAGACTAACGAATTATGACCTGGATTTTAACCTAGATTTTAGAGATAACATTATCCATTCAAGAGGCAGCCTTCACGCGACGATGTGTGGTCTCCATAGACAATGTTACGGTATCGACGAGTACAGCCTTTCTCAAAAATAATCAGCCCAGTGACTTGAATCTAAGCCGTCTATGCGGATCTCAGAAGTTTCAGCGGACATTTGAGTACCAATTGTTTCCTCCATCTAGAGGTTTTGAACGCTGTTGATGGCTTAATTATGCCAGGCAGCATAGCCGAGAAGCAAGCCACTGATAGCTGATATTTTCACAAAGGCTATGCATCCAAGTAAGCATTTTACGTAGGCCGCACAAAAGCCACATGGCTATCGTAAGTGATGAAATGGAAGTGAGGAAAAAAAGCGGTAACAGCACAAAAAAAGTCATCTTAGGCACTTAATAGTCTATATGTGTGATAAAGCGTAAGCACCCGACACTCTATAGAGTGTCTATAGACTTCTCTCTACAAAATTTATAAACTGTGTATAGAAAAATCCTAAATAATAGTCTATAGGCAATACAATTGTCATAGACGGTCTATAGACAATCTATAGATATATGGCCATACACTTTTAGTAGACTTTTGTCTATAGACGTTCTATAGACTACGAATATACCAAAAGCAATATCTATAGAAAGTAAATAGAGTCAATAAGAAGTCTATCGACTGGCTATAGACCATTTTTTTTGATTCGGTATGTTTTAGTATGAGCGTTAGCACGGTCCACAATACGGCCGTTTATAGCACTTGGTCTACTGTCAGTCTGACGCGCTTGTCTGCGCATGCGCGTGCGCAGTGCTGACAGATATCAGCGCACACTATCATGTGGTGTAGTCACAGATGGACCGAATCTTTTCTTTGTTATGACTGGGCTTCAAGGTTAAAGCCGGACGTTCCCTACACAGTTATTCTCCCCTTCGTGAGAAAAACAAAGAAATCAGCTGGCGCTGTTGTGGTCGTGGTGGTAACAAGTGAACAAACACAACAACCAGAACTGTCTTTGTCGCGCCTGCACTCAGGGATTGAAAAAGGAGGTGTGTGTGTTGCACTCTGCCGCGGAGGTTTCTGTGGCTAGCGTGTCA
Source organism: Amblyomma mixtum (assembly GCF_055824585.1). Taxonomy (NCBI): domain Eukaryota; kingdom Metazoa; phylum Arthropoda; class Arachnida; order Ixodida; family Ixodidae; genus Amblyomma; species Amblyomma mixtum. The sequence continues at coordinate 149,636,681 of NC_143016.1, read as the reverse complement.
GCAGGAATATTTGATGCTAGAGAGCGCCCTGAATAAATTGCTGAATAGAGCGACTTGTGAGCACAGCGCAAGGTTGAATTCCGTGGGGCGTCGTGCAAAAATATGAATATCCTGTTTTGCGCAAAATGTTTCTTGGAGAATTTTTGCTGCCGCTATTTGTTAAGTGGTATATAATATTGATCTTGACAAAGCGCACTTCAATGTAGACATATAGATCATGCTGGTGAACGTATCCCCGTAGTGAATAGAAGGAGGTAAGGTGTGTGTTGTGATTATTGTTGGCCTTCGTTACAAATTTCAAGCCGAGCAAAAAGTCTGTTATATCTAACAGATTTATGAAAAAGTCAGTTATATCTAGCACATTTATTAAACATCCGCGCCTTGTGAAGCATGCCTTGTCAACTGGAAATTGCAACCTTGCTTCATTGCCTATCCCGTTCCTGAGCGTCATGAAAACAATAGATTGTTGTTTAAACCGTACAAATGGTATAGCTTTACAAAGGTATGGTATGTACTTCTTCTCTTATAAATTCACGGAATATGCATTAATTGCAGTTTTCACAAAATCATCTGCAGCAGAGTAGACATTTGGGCTAGCTGTGTGATTTCATGGTGGAACAACTTAGAGCACACAGAACAGGAGAGGAGACACTACAACCGCTGACTCCCAACTAAGATTTATAAGAAAAGCGGAACGGAATATATACAGTAACCACCTAAGACCGCTTACGTCATATCCACGGCAAAACAGGTTACGTGCATCGGGTGAAAGAGATATCTAAACAAGAGATGCGCGCGTGTGCACCCGGTTGCTCAAGTACCTGAATTCCATATCCAACAGGCCCACTGAAGGTTCGCTGACGCACCGGTTGCCGGTTTTTTCTAATAAATAAGGGTTCCATTAGCTCCCGGGTCACGTTGTCTTGGTGGCGAAAAGGCACATTAGTTCTGTGGAAAAGGGGGTGCATTTGCAAACCTGGCAGTGTGCGGGTAGGTTGTCTACCCGCATGTGCCGCCTTTCATTCCTTGTAAAAAGTGTGTTGTTTATCGGTTGCCACTGTCTTGCGGTAAAGAGTATATCGGGCAAACGGGGCGCTGTGTAAACGTAAGGCGTTTTGAGCACCGCAACTTACTCGGTAGTGACTCGCGAGACAACCTACCCGCACACTGCCGGGGTATCAAATGCAACCCCCCTTCCCGACAACTACCGTAATTTCCGGTGTATAAGACGCACCCTTGTATAAGGCGCACCTCCCATATATGCAAGCTGTCACTGAAAAAGTTCGTATATAAGACGCACCCGTGTATAAGATGCACCCCAGTTCACCCAGTTAGGCTAGTGAGGCTTAATTAAACAGGCTTGCGCGACTATCGCGAAATGCACCGTACCTGTGAGCAATTCTTAAGCAACGCTAAGTGATCAAAAAAGGCAACACTCACGCCATACCCGTCCACGTTTTAGCAAAAAAGAAAGAAAAACAATACAGCTCCCCATATGTCCATAACAACATTTTATTTCTACTTGAAACCTTCGAAGTCTTCATCTTCACATGCACTATCAAAAGGTTCACCCATTTCTGGAAGCAACTCGGCTGAAACATGCACTACGTACACGGAGCAAAAAAAGTTGCAAAGGGTGACTAAAAAAGAACGCCGGCTTGTCTTGACAATGGCGAGAAGCGCGATTGTCACCATCTTTTGGCGCTTCTCATTACTTTTGCTTGGGGCCTTCGAAACAGCCGGGCTTTTGTGATCCCGGAAGTCGTCATCCCCGCCGCTTCATGATAAAGATCACCTAGAATGTCGCGCACGGCGGTCCCGGTATTGAAGTATTAACCGTGTTACAACCGCGTTATTGGTAGTGACATTTTTTAGGTGAAAAAAGCTTGAGCATGAACCGGAGTAATCGATGAACTCGCAAAAAAAGATGAAAAATTCGCATATAAGACGCACCCTTGTATAGGACGCACCAGCAAGATTTTCGAAAAAAAGCCGCGTCTTATACACCGGAAAATACGGTAATCTGCTTTTTCGCCACCAAGACAAGGTGACGCGGGAGCTCATGGATGCCTTCTTTATTAGAAAAAAATGGCAACCGGTGAGTAAGCGAACCTTCAGTAACCCTGTCAGATATGGAATGCAGATACTTGAACAACCGGGTGCACACGCGCGCCGCTCTTGTTTAGATCTCTTTCACGCCATGCACGTAATCTGTTTCCCCGTGGATATGACGTAAGCGGTCTTAGGTGGTTACTGTATATATTCCGTTCCGCTTTTCTTATAAACCTTAGTTGCGAGTCAGCGCTTGTAGTGTCTCCCCTCTTGTTCTGTGTGCTCTAAGTCTGCGCTGTTGTTCCATCATGAATTCACAGAATCGTCATATTTCTCCCATTCTCATGCACGCTCGTTGGCTTATTTTGCGTCAGTTTTGCTTGGAGCTAAAATGAGAGAGATCATTAAAGCAGCCTTCAGGCACGCAAAGTAGCCAGGATCACGTTGAAGAAAAAACGGTTAAAAACAGTTTAATTTGTGACATCATGCTTTTTCACGGACCACCCTGTTCTTCATGGCTGCATAATCTTACAGCATGAACAACCAAAGCGTTAAACAGAAATAGGAAAATGAGTGCCGCGGCAGTGGATGTGTACTAGAGCAAAAGAGCTATCGTGGACATTGTCTTAAACAGGTGCATGAGAAAATGCAATACTTCATGTGAGAAGGTACCCCTACAGGAGCTGAATCAGGGGCACGAAACGACGTCTTCCAGGCCTTTATGTTCGCTGTTGAGTGCGAGGGAACGGCGCACGCGAGGAGAGCCGCTGCTTCGAGTTCAAGCCTTGCGTTCTGTTACAGCGAGGTTCTGAACGGAACAGCTTGCTGCAAGTTTTCACAAGTTAGTTCTCATCATTAGCTCTCCATGGATCTGCTTCGTTAGCCCATACTTGAGCGAAATTTGCGCCTCGTACCTGCTGCTGGTACTTTTATAATTAGAGAGTTTCATTTCTTTCAGTAGGATCACGCACGCAATTACCGCAGGACGAAAATGCGAGAAAGGCGCTCCCTCTGCATGGATCCCCTTGGAACCATATACAGGGTCTGTTCTGAAAGTAGTAGGACTTATGTCTTTTTCCAAATTTTATTCACGATAATAGTACAAATGATTAGAATTTTTCAAAGGAGCACCCTTCCGCATCTGCACACTACTGCCAATGAGTTTTCCAGTTTTCGTACGCCTACAGGAACGCCTGGACCGGAATGTTGTTTAGCTCCCTTGTCACGGCCTGTTGAACTGCCTCTACCGATCCGTGATGCTTCTCCTTGAGCGTCGACTTCATTCTCAGGAAGAGAAAAAAGTCTGGCGGGTTCAAGTCTGGCGGGTTCAAGGAGCGAGGCAGCGTTGCTACCTTGTGCTAGGCAAGATACTACATTACGAGGAACCCTGTGTGGCTCGGCGCGTTGTCATGGTGCAGCCGCCATTTGTTGGCGATGGCTGGGCGGACACGAACAATGCGTTTTCGCAGTCTTCCGAGGACTTCTAGGTAAAAAAACTGCATTAACTGTTTGTCTGGGTGGTACGAACTCTTTGTGGGTGACTCCATGTCGATCAAAAAAGCAAATGAGCATGGGCTTTTCCTTGGATATGCTCTTTCGCGCTTTCTTGGGGCGTGGGGAAGAAGGGGTGGGCCATTCTGAGCTCTGCCGCTTGCTCTCCATGTCGTATTCAAACACCCACGTTGCGTCACAGGTCACTACGTTATCCGAAAAATCGGGGTTCTGATTCACGCGATGAAGAAGATCTTGGCAGAATGCTTTGCGGCTGGCATTTTTTTTCCTCTGACAACACTCGCGGCACCAACTTCGCGCAAACTTTTCTCATGGCTAAGTTTTCCGTCAGGATCTCAAAAACTTGGGTTTGAGGAATGCTAGAATCATCAGCAATCATTCTGATACTCATCCTGCGATCACTGTTAAGTAAATTTTTCATCACGACACATTTTCGTTGGTCTTCCTGGTCGATGAGCGTCCGGAGCGGTCGTCGTCTTTCACTCTTTCCCTACCTTCTCTGAACAGCTTGTGCCACTCAAAAACACCTGATCTACCAATGGCAGCATCACCGTAGGCCTCCTTAATTATGTCGTTAGTCTTTTTGCCCGTTTTACAAAGCTTTACACAAAACTTTTTTGCGTATCGCTGATCCAGTAAACACTCCATGATTCTGCGTGACGAGGTGTTTCGACAGGAGTCCACAGTACAAGCGACCTACTCTCTTCAACGGCTGAGAGCAGACTGCCAATGTCGTTCCCCAGCGTTCCCAATATCCCCCTTCGCCGATCCTGCGCGCGCAGACAACCCTTCGTCCGCCCGTTCGTCCAGGAAAAAACCAGTCCTACTACTTTCAGAACAGACCCTGTATTTAAGAAAATAGCAGTACCGCTTCTTTATGTGAGCATATACTCAAAGGCCTATTGCGCCGTGATCAGCTTCCTTCCATATCACCGACAAACGAGCGGTCACAGGAGAAATATTTTTGCCCGCTCGTACCAATGTAGGCCCCTTTTCTCTTCAGCATCACTCGTAAAAATCACCTTGAAGTTTATGTTTCTGCCGAGGGCCTATAAGTCATGTTTGTTCATAGGACGACCACGATGACCAAAACACGTGCACAAGATAATAGTACACTGCGCCGTGCGGCTCGACATGGAAAGCCTAATTGAGAGCGTCTAAACCAAAATTGTGGACGCAAAAGGTGTGGGATGAAGTCTTAGCTATCAGAATGCTACTACATTCATAGGCGGAGTCCCAGTGTGTCCGGGAAATAGCACGAGCCTCGCACGGTAAAAATAATTTCATTTTGGTTCCTTGCAATCTCTCGTCATTTGTTTTTGCAATATTTACTCTGTTCTAATGCACCCCTCGATTGTAAGCGCACCTGTTTTCTAAGGTCCGAAAACAATGCAGTGACTTCGATTGGAACGCGCACCAGGTTTTAACGCTTTTTAAAGAACACGCACACGAGTTATAGCTTTTCTTATGTCGTTCCTTCGCCCTATTGTCACCGTCCCCAGCAGAGGCCTCGGAAGCACACCAGATGCTTCACTTCGATAACATAATGATGAGTTCCTCTTCCGACGGGAGCTTCGGTGCGGGTCAGAGCTCGGCGAACGTCGCAAAGCGAGATGACGCTTTGCGCCCTAGACGGGAGCGCCGGTGTCAGTTGCGGGCTTAGAAGATTCGCAAGGTCGCCATTATTGTAACCCATCGCCTTAGTGAACTCGGCACGTCTTTGCTGCTGACGTTGCCATGTTGGCTCAAGTGCAGGTCGGAGCCTTGCTGACGGGGCGTCACATGCGCTTTTGAGACCTCTGGGTTTCCAAGACTGCTCTTGATCTTGGGTTTTCAATCGATATAATCTTGGGTTTCGAAGATCATATCCATAGGCGCGACTATCAAGCCGCCATTTCTTTGATGGTGGGACAGCAGGGTGCTGCTCACGTAATTCATTTTCGTACTCGGTTACAACGCGCATATCAGTTCTACGCTTTTTTTTTGTTCCGAAAAAGAAGTGCGCATCAGAATTGAGTAAATGCGGTATACTGTACTTGGTGGCACTCCCAGAAAGCCATAAGACTAGCCAAATGCTGCACAGAATAACGTCTCATCCACGTCAAACTGCGCGTTAAGGCAATAGCGTTAAAGCTCTCGTTTTGCAGGAAATCCGGCGTCGCCATCATCGGTGTCATCGACGTTGAGCGGAAAATCCCCGAAGCAGCAACCAGGTGGGTCAGCTATATATCACGTTACCTTGTGACGTCATCACAACCTGCCCACTGGATTGTGGGCAAGCGTAACACAGCAGAAGGTGACAGCTAAATTAAAGGTTGGTCACTCGGAAAAGAGCAACCTGGGTCGCACAAACCCCACGGCTGGCAGCATGCGCCATCGCAGGGCAGTGGCGCATCGTTTGCCTGCTGCACCCCCGTGCCAATAGTGGTATGGTGACCCCCCAGGGATCTGTGAGCATAAAGACGAGAATGGCCAATTGCACATATGTGGGCGTTAACAAATTAACGCTATCGCGTGATAGCCTTAATGTGAAGCTTAAGTGTGCACTCCAATTTTTTAACATGTTCAGTTATACAGCCCGTGCTTCGTAAGTCACAGAATACCCACTGTTCTGTCTAGTAGCCATCTTAAGAACTAGATAGCAACGGGGGCTCGGAGCATTCTTCACAGCTGACCACTTGGTTAATGTTCCAGATTTACAGTATGTGCCCTCTTAGTAATAGCCTACGGGCCCGTGAAAAGTAATCTCCATTTCTCCTCTCCCCTTTCTACCTCTCCCTTCGTTCCCGTTCCGACGTGTGGGGCTACATACTGGGCGTTGCCTAGTTATCCGCCTTGCCTTTACGTTCTTCTTTCCCTCTCTTTCTCTCTGCTCCCAGCGATCAAATAACTCCAAACATCAACGCGCATCAACAATGGATGATTTCTAAACTATACTTCAAAATGTACTTTGACGCGAGCACATATGCTTGATAAGGCGTTATTGCATGCTTTTCAAGGCATTAAGCCCCACTGTCTGGAGTGTAATAAAGATGTAAAATTAATTCACAGGGACACCTTATCTGTTGGGAGTGCGATAGCATAGAAGCTGCTGATGACTTTACCGAAATTGACGTCATTTTCGGTCTAATTAAGCCACTCCCCTTCCGTAACTAAGAATTATCCGCTCTGGTGACGTTACTACGCTCCAGCTAATGGGAATTATTTGATCAGGTGACGTCCCCTAACTGCAGCCAATGGCGAATTTTATGACAAAAGACACAACCCCCCCCCCCCCCCCCGCCCCTGAATTATGCTTTTAGAGCTGTCGTGTTATTAAGTACTACACTTTAAAAAAATATTCTATCTAAAGTTATAGGAACACCGAGACCTCGTATGCTTTTCTATGCAAGGAAGTGTCCCCCATTTTAACGAATTGTGGTATAGTTTATACACTCCTTGTATTTTTTGTATTATACTTGAAGTAGAAATGTTACAGCGCAAACACAGGGACAAGAGAGACGAAATACGCACACAAGCGATAACGCTTGTGTGTGTGTTTCGTCTCTCTTGTCTGTGTCTTAGTTTGCGCTATAGGATTTCTACTTCAAGATGAACTACGAACTCGCCCAACAAGAAGTTTAGTGAAGTTTGTATTATAGAAAGCTTGTGTTTTATTTCCGCTGCAGCTGTTCCTCGCATCGACGTTGAGGGAGATGGCGGCCCTGCAGCCGAGTCGGCGGTAAGAGCACAAAACCATTTTATAAGGGCCACCACCCAGTGTACAGTGCAGTGTCAATTTTTATTAAGGCTACCGCCAGCAGTACAAAAAGTGGTCAATCAACGCTACAGATTCATAATAAAGCTTCTATAGGCGCTGTTTCGGTCGGTTTTATTTCACTCTTTCAGCATTCAGTCTCATCTAGTTGAAGCAGTCAGATAACGGCAGTCTCATCTAGTTCTTCGTGAATAATTAGGTTGGATAAACAGAGCACGAAGAAGGCGAACACAAAACAGACCGACAGGGCGGCACAAGGGTTCGTTTTTTTCCAGTTTTGTGTTCTTCTTTCTGCATTCTTCGTCTTCTGTTCATCTGCCTATATCTTTCCAGGGAAACCAAACAGGGCGCGGAAAATCCATGGCAGACGATTGCGAAAGTGGACGACTTGCGAAGATCAGATGTGCATGCGCGAAGAAGGGGTGGGAGTGTAATGAATGCAAATGCGTACTAAACGGATATCTTAAAGTAGCGGAGCCCGACGCAGACTTCTGTCGTAATGACAGAACTGGCCACCAGAGTGACGTTTTCTGGTTTCTTCTGCAAGAAGCCGGAATGTAGCGGTGTGTTGGGGCTTCGAAGGGGTACTAGTTCAAACAGTCAAGATTACTAGAACCTCTCATGATATTCAGAGCGCTGAATCAAGCGAAAACCGTTCATACAAAATGTACTACATCACACATTACTAGCGAAAAAGTGAGCGCCGAAAGAAATCGCCGCCCGTCACGGCTACCGTCTATCATCGCGAAGTACGGAGCGACCATTGTCGCTGCGTGGCGGCGCGTCAGTCCTTGAAACTGGTGAATACCATTACAGCAACATTCGCATTATTAATACGTAAGTCAATATGATCCACATAGTTTATCGGTGTTAATCGATATTAACACTAATAAATCGCGCAAAATGGCGCTTTAAATATCTTTCGCTTAGTCAATAAAAATATATGCCACAACCAACACTTCCCAATCAATAAGTGTGAAAACATTACAACGACATGTGAAAGCAGGAAATGATTAAATCTTTGCGTCTTTCAGAGCTATTTGCCGTTTGTGCATGAGCGCAAAAGTAAAGCAACGCATTCATTTTAAACCGCTATCCAGTCTTCTTGCGGAGCGAGAAGTAACAAACTCTCGGCTGCACAATTTCAGCAAAGGGTTGTTTGCGATTGCGAAGGTAATAGCGCGAATTCATTATTTTAGGGAAGCTACACGCTAAAGGAGCTCAACAGATATATTTGCCTTACTTATTCTCAAATGCGAGTGAACCAATGACTGGCGGGTGAGCTAACATGTGCTTCAGAAATGCTTCACTGAAGTCTTTCTTCGCATTAACTTCACCGTCCGCAGGGAGCTCGTGACGTTTTCCACCTTCATAGGAGGCTCCGAGCGACTTATGCAGGTTCGAGATAATAGGAGTGCTGCAGCCGGATGACGTGTACGATTTCGATTTTCCTAAGTTGTCGAACTCGGGTAGAAAGCCGGAATATCAAATAGCTCAGTTCGGTTTTGAGATCCAGCACAACAAGCGGGCCAGGTGAAGTGCGAGAACGGTTTCTGGCACAAGCGGCACCTGTGAAAAGGCACCACATACATAGAAAGACAGCAGGCGCGTGGAAACATCCTAGCATGAGCCGCCGTAGCACTCCTTACAACAGTCCTGCGAGGCAAAGATGAGGATGGGATTGGGGGTGCGGGATTCTTCATCGAGACAGGGAGCGCTTGCTACAGAGGGCTATGAGGGTAGAGAGAGCAACGAGATATTGTCGAGTGAGCTTCCGTGCTGACGCACATATAGAAGTAAAAACGGATGAGACCAGTTGTTTCGTATCTGGAAGCGTTGTAGACGTAAACAATGAAGCGAATAATGTCGGCCTTGCTCTTAGATATGAATCTTCAAACAAGGAGAAGGCTGTTTCTAAGCGCGCGCCTGGTGCGCTTTGTGTGATCATTGATTTGCGGATAGTACTGGGTTGAGTGACGACAATGGCGAGTGGAGCAGCTTTTACAACGTCTACAGTAAACCTGCTCCCAGGATCACAGAGGATTTCGCTGTTAAACCTTTCTCAAAAAGGAGAAGAAAGGCCGAGACGTCAGTGACGGTGGCGCATGAGATCGTGGCTGCTTCGATGCTTAGCGTCACTTGGTTGACGCACATATTCGACGCGAGTGTACAGGAGGTTTTGGTCATGCTTGAGTGTAATAATTCCATGGCCAAGCCATTCTTGTCCCGGGCAGCCAAAGAGTTATGGGAAAAAAAAATTCAAGGCTTCACTTAAAGGTTTTGAACAGCGGAAGAAACGATGTGTAACCATAGAGGTGGTATTTTACCGCTGAGCACACGGTCGTAAAATGATATGATATGATCAGGGAAAAGCTTGAAGTGCAGTAAGGTGTGCTGTCAAACACGCTAACAGATACGTGCTATGCAACACAGGGGTTGTGTACAGAGTACCGCTCACCTATGGAAAAGTTTTTAAGGCGGAAGCGTTTAATGCCTCATCGTTGTAAGCAGGAGTTGTCGACAGAAATGTCACGCTTTTCAATTGGTCGAAATGGTTGGAACGTCACAGTGCGCGAATTTCAAACAGGCCAACTGTACTTGGCTATTAACCATGCAACCAATTAAAGGGATGGTATAGTGATGCTCGAAGTAAGTGATGCTGAGTTTAGTTCATTGCTTGATTACCCAGGTAACCTAGCTAACCTTTCTACTCAGACCAGATATATAAATAAATCCGAGTAGGATATTGGTCGAGTTGGGGAATCGAACCAGGGTCTCCGTAGTGCGAGACGAGCACGCAACCACTCCGCCATGCCAGCTCGATGGTTTGGAAAGAACAAAGGAACGTCTAGTGAATACGCTGCCTTCGTTAACTCCCATCTTCCTCCCTGCCCTTACCGAGAGGTTCAGGTGTCCACCGAGATATGCGAGATCGACACATTTCGTTTCCTCAAAAATCAATTTACCGATGAGCAAGGCGTAGAGCCGAACAGGCGATGGCATTCTGTGGACCCTTGCAGCGCTTCAAGACGCTGTAGCGATCCCCTCTTAGAGGCGAAGCTCAACATCTTAACCGCACATCAGTGACACAAGCAGCAACACCGCGCTTAAGGCTTCCGCCTCACCGCACTTTAGGTCAACAAAGTGCTCCCCCCCCCCCCCCCCCCTGAATTTTTATGTGCAGACGGGAAGGTGCCTAAACGTTCGTCTCAAAGAACACGAGCTGTCGCTAGAGGCCTTGTCCACTTCTTCCAATCCTGTCATTCACTGCCGTGACTGTGGCAAAGAAGGGAACAAAGTATGTTCACCGGAGTTGGGGGCTGTCGATATTGTCCACAGCGGCAGAATCAGCTACGCCGGGAGATAACGGAAGCTTATCTCATCGCCACATCGCACATCCCGTGTGTCTCAAAACTTCCTGTGGTGTTACGCTCTATCGAAGTGGATTATCCTGCCTTAATAATGCAACTCCATGATTTTATAGCATACGTGTTCTTTCAACTTTTTGTGCTTTTTGTGTGCGTGTGTTTTTATGCCCTGTGCGCATGCGGGCATTCTGTTGGAATGTTTTAACACCATGAGTTTTTCCTAACAGAAATTAAGTTGATAGCGCTTCGTGCGTGTGCGTGTTTCTTGCTTTGTCCTTGTTTCTTCGCACTGTTCAAACATGCTAAACTTCCGCCAAAACACCCAGTTTTCGGTTCTACTGAACCACACTCAAGCTCCGCCTTATGATCCTTCAGAAACCGGAGGTCTTATTTGCGTATGACAACGCAGATACTGATAGCGTTCTTTCTCGCGGGGAGATCGCGGGGAGTACGAATAATACCACTCATTGCGCAATGATGCAGAGTTCAGCGATGCGCCGCTACCTCGACAGGTGGCTGTTTCAAACAGAGCCACCGGTGCGGCTTCTGAGACCCGGGTTGCTCTTCCCAGGCAACCTCGCGTGATCAGACAATAATTTTGCTGCCGCCTGCCGCGGTGGCCAGTTTGCTCGCAATCCGGTCGCCAGGTTGCGACGACGGCACAAAGTCACGTGACCTAGTTAGAAGGCAGGGAACATGCTTATCTCGAAACGCCCACGACGGGGTTGTCGCTGAGCGGCAGCTTAACGATGTCGCGTTCAAAACACGGCAAACTCTGCTGATATATCCCCGACCCGCTTGCACTCCAGTTTCACATCCGCAGAAATATAATACGGTCATTCAGGTGTAGGTGTTCCCGCTCTTTTTTTCATCTGGCAGGGACCAGATGTTAACCCACCACCGGCGGAGGAAGCAACCATCCCTGCAGATCAACCTCCAGTAGCAGGAGATCCCATGAGCCCTGTTCCTAGTGAGGTAAGCTCTAATGATGCTGTTGAACGCAGCCTTAATTACCAGTTTTTGTTGAATTACTTTTCATGACTAACATTTTCAAGCTTTGTTTACTGCAAAGCCGTTCAACTAAGAGGGAGGCTCCCATTTCTCCGGGAACACAGGGGCGTTTATGCAGATCTTCACAGACAAGTTTATTCTAGGCATATACAAGTTCAGATTGAAGAACCCCACGAGATGCTGTCCTGCTCGATTTACTTGCCGATAATCTCCACATCCCTAAGCTGGGGTACGTGACTATTCGAAGACTAATGGTCAGCTGGCTGTATCTGTAGGCCTCACTCCCGCTAGGTGTCCCCAGGAACATGCTTGTCCTGCAACAGTTATGATAAAATCACCAGCGTCGACGTGGCACACCAATCGCATTCCGGTGGGGACGCCCATGTAGCCGAAGTATAGCGTCGTGCTCGAAACGCTGCACGTATGCAGAAGGCAACAGCTACATGTGCGCAGCGGATCCTGCAAAGGGAAGTGCTCTTGGGATGCAGACCTCGAAAATTCTGCACGACAAGATCATTCCCTTACCTACACGATCCTTAATTCACTGCCTTCTTCATCTTGCACCCAAGGGTGACGAGGGGTTGATCAAGGGTGAGACAGATTTTGTGGCCTTCCTTTCATGAAAGCGATTTCCTATTTTTTATTTCTCCCACTATGAATTATCAGGAACCCTCCCAGAATCAAACCACAATCATCACCTACCAAAGGGCCGTAGCACCATTCCGAGCAAATGCAGCAATAGGAAACTTGAGGTGGACCAGCTAGCAGTCCTCATCCGCGTTAGCACGAGGATCATGATCATTTATAGTGTGTTAGTGCGCGGTGTGTTAGTGCAAGGCGTTCAAGTGTGTATAAAATGACCAGTTTAAAGGGCTTGCGTTCTGCAAATATGGCCGCTAAGATGTATTTTGCTACTTTCCGCAAGAGATTCAAGCATAACAGTGGGTGGCTGCTTCGAAAGACACGATTTCAAGCTCCCTAGAACACTACTATTGGTAAGCTAGGATTACCTCTGCGACAATAGCTATTCCCATAGATTTCCGATGAGGCGTCGACTGAGGCTACTACTCAAGTCAGTTCGTGAGGACCGGCACAATGCTGAAGAATTCGTTCCAATATTAGGTTTTGTTATTCCCAACAACGAGAGCTTCGCGATTTAAACTGCGAATACAGTGTGCACGGCGCATTCTGTATTTATTCTTCATTGAAATGCGACCACCGCGGTCAAGGTCGGGCTGTCGAAGTCGTGATTAGCGGCCGAATGCCGTAGCACCTGACAAAGATCGGCCGGTATTATATTACTTGCAACATAATCTTTCAGACTATTATTAGGTCACACGAAGAGCTAAATGGGAAGAAAAAATAAAGGAAAAGGCTACCAGAAAGCAAGCAGCAGCACTTCCTTCCTGCGTCTGTCACGCACAGGTTAGACACGCATTTTAAATTGCAATTGTACCGACTTTACACCCAAGCCAAATTCCGTGTTTCGTGTTCATTTTAGACATGTCGGCATATAGGAGGAAAATTTTACAGCTCAGTATTCGTGGAAAGGGCAGAAGGCAGACGACCCTCCCGCAGCCAAATCACCTATTCAGCGTTCTTGCGGCCACAAGCATCAATTAGCCGCCACTGTGTGCGCTACGCCTTTCCCACATTGCGTTACTTGTATGCACCAAGTCTTGACTATGAAAGAGGCTACAAAGTTTTGACCCTAGGACAATGTAGTTCTTCTTAATTGCGCAGAACTTCGATGAAACCTACGAATGCTGTCGTGAAGGCTTCAAAGCTTAGCTGTGAAATAGTGTTGTCCCACGAGTGACCTGCCTGGAAGCTATGACAGAATGATCAGTGTATCGCAGACCAGCCGAATAACGTTTAAATATACAACATATATAGTAAAGTGTAAGGGCATAATGGGTGAACAGCGCCACCCGGGAAAGACAGAAAAAGAAGGAAACAGCACAGACGAGCGTGGACGCGCAACTACATCTTTTATTCAGATAGCTACAGTCACAAGACACAACCGCTCCAGCGCACATTCGGAGAGTACAATCTGAAAGAAACCGTGCCAGCCGTACATCACTCAACCGTTATAACAAAAAACCCAGTAACCAGTGAAAACCAGTGAAATGGGCCACAGCCTCCACTGATGGCTGTTCCAAACTCAGCCACAGGTGCGGCTTCGGAGACCGAGGCTGCTCCTCCCGAGCAACCTCTCGCTATCAATCAATAATTTAGGTGCCGCCTGCCACGGTGGCCAGTTTGCTCGCAATCCGGTCGCTAGGTTGCGACGACACGTAGTCACGAGACATAGGTAGCAGGCAGCCAACCTGCCTTTCTCGACCCGCCGACGACGGGGTTGTCGCTGATCGGCACCTTAACGCTGTCGCGTTCAAAACACGGCAAACTATGCTCATATATCCCCAACCCACTTGGACTCCAGTTGCACCTGCGCAAAAATACAATACGGTCATGCTGGTGTAGGTGTTTACGCTCCTTTTTTCTTTTGGCAGGGGCCATCCGGAGACCTACCACCGGGGGCGGCCGACACTAGCCCTGCAGATCAACCTCCAACAGGAGGAGATCCCATGAGCCCTGTTCCTAGTGAGGTGAGCGCTAATGGTCTTGTCGAACTCAGTCTTAATAACCAGCCTTTGTTAGATTACTTTTCGTGACTAACATTTTCAAATTTTCTTTACTGCAAAGTCGCTCAACTCAGTTGGAGGCTGCCATTGCTCGAGGAACCACAGAGGCGTTTGTGCAGAACTTTACACTCAAGTGTATGCTACACATATTTCAGATTGAAGAATCCCACGAGATGCTGTCCTACTCGATTTACTGGCCGATAATCTCCACATACCTAAGCCGTAGTACGTGACTAATGGAAGTCAAGTGGTCAGCTGCCTGTATCTACTGGGTCACTTCCACTAGGCGTTGTTAGAGATGGAGGGGTCCTGGAGATGACTAACTCGTTTAGCCCCACAGGTACCGGCTCCGAATGACGTTGACGGACTGCGCTATCGAGGAAACTGTACAGAAGGGTTCATTCTACATATTTACAGATGAGAATCGAATGCAATGCAATGCTGCGATCACACAACAACATCCCGTTAAATACGGTTCGCGTTCCCCAGATCCCTGACTGGGGAACTTGGTTCGAATAACGTTGTCCAATCGGATGGGCCATTGATGACGCTGGCGGTACCAGCCACGGCACGGGGCGGTGCTGAAGTTCTCTCGCTCTCTCACAGCTCGGGGGATGAGAAGGGGAAGACAGTCATCAAACACAGATGCGTCACCTTGACCACTGCCGCAAGTTTTCTGTGCGTTGCCTCCGTGGGAAAGCAGAATCCCGCAGTCTCCTCGCAGGTGGTTGAACCTTCTCGAACTCCCCAGCCGGGAGGCCGAAGCACGAGACCCATTCGACACAGCGTCTTTCAATTAGCAGCCTCGCTCAGCGTGACCTTGCGTAGCATCATCCCGTTCGGTGACCCGAAGGCCGACTCGGCCAACGTATACCGCTGCGTCCGCCGTGCTTCATGTGCATCTCTGCTTCCAGCGTTGCTGCTGCTGTCACAAGTTCTCGCCGCATCTTTGCCTAACGACGACACTCGTCTGACAGTAATTTCTCCCAGGTCCGTGGGACACAGCCTCCTTCGATCGGTTCGGAGGTTCGGTGATTTGGAGTGCAACAGCCCCGGCCGTCGTCGTCTATGCTTCTGCCGCCGGCGCCAGGCCTCGTCATATCCCTTGCTTTGCGATGAGTCACACCCGGCTTCCAGGACCACGTTGTCCACTCTTAACAGCTCGTCCGCGGCCCGAAAAATCTCGAATGGCCAGCGTTCACGACCGCTGGGCAGGAAGAGATGAGGCCGGAGTCGGGTGGAAGGGCTGGTTTCCAGAAATGGCATCCAAGCTCGAACATTCAACAAAGAATGGCACCAGTGGACTGTTCCACGAGACAGGGCACTGACCCACAAGCAAGCGCTCGGAATTTGCCAAAGACCCACCAGGCTTCCCACAATGACAACAAATGTTTACTAAAACATGATTGGATTTTGGCGCAATTTTGGTGCCGAGAAAGCGCAAAATATCCCGATTGAAATCGCCCAAGACGGACTGCTTGGACCAAGGTTAAAAACAAAAACCCACACACAGTAGGTGGTCCTACCAAGTACTCCTGTCTACAACAATCGGCTGAATCC